>NC_081193.1:3133593-3733593 GCF_902713425.1 Acipenser ruthenus
TTGGATCGTCTGAACGGAGTGGTGAAACACAATACAAATCTGAAAGTATCCCATTGGAAGAGAAGCTCTGGAGGTATGGTGAATGAACATGAGCCTGCAGACATTGTTGCAAGGCTACTAAGATCAATTTGTGTTTTGTTTATTTTTTTACTTCTGGAAAGTTTAAGTCTATTTATTTATTTATTTATTTAGTTTATTATTTTTATTTTTATTTTTTGTTTGTTTGTTCATTCTTTTGATCCTTTGTTTCAGCAGTGCCACTATTAAAGAATACTTTATTTGGAATTTGTTGCAAATGAGTGATCTCAGATAACACCCCAGAGATGCATAGAATGTGAGGGACTTCCAGTGTCCTGGTGGAAACATCCACTTCTTCCATAGGACAGAGTAATGTTCCTGAATCTGAGCATGACCTCATTCCTGCAATGTGGCTTTCACAACCCAAAGTATAAACTTTTACACCTAAAAAAACAATTGGCACAAATTGCAGAGAACAGAGGAACCTGACCCTACTAAAAGTCCAGCTCTAACAGATCCATCTGGCATTGCCTTTTTTCTTTTTACAGGGAGTAAATGAGCAAAACACAGCAGAGGAATTTGTCCACATTTTCAATGAAAATCATAGCACTGAAAATATCTATTATGTATATTACTGTCATGTATTGTATGTGTGTGTGTGTATCTTTATATATATATATATATATATATATATATATATATATATATATATATATATATATATATATATATATATGTACTGTATATATATGTATTGTAACAAAGTCGCACCACTCCATGGTTCGTTGCCCCTTTAAAAGCACAGACCCAACACAGGAATAGAGTTTTTAAAGCGCGGTTGCGCTATTTTTTTAATTTTTTAATTTACAAACACAGTAAACAAAACAAAACACAAAATAAACACCTAGCTTTATACAAGCACTAACTAGACACACAGGAACCTAACTAACACAGGACAGCTAGGCCGTTTACCTGTAACACAAAAAGCTTCAACCACACCAGACAGGTTTACACTGCACACACTTTTTTTCTCGACTGCTCGGAAGCAGAGCACCTCTTCTGCCTCCTTCTACTCAGCAGCCCTGAGCCAACTGACTGCACTCCTTAAATACCATGCACCTGGTTCTAATTTAACAATAACTACCAGGTGCAGGGGATAATTAATAATAAAACAATTAACACAACTAATTAAACAATAAAACAAAATACAATTGTAACAAACAAAATGTGCCTACGCAAATGTTTTTCTGCAGGGAGGATTTAACCCCCTCCCTGCTGTCTTACAATATATATATAACTTTGTACTATTGTATTTAGCTCTCTATTGTCTGTAATTCATATTGTTACTAGAGTCTGTATGACATTTGGAATCAATATTGCTCTGTAAAAATATGAATTAATAAATTAAACACTTGTATAAATTACATTAATTTAGTTTGTTTAATAAAAACAGCATATAAAATAAAAAAGTAGAAAAACATCACTTTCTGCCAAATATTTCTAAGAGTTAATAACACTTTACATTATGTGTCACTAATTACACTGTAGTCACAATGCAATAACACAGTAATGACACAGGGTTGTGTAGTCACAATGCACTGTAAAACACAGTGATTACACATTGTCAGATTCCACGTACAGGCGATTCCCGACGCTTCGACTAACGACGCACGGCACTTACGATATCGATATGGCATTTACGACACGGCAAGACATGAGCCATGCGTCATGTGCACATGCTCGGTGTCCGAACTGCAGTACCTGTCGTGGTCACCCTGACTCAGTCCAGGTTTTTTTTTTATGCATGTAACTGTTTTTATTTGACCTTAACAATGTCTGATAAGAGCAATGGACTCAAAACAGAACCTAACCTGTGAACTCTGTCACATGATGAGGGGCTTACAACGCGACTTTAAGGAACCAATTGTGTCATAAGTGCGAGGACTGCCTGTACTTCTTTTTATGCTCTGAGCACACTCTTAAACTGTATAAGGGGGACACAGAGATGTTTTGGACTCCTGTAAGTTGATTGTTGGTACATTGGGCTTACAAAATATCCAGACGACTTCTAAGTACTCAAGAAAATCACACAGACTCATTCAGGTTTGAAGTTTTAACAAATCAGAGCAGTATTGGTACTCCTTCGGTTTATTAAATGCTTAGAAATGGATTGAGCAATTACAGACCACGTCGAATCCCAGCTAATAGGCAATCTGTGTTATCCAGTGCCTTACAGATTCAACAGCATTAACACTTCAATACAGTGGTTATCACGTGTTTCGTCCTTAGGCCAGACATGCAAAACACAAAAGTGCCCACCACTAAATCCTAAAGCATCCAATATATCACTCTCTAAAGCTAAAATATAATTCCCATACCTTACAGTAAATGATTTAATATAAGTGCGATATAAATATAAGATTATGCTTACCCTCCGATATAGCAGAACATAGTGTAAAATGTAATGTGAAAACAAGACCTGTCTTCAAAGGCAGAGGCTTCTGAATATGACCAATCAGCAACCAGCTTTTTCAGAGATCCTCAACGAATGGACCAAACAGCTTGTATTAACAAGTTGAATGGTGCTTGACTGAAGCCTTGCTTCAACTTTTATAGAATTTTTTTCTGCTTCATGTGTCAGAAGACCCAATTAAATCGAATTATTTGTTTTGTTTTACAACTGTTATCTTTTAAGTGAATAAAATATTTTAAAAGCGCCTGTAACTCCTTTAAAATTAATTGGATATGATCTCATGTCCACCACCTTTTCTAATCTCTAAAATATGTGAGGTAATACTAATAACATATTTCCTGGTACCACAAAGTCCTTATTACTTATTAAGATATAAGTATATATTGAGATGCTTTATTAATATATAACACCAACTCTGTTTAATTATTCTAGTCTTGGTCTAACATATATTTCATTCTCAACAGCAAAAACATACTTTAGTGTTTTCTCAATAGACTGGTTTCGCTTTATGTATAAATGTGTTTAACAAACTTGGCTTTTCTCTAGCCAAACATATCCCCTGCTTCCAGTAGTCCTTGACAATTTATAGATAGCAATACCAAGGGGTCCACTTTCTAAATTCAGTGCCTTTCCAAATTCACTGCATGAAGTCATGCTTTGGCTGGATTCAAGAGTATTTGCTTACGATTGTAAGTCACCCTGGATAAGGGAGTCTGCTAAGAAATAAATAATAATAACAATAATAATAATAATAATAATAAGAGATGACTCAAACCGGTATCTCTACAGATAAGTGGTCCACATCTCAATTTCAAGCAACTACCAATTTTATAACATAATGAGGTAATGAATATTAACTTTGTTTTTCTTGTAGTGTTGTGTAGCTACAATGCACTGTAATAACATAGTAATTACACATATTGTTGTGTAGTTAAAATGCAACAACATGTTGCAATACAAATAGTTTTTTGCATGTTTTAATTACACTGTATTTACACACAAGGTTGTGCATTTACCATGTGATTACTATATTAATTCCGCTGATCATCAGCAACACCTGTCCCAGGTACTGTTTGTGATGCAAATGCGATTGATAAAAAATCAAATCGAAAATGTATTTTGCAGAGGGATTACACTTTATTATCACAAACAGGCTCAATTTTGGACAATTACGTATGTAGTTTCTTCAGCAAAATATCAATCAATCAATCTTTATTGTATATAGCGCCTTTCATAGTGGATCACAAAGCGCTTTACAAGATACTGTGGCAAAATGCACTAATACAATATAAAAATACTCATACACACCTTTTTGAGTGTGTTTTATCACACGTCATGTGGTCTGTTTCAATGAGCAGCAGCTGATCCCAATAACAGCACTCATACACTCAGAAACTGTTTTTTATTTTATTGTGTTTAGTAAGGTTAATAAGGAGTACAAAAAAATCATGGCTATAGCAGAACATGATTGCAACACAGTTTCCTGACAGCTGTATTTTACAGCACTTTTAGTCATATGCCATTAAGATGAATTAAAATCATGGTCCATTTAATTTAATCCCAGTGTATGTAAATGTAATTGTTTTTGATTGCTCCACTTTTTTTTACAAAGCCTGTTTCATTAATATGCCTATACAGTTAGATACAAAGTAAAACGAGGTCCATAACCTAGACATCATAACATAGCAGACCTGTACAGATTGTCAACTATACCCCCTGTGCAGATGACCTGAGCACAGAAGGGTCCACAGGTATTTAAATGGCCCTGGCTGTGCTGGCAAGAACTGTTAAAATATTAGCAGTTTTCAGTTTGTGGAATTTGGGAAAATCCACAGCTGATGCACATACAGGATGCACAGAGGATATGTATCTATATAAGCAAGAATGTGTAAACAGAAATATAAAACGTTCAAGTTCAAAGCAGAGCAGGGAAACACGGTTCTAATATATGACACCATTCTCTTTAATGAAGAGTGTTCATTTGATTCAGTATGGATTTTATTTTCTTTGGCTCTGTCTTGCTGTACTGCACAACAAAACCAATAGAAAACAGTTGCTAACAAGCACATGGACCTTATTAGCCCTTAAACAGATCGTTTGTTATTTACATTCTGCACGCTGATGTGGCTAATGATTCATCAGTTGAATACTTTCCAAATAATACAAAAGTCACTTGATGTGCAACCTCTGGTCTTAATAACGTTAACAGCATGCATATTAAAATCATGTTAATTAATCTGCAGATACACTCATGTGTTATAAGGGACATGCCTCTTATCTTTATATGTTGTTTTTTCTGTCTGTACTACATGATGTGCTGCATGGCTGTACATTGCAGCTGGCATTGAAAAGCTAACATTTGATTTTACAAGAAATAATGACCTAATTTACAGCCTGACAGGGAGCTCCAGGTCTACTCTGGTCTGTCATAAAAACCAAAACTTCCAACTAAAGGACCCTGTGCAAAGCCCTAAGCCATTTTGTTGATGTACACCAAAAGCATAATTGTAGGAATAAACATTTACAGATATAAATCCCCAGGCTTCAAGGAATTTGGGGATAAGACTTCTGAAAGCCTGTGGTGTGCTTGTTAGTAAATACAGTACAGTCATGTTTGAATCAGTAAACATGATGGACCTAAACATAACCCCAGACATTTCAACTAAATAGGACATAATCCCCATTTAGCCAGTTTATTACAGCTATGTGTAACAGATGACACAGATTTTCAAAGCTGCAGAGAGGATTTCAGAAGATGTCTGGCACCCTTCTCTCACTCATTTTAATGGGTAGTACGAACTTATCTACAGATCTACAGTCCAAAGAGGACGAAATGGTCTGAAACATTTACCCTCTGTGGCAGGGCAGAAGCGCTGCTGCAGTAAATAATAATTACATGGGGATATGGCCACACCAGTGATTCCTGGCAGAGACAGATGTAACCCCATCCCTACCAACCTTACATTCCCCCACACACACTATTTACAGCAGCAGGGCTTCTGCCCTGCCACACCCTCTAACACAACTCCTTACTGAAGATGGATAATTGCAAAGCATATGACATGGTTTATTTAGATTTCCAGAAAGCTTTTGACAAAGTCCCGCATAAAAGATTAATTCTCAAACTGAACTCAGTAGGGATTCAAGGAAATGCATGCACATGGATTAGGAAGTGGTTAACAAGTAGAAAACAGAAAGTACTGATTAGAGGAGAAACCTCAAAATGGAGGGAGGTAACCAGTGGAGAACCACAAGGATCAGTATTAGGTCCTCTGCTATTCCTAATCTACATTAATGACTTAGATTCTGGTATAGAAAGCAAACTTGTTAAATTTGCAGACAACATAAAAATAGGAGTAGTGGCAAACACCGTTGCAGCAGCAAAAGGTCATTCAAAATGATAGACAGTATTCAAAACTGGGCAGACACATGGCAAATGACATTTAATATAGAAAAGTGTAAGGTACTACACACAGTCAATAAAAATGTGCATTATAAATACCATATGGGAGATACTGAAATTGAAGAAGGAATCTATGAAAAAGATCTAGGAGTTTATGTTGACTCAGAAATGTCTTCATCTAGACAATGTTGGGAAGCTATAAAAAAGGCCAACAAAATGCTTAGATCAGTGGAGCTGGTGAGGTCTGTGGCAGGGGAGGCGGGAGCGCGAGTGGAGAATTAGTGAGTTAGTGTACGGCACTCTTATGTGTGTTGGTGTGTGTCAGAGGAGCCTCCCTGTGTATATAAGGGTGTCACAGAGCAGCTCACAGGTTGATGGTGCGAGTGTGGAAAAGGCTCCCTAGGTGGGTGGTTAGCTGAAGACGTATTATTCTCCCTCCCTTTCTCTGATCACAGGGCGTCACACAGCAGGACAGACTGGGTGGATGGCTGTTTGAGATCTACTCTGTTTTTTTCAATCTTCTCTCTCTCTCTCTCTCTCTCTCTCTCTCTCTCTCTCTCTGGTCTGTCTCCCTGTCTTTACTGTTTCACTGCTGGTAATCTACTGTAATAAACAAAATAATAATGTAATATAATCTACTGTATCAATAAAAAAAAATTGCATGTTTGTTTTAAATAGTTTTATTGGAGAATTATAGTTAAATATAATTCAATGATATATTAATATTACATGAGCTACACCACAGCTAGTGCTTCCTTGTTCTGCATTTAACCACCAATGTAAATAGAAGAAAAAAAAGAGAATCCCCCAGCTATAAATGTATTTTAACTATAATGTAGATCACATACAAATGTCCAGAAATAAGCATACAACTGTATAATTTCATCTCAGTAGAATTGTAATAATTTCATAATAAATAATAACAATAATAAACATAACAATTAAGCACAAATGTTATGACAACACTGAAAACTAACTGACATATACAAACAAAAGTTGGCTTTATTAAGAATTTAATAGTAAAAATGACAATTTTAAATTTATAATAGTTAAGTTCTTGATTAAAAAATAAATAAATAAGGAGCTCCTCTCCTACCTCCCTAATTACTAAGGCTTCCTCCAAATATATTAATATTTCCTAATTGGTATAACTGCGATAATTAAAATTGTCAAGTTCACAATTCCAGTTGCATCTAGCTCACTCTGTCTGTATCTCTCGCTCTCTCTCACGCTCTCTCACTGTTCTCAATCCTCGCTGTCTCGCACATGTGCAATACAGGGTCGGTGGCGCTGTCTCCCTGTACTAAAAAAATGACTGCGCTTAATCCAATAAGAGAACGCTTTCAAGCACCACGTGTCTTATGCAATTTCAATGGGAAGAAACCGAGATGGGAAAAGCCCATGGAGGAAGCGCCACCATTAGAATTGCACCTGCAGAGGGCGATATATTGCTTGCAATCTCTATTTTTGTACTGATAACACACGCACACACATACACACAGAGACTTAAACTTGTATTATTAATTGTACTATACATTTTGTGGTCAATTATATATATATATATATATATATATATATATATATATATATATATATATATATATATATATATATATATATATATTTAAAAATGGGGAGGGGTTGTCTCCCTAGCCTCCCCTGAGAAACCTCCTCTGGTTCAGATATATAGTGAAAAGTGTTGAATTTAAATCAAGGGAAGTAATGTTAAAACTTTACAATGCATTAGTAAGACCTCATCTAGAATATTGTGTTGTTCGGGTCTCACCTCGCTACAAAAAGGATATTGCTGCTCTAGAAAGAGTGCAAAGAAGAGCGACCAGAATTATCCCGGGTTTAAAATACATATGATACGCAGACCAGCTAAAAGAATTGAATCTATTCAGTCTTGAACAAAGAAGACTATGCGACGATCTGATTCAGGTATTCCAAATTCTAAAAGGCAGCAAAGGAGAAGCCATACTAATGGGAAATTTCAACTTCCCCATATAAAATGGGAAAACCCGGTGGGGAGCACGACGGATGAAATTGAAATGGTGGAAATTACAAATGACTGCTTCCTAACGCAATTTGTCAAGGCACCGACTAGAGGGGAGGCATGCCTTGATTTAGTCTTTTCAAATAACAAAGACAGAATAACTAAAACAGAGGTCAGAGAACCTTGGCAATGGTCTCATTTGAAGTGATTTTTAAAACCCCAAAAGTAATGACTAAAGCTAAGGTTTACAATTTTAGAAAAGCAAACTATGAAGGTATGAAACCGAGACTAACAGAAGTAGATTGGAGTAAAATAGAAAAAACATCCACAGAAAAAGGATGGCTGTTTTTTTTTTTTTAAATGTAGTACTAGAGGCGCAAAACAATTACATCCCAAAAGTAGACAAATCTAAATCTAAAATAAAATACCCAAAATGGTTTAATAGATCAATTAAAACAAATATTCCGCGAAAAAAGGCACTTTACAGAGCGTTTAAAAGGGACCAAAAACAAAGTACACAGAAAGAGTACTTGGCACTGCAAACACAAGTCAAAAAGGAAGTTAGAAAGGCCAAGAGAGAGATAGAAATCAATATTGCTAAGGGGGCTAAAACCAATTGCAAAATGTTTTTCCAATATTATAACAACAAGAGTACATTCAAAGAGGAGGTTAAATGTCTAAGAGACACAAATGGCAAAATCATAGACGAAGAAAAAAATAGCAAATATATTAAATGATTAATTTTCACAGTTTTTTTTTTACAAAGCAGGACACGGACAACATGCCCCACATGTCGACTTGTTCCTGTCCAGTTTTAAATAACTTTAGCAGAACAAAGGTAGAAGTGTTAAAGGGACTAGGAGCTCTTAAAATAAACAAATCCCCTGGGTCGGATGAGATCCTCCCAATAGTACTCAAAGAAATTAAAAAAGTTTTTTACAAACCGCTAACCAAGATCATGCAGCAGTCTCTTGACACAGGGGTTGTACAGACAGAATGGAGAATTGCAAACGTAATACCAATCCACAAAAAGGGAGACAAAACCCAACCAGGTAACTACAGACCAATAAGCCTGACTTCTATTATATGTAAACTTATAGAAACCATAATAAGATCCAAAATGGAAAATTACCTATATGGTAACAGTATCCTGGGAGACAGTCAGCATGGTTTTAGGAAAGGGAGATCATGTCTAACTAACCTGCTTGATTTTTTTGAGGATGCAACATCGACAATGGATAATTGCAAAGCATACGACATGGTTTATTTAGATTTCCAGAAAGCTTTTGACAAAGTCCCGCATAAAAGATTACTTCTCAAACTGAATGCAGTAGGGATTCAAGGAAATGCATGCACATGGATTAGGGAGCGGTTAACATGTAGAAAACAGAAAGTACTAATTAGAGGAGAAACCTCAAAATGGAGCGAGGTCACCAGTGGTGTACCACAGGGATCAGTATTAGGTCCTCTGCTATTCCTAATCTACATTAATATTGCTGCTCTAGAAAGAGTGCAAAGAAGAGCAATCAGAATTATCCCGGGTTTAAAAGTCATGGCGTATGCTAAAAGAATTGAATCTATTCAGTCTTGAACAAAGAAGACTACGCGGTGATTCAAGCATTCAAAATTCTAAAAGGTAATGACAATGTCAACCCAGGGGACTTTTTTGACCTGAAAAAAGAAACAAGAACCAGGGGTCACAAAAGGAGATTAGATAAAGGGGCATTCAGAACAGAAAATAGGAGGCACAGAGAATTATGAGGATCTGGAACCAACTCCCCAGTAATGTTGTTGAAACTGACACCCTGGGATCCTTCAAGAAGCTGCTTGATGAGATTCTGGGATCAAAAAGCTACTAACAACCAAACAAGCAAGATGGGCCGAATGGCCTCCTCTCGTTTGTAAACTTTCTTTTGTTCCTATGTTCTTATGAAGTTAAGGCAGTAGTGTTGTGCCATATCAGAAAACCTTGCTGCAGACCAGTAATATATTACTGATCGACAAAGCAAATACATTTGGCCTGTAGATAAGTGTATTTCTTTTATACAAAAGACCTGCCCAAAACTGTTCATGATGCTCCGTCTTCAAAATGTCTCACATCTTGTTGTAACAAGTTGCCACAAGTATTTCCAGCGATGTCCCGTGGAAATCACAAGTATTTCCAGCGATGTCCCATGGAAATCACAAGTATTTCCATTGATGTCCCATGGAAATCTATGTTTGGAGATGGAATGTTTCTTGAATCCATGTGTCACATCCAAGTCCAGGCTAGTAAAAATTATTTAAAACAATGTGGTAAAACACAACGATGTCTAAGCTTCTGATTATCCTTTTGGAAGTTCCTTAAAAGCATTTGCCAGGCGGGATGACATGTAAATATTAATTACTTAACAATTATTTGTTAAAGATTTACAACCCACTAAACACTTACCAGTACTTAAACGAGACTCAATACATCCTGTCATCCTGAAAATCAACTACTTACTGTTACTGAAAGACAATAACCACCCTTCCCTCAAAAAAGTAAATAAATGAATGTATGTGGCAATTCTTAAAAGCTTAATTCCGATACTGAGATCAAATAGCCAGCGGAAAAGATGCCTATAATACTTGGGACAGAGGACCTGCACATTAGTGCACCAGTGTGCTAATCCTCCTCATTGGATGGAGAACACCATTCTGATGTTTTTATAGTGCCTCAATTTCTCTAGCAAAACATGCTCTTTTTTAAAATTCAGATGTAAAGTCTTCAGAGTTAGCAGAAATTTTAACCTCAAACCCTTTCCAATTTCATATTTAACAGCTCCTCTCACTCTTGATTATAAACATATTTTGAAGAGAAACCCACTATAGGATTCCAATATTTAATGGCTTTTTACTTGTTTAACCTAAATCTATAGCACCATTACTTTGTTTGAATGAGGGGAAAAAATACAATACAATATTAAAATATGTGAATAGAAAACCCTGTAAACAAGTCACATCTATGTTGTTCATGACTGGGACTCAAGGGAACGGGTGGAGGAAATGTCTGTTATTCACTTTTAAAGAAGGATCTCGGGCTGTTTTTGGCTCAGCGTAGAAGTGAACGTTTGAGTGTAGGAAAGTGGGAGTGTGTTAGTACTAAAATGTATTTTATGAAAATACTGAGGTGTAATGGGAAATATATTTTTTTATTGACTTTGCCAAACCCAAAGATTCACTTGACCAAGATGTACTTGACACCACCATGTTTCAAATATACTGCATGTTTCAAAGTTAGACATACAAACATACAGTAAAACCCTCCTTTACAGCCACCTCGTTTTATCTGCCAGTAAACCCGAATGTAACAGGGCAGAAGCCCTGCCCATGTAAATAATGTCGTTGTATTAATAAAGTTTATGTATTTTGAAATTAAATTTGGCAGGTATGGGATTAAAATCTCATCTATGCCAAATCCATGTGCAGAATGTGACAGGAGTTTAATTGATTACTTGAGGATCAATGAAGCACAGCCACATGGCTTAAAAGAAGAGCCAGCGCCTTTCTTCTGGGAAGATTGATGTAGGAAAAACACTCTAAGGGGTCTGAGGTGTGAAATGAGGTCTGAAATGAAAAATCTGGGAGTCATTTTTTACCCAGATCTCTCATTCGAACCTCATATTAGAAAAATAACTAAAGTGTCTTTTTTTTCATTTAAGAAATATCGCTAAACTAAGACGCTTACCTTCCATGGAAGATGCAGACTGACGCATGCTTTCATAACATCCAGACTGGATTATTGCAGCGCTCTGTTTTCTGGTATTCCCAGATCTGTTATCCCGACTGCAGCTTGTACAAAACACTGCTGCCAGGGTTTGAACAAGAAATAGAAGACATGACCACATTACACTGGTATTGGCAGCCCTACACTGGCTTCCTGTAAAGTTTAGGGTTGATTTTAAGGTCATGCTTATTACTTACAAAGCATTAAACGGTTTGGCTCCTTCATGTTTAAATGATATTTTAATCCCATATATACCTAGACAACCACTGCAATCCCAGGACACAGGATTGCTTACTGTCCCTAAGGTGTCAAAAAAGAACACAGATGGAAGACACACTTTTATAATCTATCGGTCACGTATTAATATGAAGTAATGTTTTTACCATGTATTGTATTGCATTTGAATTAATTTTGTATTCAATGTTTTAATGTTTACTATTGCTTGTATAGTATCAATAATTATTGTTATGTTGTACCTGTGAAGTGCCTTGCGACAATTTATTGAGAAGGGTGCTGTATCAAATAAAATTGACTGATTGAGTGACTAGAAATAGCTCCAAAATCATGTTATTTTGATAGAAGTATCTTAATTAAGGTTTATGAGGTCCTGAAGAAAAGTACTTGCCGATAGTTTCCAGCTGATTCGACGGCAGATGGAAGCGGAAGTCAGCCATCTTGGGGAGGGCGTGTAGCTGTGAGTCTGCTAAATAACTCCATTGTGATCAGCTGAGGGTCCAGCAGGATAGACCGTGCACCGGTCTGATTACAGGGAGGAGTTTGGTAGTACAAAGGGGAATGCAGTTATATCAGTACAGCCCCTTACACTGAATGACTAACCAAGTCAAAGCGCTGTTCTTTTGTTTTGTTTTGTTTTGTTTGTGTTTTACAGAGGATTAGGAGCCAGGGAGCTGTAGTGTGCGAGCCAGCACTAACACTGAGCACCAGCCTCACGACACAGCACCTCACAGCACGATATGAATGTTAATCCTTTAATAAAGAGGTGTAACACTTTGGTCCTTGATTTTCAGTTTCACGCTGGAATGCAGACAACTAATCAGAAACACACAAGCATGGGCCTTTAAAACTAACAATCTACCAGCGCCACAGCCAACTAACACAAATCAAGCTGATCTAACCCTTGAATACAACATATTGCAGCTGATCATGTGGCATGCAAAGTAGGTCAACTCCTTTTACGAGAACAGGAACAAGGCTGTAGTTCGCAGTAAGCTGTTGTGACAGGAGTGATGGTCAGGACTGTGGTGTAGCTGGTCTCCTTGACTGATCCGCCATAGAAACCCATCGCTTCTCTCCTTTTTCACTTTTGGAATGGCAGTTCCTGCTCCTCAGGCTGTCAGGACGGCAGTTACTCCTTCTTGGACCATAACTCCTCCTCTGGATCTTTGTCTCCCTTTTTGTGGATTGGTATTACGTTTGGCAGCCACTTCTACTCTGGCCTTTGAGGACAGTAGTCCTCCTACTTTTGCCTTCGAGGACTATAACTCTTCCCTCTCTGGCTTTCGGGGCTCCAGCTCCTCCCTCACTGGCTTTTCATAAGAACATAAGAACATAAGAAAGTTTACGAATGAGAGGAGGCCATTCAGCATATCTCGCTCTTTTGGTTGTTAGTGGCTTATTGATCCCAGAATCTCATCAAGCAGCTTCTTGAAGGATCCCACGGTGTCAGCTTCAACAACATTACTGGGGAGTTGGTTCCAGACCCTCACAATTCTCTGTGTAAAAAAGTGCCTCCTATTTTCTGTTCTGAATGCCCCTTTATCTAATCTCCATTTGTGACCCCTGGTCCTTGTTTCTTTTTTCAGATAAAAAAGTCCCCTGGGTCGACATTGTCTATACCTTTTAGGATTTTGAATGCTTGAATCAGATCACTGCATAGTCTTCTTTGTTCAAGACTGAATAGATTCAATACTTTTAGCTTGTCTGCATACGACATGCCTTTTAAACCTGGGATAATTCTGGTTGCTCTTCTTTGCACTCTAGAGCAGCAATATCCTTTTTGTAACAAGGTGACCAGAACTGAACACAATATTCTAGGAGAGGTCTTACTAATGCATTGTAAAGTTTTAACATTACTTCCCTTGATTTAAATTCAACACTTCTCACAATATATCCGAGCATCTTGTTGGCCTTTTTTATAGCTTCCCTTCATTGTCTAGCTGAAGACATTTCCTAGTCAACATAAACTCCTAGGTCTTTTTCATAGATTCCTTCTTCAATTTCAGTATCTCCTGTATGATATTTATAATGCACATTTTTATTGCCTGCGTGCAGTACTTTACACTTTTCTCTATTAAATCTGATTTGCCATGTTTCTGCCCAGTTCTGAATGCTGTCAAGATCATTTTGAATGAAATTTGCTGCTGCAACAGTGTTTGCCACTACTCCTATTTTTGTGTCGTCTGCAAATTTAACAAGTTTGCTTACTATACCAGAATCTAAATCATAAATGTAGATTAGGAGTAGCAGAGGACCTAATACTGATCCCTGTGGTATACCACTGGTTACCTCGCATCATTTTGAGGTTTCTCCTCTAATCAGTACTTTCTGTTTTCAACATGTTAACCACTCCCTAATCCATGTGCATGCATTTCCTTGAATCCCTACTGTGTTCAGTTTGAGAATTAATCTTTTATGTGGGACTTTGTCAAAAGCTTTCTGGAAATCTAATTAAACCATGTTGTATGCTTTGCAATTATCCATTGTCGATGTTGCATCCTCAAAAAAATCAAGCAGGTTAGTTACACACGATCTCCCTTTCCTAAAACCATGCTGACTGTCTCCCAGGATATTGTTACCATATAGGTAATTTTCCATTTTGGATCTTATTATAGTTTCCATAAGTTTACATATAATAGAAGTCAGACTTATTGGTCTGTAGTTACCTGGTTCAGTTTTGTCTCCCTTTTTGTGGATCGGTATTACGTTTGTAATTTTCCAGTCTGTCAGTATAACCCCTGTGTCAAGAGACTGTTGCATGATATTGGTTAGCGGTTTGTAAATAACTTTTCATTTCTGTGAGTATTATTGGGAGGATCTCATCCGACCCAGGGGATTTGTTTATTTTAAGAGCTCCTTGTCCCTTTAACACTTCTACCTCTGTTATGCTAAAGTTATTTAAAACTGGATAGGAAAAAGTCGACATGTGGGGCATGTTGTCCATGTCCTGCTTTGTAAAAAAACACTGTGAAAAGTAATCATTTAATATATTTGCTATTTTTTTTCTTCGTCTATGATTTTACCATTTGTGTCTCTTAGACATTTAACCTCCTCTTTGAATGTTCTCTTGTTGTTATAATATTGGAAAAACATTTTGCAATTGGTTTAGCCCCCTTAGCAATATTGATTTCTATCTCTCTCTTGGCCTTTCTAACTTCCTTTTTGACTTGCGTTTGCAGTTCCAAGTACTC
This sequence comes from Acipenser ruthenus, assembly GCF_902713425.1. Taxonomy (NCBI): domain Eukaryota; kingdom Metazoa; phylum Chordata; class Actinopteri; order Acipenseriformes; family Acipenseridae; genus Acipenser; species Acipenser ruthenus. Next base: position 3,148,660 of record NC_081193.1, read on the forward strand.
TTTCTGTGTACTTTGTTTTTGGTCCCTTTTAAACGCTCTGTAAAATGCCTTTTTTCTCTGAATATTTTTTTTAAATTGATGTATTAAACCATTTGGGCATTTTGTTTTAGATTTAGATTTGTCTACCTTTGGGATGTAATTGTTTTGCGCCTCTAGTACTACATTTTTAAAAAACAGCCATCCTTTTTCTGTGGATGGTTTCTCTATTTTACTCCAATCTACATAGCTATGTACCTTCATAGTTTGCTTTTCTAAAATTGTAAACCTTAGCTTTAGTCATTACTTTTGGGGTTTTAAAAAACACTTCAAATGAGACCATGTTGTGGTCTGAGTTTGCCAGTGGCTCTCTTACCTCTGTTTTAGTTATTCTGTCTTCGTTATTTGAAAAGACTAAATCAAGGCATGCCGCCCCTCTAGTCGGTGCCTTAACAAATTGTGTTAGGAAGCAGTCATTTGTCATTTCCACCATTTCAATTTTGTCCGTCGTGCTCCCCACCGGGTTTTCCCATTTTATAAGGGGAAGTTGAAATCCCCCATTAGTATGGCTTCTCCTTTTCTACACGCATTTCTAATGTCATTGTATGACAGATTATTTTGCTCGCTGTCTGAATTTGGCGGTCTATAGCATGCTTCTATTATTATGCCCTTTTAATTTTTGTCCATTACTGACCCATATTGATTCAGCGTTGTTTTCTTTGTCCAGATTTAACACCTGGGCTTCAAGACTATTTCTTATGTATAGTGCTACCCCTCCGCCTCTTCTGTGCTGCCTGTCTTTCCTATACAGTGTGTACCCACAAATATTATATTCGTCTTCATCACTCTCAGACAACCAAGTTTTTGTAACACCTATCACATCGTAGTTACTTGTTAGTGCAGTAGCTTCAAGTTCTAACATTTTGTTTCATTTAATAGCTGTGTAACAGGGGAGACCTGGACTAGCCGTCTGACGTATGCACGATGCTGCAGGAAGAGGGTGGCAGTCCCCTGGAATCCGCCTGTCAGTCATGGCAATGACACAGAGAGGTGGGAAAGAGGGTGTGTGGGCTTTCCCTCTCTCTGAGTGGCTGGGGGGCGGGCTCATGGGGATTGCTCGGCCTATAAACGGATACTTTGTTGTTCCCTCGGGTCTGCCCTTTTTAGATGAATGAGCCGACGGAGGCGCTACGAATAATTACAAATAAAACACAAAGAAAAGAATATTGTGTAGTGGGGAAATGAATGGGCAGACCCCAGGTTTGTATAGGAAAGTGAGGGAACACTGGTGAGTGTAGGACGGAGTCCCGGGCCGTGCGGGTAGCGACGGTTGGGGAATCAGCTGCAAAGTGCAGCACCTTTATTTTGTAGATTTTGGTTAAGTGTTTATTTTTGTTTTTCTTTGTGCCTTCTGTTTTTGTCTTATTTAATGCACCTGCGTTTCGCTCTATACCTTTACCATCGTTGGTAGCAAAGATATCACAGTGCCACCTTGTGGCTGTCAATAAATCGTGCACCCGAGTGGTGTCTAGAAACCCAGTTTTCTGTCTCCTGTGTCAGTGATTTTCCCCCACCCTTCCACAAGCTCTTACCTGAGTTGCCTTTGTTTTGATGTGGTCTCCCTTCTGTTTTTTTTGTTTTCTCCCCCCTTCCTTTCTAGTTTAAATGCTTCTGGACCTCCTCAAGGATCCTTTGTCCGAGTAGATTGGTTCCCTCTCTGGCTTCCTCAGCAGCGCCTCTAGTCACCTGCGGACTTGTCCTTGTCCCCCTCGAAAATTTCAGGGGTTTGGAAATAAAACAGTAGAAAATATAAATGACAGCATTACAAATCACACTAATTGCTTTTACCCTAATGGGATATAGACTGAGGCCTGTTTTGTTTCCAAAACACACATTGCTGACTTTTTATTCCGAAAAATAAAGTTAAACTTCACCAGGTTAAATATCACTGAAAGAGCTAGCTCTCAATTCATCTTTTGAAAAGGTTTAAATATGTTCATAAAGGCATGTGACAGAGAAAGAATGATTCTTGGTGTTAGATCTTAGGGGGTGGAGCTACGGTACACAAAGTCATTGACCCGGAAGGGAAACCATGTGGCATCCGCCGATTGGAGGAGCGGTTGCACTTGTTAACCAAGGGGTCATGGTTGACGGTATATAAGGGGACGTAGTGATGTGATCTGTTCCTTAGTATGGTTAAGCTGAAACCAGAAGAACCTGAGTATTATTATAGAGAACCGTGAGTGTTTTGTTTGTTTTGTCTATCTGTCTAAAACTGTTATTTGTTCATTGATCACTAGACGATCCGGAGCTGTCGCTTAGGGCCAGCACCAAGCCCGGACATCACTGCACCATTGTTTCATGTCATAAATTGTACTTCACCACAAAAAGAAATATTTCACCTGTACTTTGTTGTCTGTCTGTATTATTGGATTACTGCACCTGCTCTACACCTACACACTAATTTCCACTTTGCCACAAGGCATTAATGTAGTCACTATCTATATAGGTCTACATCTTAAAATTAATCTACCAGCAGTAGTTGCCATAGTGTTCAGTCATCTCTAAACAGGTAATGTATAGTTAAAGTGAAAGTGTTGACTGATTAAAAGCACCTCTTGTTAAACAGACTGACAGGATTTGCCGGGTTCCATACAGTTTCCATTAAGTCATTTTTGGCTGGAAAACCATAACGGTTTATAGTTCTGCTAAGTACCACAAAAATCCAGACAAAGAAATGTGTTTTTCTGCAGTACATAGCAAGACGCAAATAGCAGCCACATACACGCTACAGGCTGTGTACGGTAATTTGCTTTTTTAAAATTCAGTCCTGTTTCCATTTAATATCTGGTATTGCCAATGTTGTTAATCAGATTTGAATTCATTAAGAGTACATTAGTACAGCATGCACCTTCCACTACAGAATCACTGTTTTGTTCTTGTGTGGTTAGCGTCATTCTTGTAATGGAGCTACACAATAAGAGAGAGTGGGAATGTTGATTACCTCCCAAGCATTGCAAACAAAGAGCTTCTGGTAAGAATATATATAGTCATACTGTAGGAACTGGCTCTACTCCGTCCTACTGAATTACTGCAAGCAGTCCGGCTGTGAGCAGGGCGAGAGAATGCTTTTACAATTGAGGAATAAATGCAGGAGAAGTGCTGATCTAACTGTATGTACTGTGTGAACTGAGTACTACCATCCAGATGCCACAGCATGTGTGGATGCAAGCGCCCTTCTGCCAGCACTGCATACTGTATATGTGCTATTAAAATATGAATATGAAAGCTGAATAATATAAAGACCTATCTCTCTGGTCAGCATGCAGAACAGACCATGCCTTGGTCACTGAACCCTGGAGATCTGCAGTAACAGCAGTAGCGCTGGATTACAGTGGCTAACATTACTCGCAAATTGAAATATGAGGGTCGGAAATCAGAACAGAGATGGTGGGTAACGAAACTGCATGTTCACTACACTATATGGAAGGACCACCTGGCTAAATGTAGGAAGGCTCTGGCATTGGCCAGATCAACTTAATACTCTAACTTAATTGAAGCTAATCAAAATAATCCTATATTTCTTTTTGCTACAATTGATAAATTAATTAATCCTTCTCCAAATAGTTCAACCCTTGATACTGGTTTTATTCCTAGCTGTAATGACTTCTTAAATCACTTTAAAAATAAAATACTGCACATTAGAAATCAGATTCCACAAACATATTCTATTAAAGAGGCTTGTTGCACAGTATTACCTATTAGTGCCTCTTAGGCTACTATGGAGGTCTTTTCTTTGATTACCCTTCAAGAGCGGACAGCTCTGATTGAGCACATGAGAACTACAGCATGTTCTCTACACCCCATTCCTACAAAATTATTAAAAAACGCTCTTGGAGTTATTATTACCCACATTTTAAAAATTATAAATAGTTCTCTTTCTTCTGGTATTGTTCCCTCAGCACTTAAGGTAGCTATAGTAAAGCCAATGCTCAAGAAACACAACTTGGGTCCTAAACTCATAAATAACTACAGGCCCATCTCCAACCTTCCGTTCTTAGACAAGGTTTTAAGGGGGTTGTTGCATTTCAAGTACAAAGTTTTTTTTTTTAACTCTTAATGGTTTATCTGAGAAATTTCAGTCTGGATTTCGTGCTGCACATAGTACAGAGACAGCCCTTGTCAAAGTTGTAAATGACCCACTGATAAGCCCTGACTAAGTGCTGCTTTTGACACCGTAGACCACTCCATCTTATTAAATCGGCTCAAATACTTAGTGGGACTGTCTGGCCTTGTCTTATTCTGGATTCAATTTTACCTATCTGATAGGTATCAATTTGTCTATTGGGGAGGGAAAAATTTCCATGCATTGTCAGCACTGTGTAGACGCATGGTGTTAATGGGTCCAGTGAAACATCAGCAGCTCCAGAAGTATCTACACATTAAGTTTATATCACTAAGTCTGGGGCTGGGCTCATACCTTCATGGTTTAGGGTGTTGTTTCATTGTTGAATTGCTTATGGGGTTGTGTCCTGGGCCTCCACCATGTACAGCAGGGTTTCATTTTTCTTTTTCTAACTGGTATACATTTGTTAATATGTCTTGGGTTTCACTGATTACTGTCAGGGTTGAAGAAATGGAAACGTTAGCTGCTTCTAGAAGTGTGAGTGGTCCTGAAGAAGGGAGTTTAAATACTGACACTGAGACTATTTCTTTCCAGATAAATCAACGACTCTTTCTTGATGCAAACCAGTATCAATGTATGCAAAGGTTCTTGATCAGAACCCTAAATGGTAGTCCGTTTGTGGATTGTTTCTCCATAATTAAACTGCAACAGTAAAAGGTTTCTAATTCCTGTATGAAAATAAATACAGTAAGGACTGTTTTTGCCATTAGCTGCCCATGTTGGCAGTGGATTGTAAATGTCTGCCGGTCAACAGTATGTTGACTCTACATTAGCCCGTCCTTACAATCCACCCACCAGCTGCTTTAGAAGCCTAAATGAAAAGTAAATCAACAGCTTTGCTTTATCACTGTGCAGAGTGTGTTTGGTATAGTTGGTATCTCATCTAGTCACTCCACACTAGTGCTAAGGCCAGAGACATCCTTATTTTGGTTATGCTGGACATTCTTTGAGAACGAACACTGATTTACTGGAATAGTTCTAGCATCTCAGGGGCTGTTGACCCTTACATTACACTGCTAATATTTATGCATTTCCTCTTATTCTGGTAGCCAATAAAATGCTCTATTGTACTGACATGATACCTAAGGGTCACATCAGATGCAGCTGTGCGGAGGTAACAATGTGATGAGCTGTCTTTACAGCTATGTAGACAAGAAAGACAGCTGTTAGATTTCCCACTGAACCTTTCGTTTATCAATGACTAGACGATTTATACTAAACAGAGGAAAATGTATTGGTTTGGCTTCTTGCATTGTCCATGCTGCTAGTAAAGGATACTCTTCCCACGTGAAAAGTTGTTGCTGTGCCTGCCAATAGTAGAGTCTCTAAATGGAAAATGTGCATACACAGTAATCATAACTAACTGCAACGCATAGGCAGGGGGAACAGATTTGTATATTTTAAAAAAGCATATTTCATATGAGGTAGTTTCACTGAAAAAGTCAGAAACATGCCAGCTTTCTATTTTAAATATTTTCTCCAATACATTACTTAATGCTGTTTATGAATCTGTAAATCACCAATGAGCTGAAATTTAAGCTGAAACCAAGATTTGTCATTCTTTTAATATCAGAGTGCCGTGTAATTTTCTGTGATTGTGACAGTTCTGTAGGGAGTTGCGAAGAGGGCATGAATGTCAGAGGCTGTTCAGTGCTTGCTTTATGCTCTCTACAGGTTTAGCTTTTAGTTTGAAAAAGATCATATTACTGTGGAGGACAGGCAGCTCAGTGCATTTTTTATCTGTTAGCATCACTTGAGTACATTTATGTTGTGTTTCATTGTCATCTTGTTGTGAAGTGTTAGCATATGGATACAAATTTATAACAAAATTGTAATTGTTTAATCTTTACATTTTAAAAAGTCATAATTACTCACCCCACTGCAAATAAGAAGCCCTATAATCACCCGTACTTATGAGTAAGAGGGCGACTAAACATTCACTGTCATTATGATAACATCAAAACTGATCAACCAGGGAGATCTCATTCACCTTAGCATGATCCATCAAGTACCTGTTTAAAACATTTTTTTATTTCTTGAATAGTAAGAGCAGTGAAAGAACAATAGAAACGCCTATAAAAGACATCCATTAAACAGATAAAAAATAAAGATGAGGAAAATGGAGATGGCAGGAAGTTTACGTTACGAAATAAAATGCTGAATTTAAAGTTTGTTTTTCTTTCAGAACAATGGGCAATGGAAAGTGGAAACTATGACACAGGCAAGCCTTGTATTTCCAATCATGGAGCCACTAAACTTATTCATTTGTGGTACATTTTATAGGAAGTTAAACATAGCATTACACTATTTACATATTTCTATCCATTCATGTTTACCATACATTTCATGTAACTGCTTCAGCCAAATTATATTAAAAAAAAAACAAAAAAAACACACACATTGTAAACTCCTTGGATCAGGAAATAATGGGAGACGTTTTGAAAAGCATATGCAGTACTAGATCATTCTTGGGCACTGATAAGATGGGTGCTATTTAGGCTGCTAGGGGATGGAGGACTCCAGTGATGATGCGCATAATAGACATTCTGAAGATACACAGTGTTACATCGCACACATAAAGACTTAGAAACATTTCCAGAAATATCTCAAACCACAGAGAGTAGTGATTGTAGATTATATTACACTGTCCTTGGAACAATGGGACACTTGGCGTGTTTGCTATAAGCAGAATAATTCTAAATAGAAGAAAATTAAACACAGCTCTTGATTTAAACCAAATGACCCTCGCTGTTACACGCTAGCCAATAAAACATGTTTCTTTATCCACAGTAAACCTTAGCTTTGAAAATTATAAAGGTTTCTAATAATGTGAAGCACCGCAAAACTGAAGGTTGTTCTGTCATGTCAGGCCAGATGCAGGAAGAAAAAACAACTAGCAAGTACTGCGGTGCAACGGCGCTGCGGTGCAACGGCGCTGCGGCACCGTTTATTTAAACAAAAATAAAATAAAATATTTTAACAAAAAAAACTCTGCTCACAGAGCCAAATAAAACAGGTATACAAAAACAAAATACTATGATCAGGCTGGGCAGTAGCCTTCACTGATCGTACTTATTTTTATTTTTTTATTACACTTACAATCCTCTCTTGCTCGCTCTCACTCGCTCCTCCGAAAACCCAACCAGAGCGCCGAAAGCAGCAGATTTTATGCAGGTGACCATCTCCTGATTAGCAACAATTAAACAATTAATTAACTCGGGAGATGGTCACCTTCTGCACAAGGTTTTTAATGTGGATGGGGCTTCCTATCCACGCTGTAAAACAGTAAGAAGACATATGGCTACGCCGTCATATATATTTTTAACTAAATACAAAAACGAAACAAAACAGATACAAAATAATACACACTAAACACAGAGACAGAGGGGTACCCCGTGCTAAAATAATTAAACAATACAAAAACAAAAACACCACATTTTATGTCAAGGTTTTCCCCCACCCCCTTTTCATGTGCAGGGCTCTTTCCTGCTGCCCTGCTACAGGTATAATAATGGCCTTTTGTTTGCTCTGTTTTGTTTAGAAAAGCCCTCCAACACATGAGCATATTAAATGTTTAATAAGCTGATCAAAGTCTTCCCACTGACACCTGTCTAAAATGTCAAGACACAGTTACCACGAGTCTTTTTCTTGCTATAGTCTACAGATTGGTGCAATGTATTTTCCAGCCCAGTCTAAGAAGGACTGCCGTGATCATGCTTGGGCACGGTGCTGACAAATCTCAATAAGAAGACACTTCAAAGTTTCAGTCATAAAGCATGTCTGTGTAAATCCTGGAAAGGTGTTGCCATGTCTTATCTTTCAAGTGTTTGCCAGTTCCACTTGAAATATCGTATGCAGACAGGCTAAAAGAATTGAATCTATTCAGTCTTGAACAAAGAAGACTATGCGGCGATCTGATTCAAACATTCAAAATCCTAAAAGGTATAGACAATGTCAACCCAGGGGACTTCTTTGACCTGAAAAAAGAAAGAAGGACCAGGGGTCACAAATGGAGATTAGATAAAGGGGCATTCAGAACAGAAAATAGGAGGCACTTTTTTACACAGAGAATTGTGAGGGTCTGGAACCAACTCTCCAGTAATGTTGTTGAAGCTGACACCCTGGGATCCTTCAAGAAGCTGCTTGATGAGATTTTGGGATCAATAAGCTACTAACAACCAAACAAGCAAGATGGGCCGAATGGCCTCCTCTCGTTTGTAAACTTTCTTATGTTCTTATGTTCTTTCTTATTTCTAATGCTGTTCATCTGCAATACGAAAAGTAAACAACAGATGTATTATAAAGTATTTAAGCACTTCTCAGACCAACCTAATGGTGTTAAAGATAAAGAGCCATCTGCAGTTTTTTTGTATCAGATGGAAGCGATGTCATATTAAGATTATATTAAGATTAGACTCACTATGTAACACAATTTTTGTTCCTGGGTAGTAAGTGTTATTTCCTAATTGCTTATGCCTCAAAAGTATAGAAAATGGCTATTATTCCCCACAAACTTTGCTTTTGTGACCAGGACAGTGATATTTTGAAATTTACCTATTTACAATGAGAAAACTGGTGAATTTGTGTCTTTTCGTTCACATAAAGTCAGAAAAAAACAACATATGAATCCAAATTAACATGTATTTATACTAAAGTAATACAAAAATGACTACAAAAGATTTAGAAGTGAGTAGTTTTTCAAGATTTACGATTATACTGTAAATCACTTTCACGAATCAGCCCCCAAATGTAGTCTCCCATCATGTTCTCGTTATACTGTCCTTGGTAGCGGCGTTCAAAGTCCAGTATATCCTGGTGGAAGCGCTTGCCTTGCTCCTCCGAGTACGCTCCCATGTTCCCCTTGAATTTATCAAGATGAGCATCAAGAATATGGACTTTGAGGGACATCCTACAGCCCATTGTGCCGTAGTTCTTCACCAGAGTCTCAACCAGCTCCACATAGTTTTCGGCCTTGTGATTGCCCAGGAAGCCCCGAACCACTGTGACAAAGCTGTTCCAAGCTGCTTTCTCCTTACTAGTGAGCTTCTTGGGGAATTCATTGCACTCCAGGGTCTTCTTTATCTGTGGTCCGACGAAGACACCGGCTTTGACCTTTGCCTCAGACAGCTTAGGGAAGAAGTCTTGAAGGTACTTGAAGGCTGCCGACTCCTTATCTAGAGCTCTGACCAATTGTTTCATAAGGCCCAATTTGATGTGCAGTGGTGGCATCAGCACCTTCCGGGGTCCACCAGTGGCTCCCACTTGACGTTGTTCCTCCCCACAGAGAACTCGGTCCGCTTGGAAGGGTCCACCATGCAGAAGTAGCAGTTGCTTGAGTGGTCAGTGGGTTCCTGCCAAATTCTTGGGATAGCGAACTTCATGGCTCTCTTTTCCCCTCTGTACCATCCTACAAAAATACATTTATTTCACCCATGACTAATGTGTAAGAGATTCTTGCAACATTTTTCATATATGATATATTTTTTCAATAACATTGAAAATTGTAAAACATTTTAAAATTAAAAACTTTTACAATTTAAAAAATTTTAACAAATGTTATAACATAAAATTCCGAGCAACAATTGTCCATCTTACCTTCCAGAGTTTCTTTGCAGTGCTCGCAGGTGAAATGAGGTGCCCAGGGTTTGTCTTGATCCCCGACAGGCATGCCGAAATATGCCTTGTAGGCCTCACACATCTTAGCAGATGCTTCCACGGAGTACTTTTTCGCTCTTGATAAATTGGCCGCAGACATAGCAAAATGCGTCTGCCGGATGCTTGCAGCCTCTTGATGCCATCTCAGAAAAATGCAGATATGTATCCAGTTAGGCAGCTGGAACTAAACTGAACTGGTGGGCTTAAGGCCCCTGTATTTATACTACTATTTATATTAATGGAAAGTTCTAGAAAGTTCTAGAAGTTACTCCAAGTTTACTCAGCACTGAATCTATCTGGAATGTTCTGGAAAATAGGTAAATTTCAAAATATCACTGTCCTGGTCACAAAAGCAAAGTTTGTGGGGAATAATAGCCATTGTCTATACTTTTGAGGCATAAGCAATTAGGAAATAACACTTACTACCCAGGAACTTGTTACACAGTGTTATGTAACTATTGGTTGGTTTCACAGAACTGGATTAGCACTATTCTTTGATTACCTAATGTTACCTTATGCAAGACAGTCCAATAATACTGTTAACTGTGAAACTAGCCGTATAAATTGTAAACATATAGAACAGGACTCTGACCTCACTTTTGCTGATCAGCTGATTGGCCGTACGTAAGCAAACATACATTCTATGTGGAAGTGGCCTTTTTTCTTATTGGTATTATATTCTAGCTATCAGGACAGATATCTCCTTGTCAGATCTCATCCTGGTGTTGGAGTAATTAGCTCAGCCAGGAGGCAACTCTTACCAATCATAGAGCATTAGGTCATGATTACTGTTTATAATTGTTGGGACAATTCTACATTCCATCAGGTGGTCTGGGGCTCTGGGTGAGAATGGAGCTAATGGATTCAGAACCGAAGCCAAAGCATTTCTATTTACTAATTGGCTATTCGGCTTGCCTTATTTGATTTATCTATGCCAAATGGGCTGGTCTAATTTGACATCTTGTTGGCTTATTTGGTCTAATTAGCCAAATCTAGCTTTTGTCTTGGTGTACCTTATTGAAATATGTCTATGGCTTTGGTTATAAATATCAAATACATTCTTTAGAATCTGTAGTCTCAATGAAAACTGATTTCAAAGAACTAATGAGAAATAAATGCCCAAATTATCCCAGCTGGCTTAACACGTGATAAATAAAAACAATTAAAAACACAGAGATACGTTCCTTTGCAACAGTATACAGGACTGTAGGTGTGGCTTACTGGTTCTGAAATATCTGCATCTTCAGCTCCCAGATCACGTACAATTCACAGTGGAATGGTACAATCGATCTTGGCTTGTTTGATCTCAGAGAAAGCCTCTTTAGCAGCCTTTGTATTAGGTCCAATATCTTAGCATCTACATGGCACTGAAAAGCAAACTGATCAGAAACCACTTTCATTTAGCTTAGAAATACAACAGACTAGCGTTCTATTGTTTGGACTACAGTATATCCATTGGTAATCAGGACTGCTCTAGGGAAGTCATTCCTGCAAACTTGATGTGGGTATTGTGTAATGTGCTGTTGTGTAAATCAGTGAAGACACCTTGGTGTCCAGCTTTGAATAACTTAATTTCTCTTTAACCGAATAATACTTCTATTTCCTGTCCTCCTCCCCCTAAATTATCTCCCTTTGCACTTCGCACTTTCAGTCTAACGTGCATACACTTTTTTTTTTTTTAAATTGAACCACAAAAAAAGTCTTAATCTTTCCCAAATGAGTAGAAATTTGATACACACAGCCCAGGGTAGAATATTGTTTTTATAAATTCTCTTTAATCATTGGCTAATTTAATTTATACAGCCTTCATTTGCTTGCTTGATTTATCTAGAACAATTTTATCAATATCAAACATTATTTAATCCTTCAGAATTGAATAAAAAACATTTTGAATCTGAAAGTGAAAGGTTGCATAAGGACTTAAAAAAACACTTATAAACGAATATATATATATATTCTCTATATTCATATTAGTCAATAATTAGTATGCATGTTTCTGTAGGGCCAATTGCTAAAACATTTCTTATCGAAATAGTTTTTTTCATATCATATTCCAGGTACTTATTCATAGTCAAATGCAGTATAAAGCAATTAAATATATTCTAATGCTTATACCCTGGACTGGATCACATTTCAGTTTAAGGTTTCATGTATAAGCATCAATAAATAAGTTATAAAAGATTACTACCATTATTAACACATAATATCAGTTTCATGTCCTGTTTTAAAGTAGTGATTTGTTTTATCAAAAGAGCCTACTTCCCAACGTTTCAGTGTGTTTAACATACCTTTGTCAAGGGCAAGTGTGTTTGAAAACAAACAGTGGAGATACAGTACTTACAGGCTTTCATGCCATGGCAACTACACTCACTTATTTCTATTGAAATCTATTAATGTGCTTGTGATGTCATTTCCTACATAATGATGTAATGGTGTACTTTTCCTTTCTATTTAAACCTTCAGGCGTCATGGCATTAAGTCTATTTATCCATTTCTTCTCCTTTATTCTTCTGTATTGTACATGTGCATCTCATTTTATTTCTTCTAAAACTGCAAATTGTAGGTCATTCATGTTCATTTTTGTGTTGAACTATTGATTCATTTATCTTTTCATTTCTTACGTTTGATAGGTGATTCTGTTTTATATAATGTTGTTCCAGTCTCTCCTACCTATTTTATTTAGTTACATTTTTAGAAAAATATGCCATAAACAATGTTGGTAGTTTTGCATGCTGGGTTTCTTATGACTGAATATCTATTCTTTCTATTTGCAATTTCACTTGTATCTTTACAAATATATTTTCATACTTTACATGTGATCTTACAGGTTGTAATCTTCTTTAATGTGTCTATGATATGTTTATGTTTACTGTGGACCAAAATGTCAGCTATAACGAACCACCCTGGGACCTGGAGAAATGTTTGTTATATCAGGGTGTTCACTATAAAAGGGTTTGGCATTTTCTGTATCAGAATAATGACAAAACAGCAAATTTGAATTGAACATCAATATGTCGTACTTTTATGAAGATTCCTTCACGTTGATCAACATTAAACAGTATTGTGACAAGGTACTCATGTCACATGTGTGGGTAACCACATTGCAAGACAGAGAGACATGGAGTTGAAACACTGGCACAGGCATGCAGGATTTATTTAACACAAAACAGAAAGTAAACAAACGGATCATGTGACGCTACCAACGATGGTAACGCACAGAGTACACATACAAGACAGGCAGGCAGCAAGTCTCAATCGAGCGCCCGTCTGTAAACAATCATTTGATCAAACATAACAACTCCAAAGAGCAGACAAAACAAACCCGTTTCCACATATAAATTACACCCACAGGAATTCACCCCTGTGCATACATGCCAACAGTCCCTATAAGGTCGGGACAGTCCCGATTTCCTAGCAAATGTCCCGCTTCCTGATGCATAGGAAAAAAAGTCCCGATATTTACCCATAAAAAAAAAAACATTTATTCTGCACCACAGAGTTAGTGAAAACCACACGGTGTGCTCTTTGTGCAGCTGACACATCTGCTGATCACTAACCTATACAAAAGCAAGAACGCTTCATTAGGTCTATTTTTACTGTCATGTCGTGTCGTGTTGAGTTTGGGGAGATACGTCACTTATATGATAATGAGTGTTTTTTGCGTATGACTCCTCCCATGTGTATGATGTGTATGACCCCCCCCCCCCCCGGAGAGGAGCGTCCCGCTGAACAGTTTCCAAATGTTGGCAAGTGTGCCTGTGGTATGTTTAGAAGAAAACTGTAAAGAAATGAAAAAGGAAATAATGTACAGTCACATGCTGAATACAGTAATTACATCTCCTTTCTCTTGAAAAAATCTATCCAGCGTAGATTGTTCCTCACGCCCGTTGCCTGGTTGCAGTTTGTGTGAAGATGATGGACAGGCCACGACTGCATTCGTCATGCATGATTTGTACTACACTAGGTCATCTTTGAATTAGTGTTATCTCTAAATTAGTCAACCATGGTCTTTGTTTTCACTGAGAGAATAACACACTTGACACTGTTATAGCATGTTAGTATAACAATAGCTGACTAATAGTGTTATAACATGACTATAGTTGTATCATTAACACTTATAACAGATGTTTACATTAAAGGTTTACCAAATGGTGCAAATCCCCACTTAACCTCTGTGTTAATAGCAAAGAGATGGGGCTGTAGAAAAGAAATCATACCAGAGCCATCCCCTATAATTAAAAATGACACAGATTGTACATTTTCAGTAGTTTTATTGAAAAATGCTTCTTTTGTTTCAGAAATAAATAAGAAAATAAGGCTGTGAAATTCACAATTTGCAGTTTAAACATGAAAGCAGCAATTCTATATGAATAGTCTTGCAAACAAATTCCAACTGCACTGAATATCTAGAAAAAAAACAAAAACTATATTCTGATAAAAAAAAATCCCATACTAAATATACAACACAGGCATGCAATTCCACATTTGGTAAAATCGGCTGTGAGTTAGTATAATAAAACTGTTAAATGTTTAGTCTACAATAACCAAATGGAAGCCATGTTTAACTACTGTATTGTGAGTTTTGTGAGTTTTTTTTGGTAGATCTTGTAAGAAATATCCTCTTTATAAAGACAATTAAAGAGGCAAAATATATAATGGCAATACAATGACAAACACTGGTTTTACGAGAAGACGTGTGGTGGAATGAAGATGCACTAGGGCACATGAAAAATGAAAGCTGCAACCTGGCTAATTATTGTTGGTTACCATCATGCAGTGTGCCACCACAGTTATTCAAATGCTACATTCGATAAGATGAGTGCACAAACTTAACCACGTAATGCAGTTATATTACAAGCACAGACAGTAAAGGGGGCAAATAGCAGATAGTAAGCACACGTCTTCAAAGAAATTGAATTATTATTATTATTATTTGCTATACTCACACATGCATAAATGTCAACTGCTAGGTAAACCAAATACATTGCTTGTGGTGAGTATGTGACTTTGATAACATTTTCATATGTGAAAATAGCAAATCATTTAACAAGAAAATCTATCCTCTTTGGCTACAGCATTTTCTTCGCAGATTGCTTTCTTGATAGTGATCTCTTTCCACGCTGGTTTCGTGAATAGCCTGGTGACTGTATTTCTGTTTCCTCCTCCTCTGGCATTGGTACTACGTAGGTTTCTGGCTCAGGCTGGTAAGGTCCTGGCTGGTAAGATTCTGCTTGGAAATATTTGTCCGATTGAACTTAATGATCATATGCAGTCTTTGAATCCACATGCACACAGACTTTTTGAATGTTGTACATAATAATACAGCCACAGACATTATTGTTATGACATTATTAACATTAATATTAGCCAATAACTAGTTAGTTCCATGAAAGGTTAAAAAATGTTTCAGAAAAACAGCAAATGAACGGGCCTTGTAAACATCTTTTTTTGGGGGGGATAATGTTTTGCTTTTTTTTGTTAAAGCCTTATGATTTATAGTACAACAATTGTTCAAACAGCTCTAAATTGGCATTAAAGGGTTCTTGGAATGCATAGAAATATATTATAAACTAAATAATTATTATGTTCTTTTAAACCTAGACACTTATTAAACATATTAGTTAGATAAAATCACGTGCCAGAGTACTAAAAAAAATAAAAATAAAAATGATCTAGTGGCATACAAGTGGTTTAGTCGTAGAAATGAAAACAGGGGTCAAGTACACATTTCTATCAACAGCCTTGCTATATGTTGTGGTTTCTGGTGCTACTGTATTCCTCGCAGCTTACAGAGGTACAGATAAATAACTGGGGAAATACCTTCATCATTTACATACAAGTGCAATCGGCACGTGCTTTAATTTAGACCTGAGCAGACAGGCTGTGTAAATTCATTAAGGGGTTATTATATAGGCATACAGCAAGCAGCAGGCTACAATGCAAAAGCTATTTGAAAGATGTTAACTGCTTCTAGTGGACATGATTCCAGTAGAATCGTTTTCAAGGCACAATTAGTTTATTTACAGATTCCGCTCCTTCATTACCATGTTAACCTGATTTCTTGGCATTACCTCCACATTGTTAGTAGTTTTACAAGCCCCTCTGCTGAAAGAAGCCTCTCTTTGTTTGTTTGTTTGTTTAATTGGTTCAAGATGCAAACTGGCTCACTAGGAAGCCATCGCTGGTGTTTGTCAGATTTAGAAGCTGAAAAGTGTTGTTAGTACAAGAGTCCTCTCCTTTATGATGGCCAACAATGTTCATTAATCATATCCATGGTGAATATCCTTATAGGCTCATAAGCACGTGAGCAAATATCTCAGAAACAGGATTTTCAGGAATTCAAACTGCAAGCAGCACAGGCGACTTAGAAAATGTGTTATGCCGAACCTGAAATAGGTTAAAGAGGATGTTAGTTTTCTCTGGAATTTTTTTTTTTCTTTTCTTTTTTTTTTAAATAAAAAATGAGATGATGATGAAAAAAAGATGGACCAAAACGAGTTATTACATACTTATATACAGCACATACTTGAATGTTTTCTTATGCTAGGCTTTTGTTTAAATGAGTACTTTGTAGTATGTTCAAACTTCATGCAGCATTATTAAGAGAACTTTGTATAACTGCACAACTGAAAAGTGATGGCTTATGATCTGTAATATACAGCTCTGGTCAAATGTTTAGCATCACCTCGAATTTTAGGATTGAGACATAATAAAAACAAAAAATAAACGATATGAACATAATTTAGATATTTTATTTAACATCATGTAATCAAGGAAACTACAAAATGATATTGCAAAAGTCTACCGGAAACCATAATAGTAGATAATAGTTAATGTTAGATTTAAAAAATGTTGTCAGTTTTTCGTTAAGTATATGGAAAACTATAGAGCGGTGTGTAATTCAATATGTTAACGTAATATTATTCAGCAGGTTTCATTCAACTTTATGAAGCAAAATTAGTTACTTCTATATAAGTTGATGCAAAACGTTCAGCCATAGCTGTACAGTGACTCAAGAATTTATTCATAAATGCTCCTTTACCATTTTTGCTGATCCCCTTAATAGGTGTGAAATGTAACATTTTCTTTACTTAAAAAAAGTCTCTAAATGCAATGAAACTGCTATAGCACTAAGGAGATGTCCAATGAAACTCCTATTGCACTAAGGAGATGTCTGATGAAACTGCTATAGCACTAAGGAGATGTCTGATGAAACTGCTATAGCACTAAGGAGATGTCTGATGAAACTGCTATAGCACTAAGGAGATGTCTGATGAAACTCCTATAGCACTAAGGAGATGTCTGATGAAACTCCTACAGCACTAAGGAGATGTCCAATGAAACTCCTATTGCACTAAGGAGATGTCTGATGAAACTGCTATAGCACTAAGGAGATGTCTGATGAAACTCCTACAGCACTAAGGAGATGTCTGATGAAACTCCTATAGGACAAAGGAGATGTCTGATCAAACTGCTATCGCACTAAGGAGGTGTCTGACAAAACTCCTATAGCACTAAGGAGATGTCTGACAAAACTGCTATAGCACTAAGGAGATGTCTGATGAAACTCCTACAGCACTAAGGAGATGTCTGATAAAACTCCTATAGGACAAAGGAGATGTCTGATGAAACTCCTATAGCACAAAGGAGATGTCTGATCAAACTGCTATCGCACTAAGGAGGTGTCTGACGAAACTCCTATAGCACTAAGGAGATGTCTGATGAAACTCCTATAGCACTAAGGAGATGTCTGATGAAACTCCTATTGCACTAAGGAGATGTCTAATGAAACTCCTATTGCACTAAGGAGATGTCTAATGAAACTGCTATAGAACTAAGGAGATGTCTGATGAAACTCCTATAGCACGAAGGAGATGTCTGATGAAACTCCTATAGCACTAAGGAGATGTTTAATTAAACTCATAGCACTAAGGAGATGTCTGATGAAACTGCTATAGCACTAAGGAGATGTCTGACGAAATTGCTATAGCACTAAGGAGATGTCTGATGATACTGCTATAGCCTTAAGGAAATGTCTAATGAAACTCCTATAGCACTAAGGAGATGTCTGATGAAACTCCTATTGCACTAAGGAGATGTATAATGAAACTCCTATAGCACGAAGGAGATGTCTGATTAAACTGCTATCGCACTAAGGAGGTGTCTGACGAAACTCCTATAGCACTAAGGAGATGTCTGACGAAACTGCTATAGCACTAAGGAGATGTCTGACGAAATTGCTATAGCACTAAGGAGATGTCTGACGAAACTGCTATAGCACTAAGGAGATGTCTGACGAAACTCCTATAGCACTAAGGAGATGTCTGATGAAACTCCTATTGCACTAAGGAGATGTCTAATGAAACTCCTATCGCACTAAGGAGATGTCCAATGAAACTGCTATAGCACTAAGGAAATGTCTAATGAAACTCGTATTGCACTAAGGAGATGTCTGATGAAACTGCTATAGTACTAAGGAGATGTCTGATGAAACTCCTATAGCACTAAGGAGATGTCTGATGAAACTCCTATAGCACTAAGGAGATGTCTGATGAAACTCCTATTGCACTAAGGAGATGTCTGATGAAACTCCTATTGCACTAAGGAGATGTCTGATGAAACTCCTATTGCACTAAGGAGATGTCTGATGAAACTCCTATTGCACTAAGGAGATGTCTGATGAAACTGCTATAACACTAAGATGTCACCCTACCTGGGAATCCATTGTAAGGAATGCCCACACATTGAGAGGAGTCGCAGTATCCAGGTGGACCCGGAGGGCCCCTGATCCCAGGTATTCCTTGCCGACCAGAAGGACCGGGAGGACCAGTGGAGCCCTGAGAACCAGGAGGGCCAATTGTAGATTCTCCTCGTTGGCCTAGATTTATAAAAACAAACAAAAAAAAAAAACAAAAAAAAAAAACAGTAATAACCAACTGACATCCTTCTCAAATCTCAGGAATATTTAGACTGTTAAAAAAAAGAAAAAAAAAGAAAGTGAGCTCTGTTGCGTTATTGGCACTTTTTCTCCTTTCTGTCTAGACGATGTAAACCTACTACGGAATCTTTTCATTCTTCCAAGCTCCCCACATGTGTTGTCAATGAAGCCATGAGAGGAAGCCCAATGTACAATATTCTGATTAGCCTCTGAACAGCTCTGACTCATCATCACTTGCTTCTTTACTTGTAGGCAATTTTCGACCCTTTATTCACAGAACCAGATTTGGCAGCGTTTGACCCATGCTACAGACATCAATGAATTGCATGTTTTTTTCCCACTCCCTACAGTATGTGATAGGAAATCCCCATGGAACCCAGTGCAACAGACAAGCACACTGTATTACAATTACATTGCATGGTTATATTAGACTTGCTACCCTATACCCCCTGGGTGATGAAGTCATGCTTGTGTTGGATCACACTGTATTATAGTTTACAGAAATATTAAGCCTTTCCTATTAGGGGGTTAAAAACCATTGCATGTTTCTTATAGCCACTGTGATTAACATAAAAAGTCATGCTAAAATTGTTAACTTGAAGACACAGGGAGCCAAACATAAGCTCTGGCTGCCAGTATATCAGTAAGTTATCATGGAAGCTAATCAGATGACAATATGAGCAAACGAAGGACAGGAAGATTGTAACGATGAGTCACAGTGATTATTTACAGTTCTGATAAAGGAGAAATCTGGAAACCAAAGACACTGTGAGTTATTCCCAATTTATATATAGTGCTGGCAGAAAAGCAAGCCAAAATGGACTGACTATTTTGTTCCATGTTGTCTGGAGTTAGTGTACAGGAAGGGGAAGAAGAGGGGTTAGAGTAAATTACATAGCAGATTAATAGAAAAGGTAACCATACTGACCCCCCCCCCAAGAACAACAACACAGATATCAGACATGACTACCACATGGGTCCTCACAGACTGCTTGTGAAAGCCCCAATGGTGTCAGGTAAGAGCTAGATAAAGCGTAAAATGGCAAGAAGAAAACAATGCCTACGAAACTTTGAATTACTGAACATGCTTGGCTTTCGTCATGAAGTTTGACGGAATAAACTGTAACACGTACCAGGTGGTCCGGGTAAACCTCTCTCTCCTTTTGATCCAATTCCTTGGTTTCCTCTTTCACCCTTTTCTCCTGGCACTCCTATATAAAACAAAAAAAGAAGCAATTGTTAAATTACAGAGAAGTGTCTTGTAAATCTTGACTTGAAACCAAGGAGCCCATCGTCTGGATTATGTCATGATAAATGGCCCCCTATATCAGCACTAGACAGCCCTCATAACCCTTTGAAAACCTTTACAATATGCAACTTTACTGCTAATATAGAAACCAAATGACTGGAACACGGATAATAGTGATAGTATGCTGAAAGGGAGAAGTGTAGATTTTTTAAATTTTGCAATTCTTTCCATCTTACTTCCAGAAGTCACATGAAAAAGCGCAAACACGTGACTCTTTGGAAAAGCATTGATTGGTTACTGAGAAGCAGGGCATTAACCAACTGATGCATTTCCAATGCTTCACAGTTTAATGGATGTCTCTGTGTTCCACTTGACTTCTTAAAGTAGAATAATCAAATATTTACCATGATGTGTCGGTGTGTCTTTTACATAGGAAAATTAAAACGAAATATTCCATTAGGTAAAATGTTGGGGGTTGTTTTATTTTGCTAGCTCCATGTACTTTATTTTTAGGCTGCCATAATTCTGTGTTCCAACTGGAGAGCTACAAAACAACTGCTGTTAAAAATAGTACAGAACAAAATGAGATTGTGTTCATGGGAACTTTAGCTCTTCCCTTGCTTTGGTATTACACTTTATACAGATGAGCCAAAACAATCAGGATGGAAGGGAATCCACCATTTTATGCTTCATCACGAAAGTATTAAGACAGCCCCAGCAATTCAATTCACACAGTATCTACTCATTTCTAGGCATCTGCAAATATAGATCAGCGAAAAAGCAGTAAGCATTGCTCATGTACTGTAAAGTTGCTGAAAAAATATATCAGTACAGAAGTATTTAATCTTTGATTCAGTTAACAAATGTCATTTTGAAATATAACGTACTTGATGCTTTAAATAAACAGCATTGGGGTACCTTGAATAAACATATGGTACTGCTTGAATGACAAGTTTAAATTGAACTGTCTGACACATTTCTTACTTACAAATAAAACTACATTTTTACTTTCAACTCAAGACTGCTTTCTCATACTCGTCGTTCTCGACACATTATTCCAGTGCTTGGGTCCTTACATTGGTTACCAGTGATCTACCAAATTGATTTGAAAGTTGCTGTAATAACTTATAAGGCCCTTCATGGATTAGGACCATCCTATCTCCAAGCACTGCTAACTCTGTATGTTCCTAGTCATTCTTTGAGATCAGCTGGAGCAGAGCTTTTTGCTGTTGTGCTGCTCGGTTGTGGAACTCTATTCCGATTACCATTAAGCAGGCTGAAACACTGGATTCTTTTAAATCTAAATTGAAAACATACTTTTATTTGAAATGTACTTTGAAATAACTGGTTATAACTGGCGTGTATTGCATACAAATGCTATTTTGTTTTGTTTTTAGCTTCATACAGCTCTCTGGGATGCCTTGGGCACTATATTACTCGATCCTCAGCTAATTAACTATCCTTGCACTATTGCACTACTGTGTCATTGTAGATATAACTAGTTCATATTGTATTCTAGTAGTATTATTACACTTACTGTAAACTTTACTGTATTTAAATATGTATCTTGTATTGTAACCCTGTAATGCCCTGTAACACCTGTACGTCGCCTTGGATAAAGGCGTCTGCCAAATAAATAAATAAATAAATAAATAAATAAGAAGAAGAAGAAGAAGAAGAAGAAGAAGAAGAAGAAGAAGAAGAATGTGTCAAAGCCAATCTTCCCTGTTGCTCAGCAGTTGAAGTGTGGTTGGGTTCCACAGCTCCCTGGGTGTCTCGTACGTACCTCTCTCTCCTGGGGGCCCTGGAACTCCTGGGGACCCTGGGAAGCCGGAACGGCCAGCTTGACCTTGCTCTCCTCGGGGCCCCTGGTTGCCTGTGGGGCCAGGGGGACCAGGGGGGCCAGGATTGTTGCGGTTTGAATAATAACCGTTGGGAATTTGGTTTAGCATTGTGTTAAACCGGTTCATCTGGCCTAAAATTCAAAATCAAGATGCATGTATTATTTAAAGGCGAGACTGAAGTGGTGAGGCCATTCCAAAAGATGATCCATTGCATGTATTTAATACAATTTGGTACAAAAGGAAATATTGCACCTGAAATCTTCAAATTTACCATTCATCAGTTGTTCACAAACTTGTCTGGCAATTGATCTCATCATGTTTTGGGATGCAAAGTCTCCCTAAGAAAAACATTAAATATATTGTATTATATGGAGCTAGAGAAATCCTTAGCTATTTTCTTTTTTTTTCCAATGAAATTGAATTTTACACAGTATCACTCACCCTCTCCCCCTTTTCTCCTTTCATACCAACTGGACCCTAAAAAAAAGAAAAAATAATAAACATCTGATGGCTGATAATGATTCTGTATCTACATGATACGTACTGCAAACATTTACTGTTATCTGTGCATTATAAATCTAAAGATGAGAACTGTATAAAAGTATGTGTTGGTGGACCTTGCATATTCTGTAGTAAAGGTTCTACAGTGGGTAAGGATCCATCCTTATTGGGTAAGCCCTTTAATTAATAGAGATGGACGCACACAGCAGAAACCCATGATGCAGGTTGCTGGCAGATGAAAGTAAATGGATCAGGATGAGGGTTGGTTGTTAATAAGGATTGTCCAGAAAGGGGTAGTTGTTAAAGAAGACAAACCACAATCTGAATACAGGAATAGTGTAACCTGTACTTTGTAGAAACATTTGGTTAAATCAGTCCATCTGTAAAAGATCATGGGCTAGATTCTCAAAGCTATCAAATCCAAAAACACCATGAACACATTTTGTTTTCAGATAGGAAAAAAACTCACTCAGTAAAGTTTGCAAACCAGATGCATACAGCTCATGCATTTAACTTGGGTGCTTTTGAGTAGTTTGATGTTGTTTCTTTATTAAGTTGGTGTTTTTACAAACATAACGCTAATGACGATTTAGAGTAAATAGTTTTGGGATCCAGCCCCATGTTTCAGGTTCTTTTTATCATAATTGTAATATGTGCTTTGCACAGAATGTTCTGGTAAGCATGTACAAAAGATGGACATGTGCTGCCAGAACACAGTGTGTGACTCATATTGCATTGCTCACAAAGACAAGCAACATTATTTTTGACCACATAGTTTTATGAGACATCAAAGTCTAAAGGACATGTCTTTCCTTTTAGTAGTTTGTGGGTTTCTTGACATGTCCAAAAGGATTTTTTGTTTAACAAAAATATGACTGGTATGCTTTTAAAAACAAGGAGGGCTTTCTTCAAAGGCAGGCTTTTTATTAATTAATGTAATCACCAGGGATCCCAGTTTTCCACAAAAAAAAAAAATCAGTGTTATTCCGCAATTAAAATAAAAGACTATCGTTTTCGGCACCTTTAAGCAGCTTGTTGAGCAGTAAAGTAAACTGCAAGCCTTGCATGTCTTTTGCAAATGTAAAACTAAAATTTCTCCGGCAGCATAGAAAATCAGTGTTTTTCCGTGTTATTGTGCAGCAAATGGATTCCTACGATCCTATACTATCGTATACTGTACACTGTCTATACTGCACATGGTTAGGTTATATTTCTAATTCAAAATGAAACTTTATTTACTTCAGAAAGTTTTAACTCATGTCATTTAAAGGATGTTTTTGTCTGTTTTGAATGAATAAAGTTTATTTGTCCCTGCAGGAACATGCAAAATCATTTAATTAGTTTATTTTCAAAAGGAAAATATTAAAACATATTTATTCTCTTCAGGGCAAAGGCTGACCTCTGTTCCCATTGTACTTTCTGTTCTGAAACTCAGAAGACATACACATGAAATCCTGTCACAGTGTTTAGGGTTAGGGCTAGGGTTACACTGTACTTTTTGCTTTGAAACTCAGAAGACATAAAGATGAAATCCTGTCACAGTGGTTCAGTACACATGGCTGGAAGAACATCCACAAAGCCCAGAACCATAGGGAGAGGATGTAGGAAGTAAGGATCATGATTCCTACATTTTTCAAAACTTTTATTTCAATCAGTCAATAATTTATTTATATAGTGCCTTTCATCAAAACGTATATCAAAGAGCTGTACAGCACAAAACAGAAGAAAAACAAAATACAATTCATGTGTATAGAAATGAAAGAAAAACAAAGTTAATATAAAAAACAGAAGAATATCTAAATATAATATATTTGTATAGAGATTAAAGAAACACAGTTTAAAATTCAGTTTAAAAAAGCTAACCTCAAAAAATAAGTTTTCAATTCTGACTTAAAGTCATCAACTGATGTAGCACTTTTGATGAAAAACTGCTTTTAATTAAATGTCTTTTGTGGTCCACCATTAACAGAAAGGTGTCATTTGAATGCACAGTTGAATAGTATTGGTTATCCTAGTAACTAAGCTGTTTTAGTCACCAGTTTTAAAAGCATTCTTTGTATGTCCAAGTTTTAGCATGCATTCAAAGACCAGTCAGCTCCCAAACAGCAGGTGATGCCAAGATGAAGCAGGGTCCAAGAAACAGTCACTAACTGCTGTTGATTTGCCCTTTTTGTTGGTTGTGATTCAGCCCTCTAGTACATATGACTTGTGTTATTTCTATGACTGCTGCTCTAGGCCTTGAAAGGTCCAATAATCACATTTGTGTTTCACAAAAACTGTTCTTTTAAAACTATGTTTTTATTGGTTAAATGGAAAGTGTTGACAGTTAATGTTGGCATTAAGCAACTTTGCTTTGCCGGCAGCAAGCAAATTATAGCATGCTCCATCATACTAATAAATGGTAATGCAACACAACTACCTTTTGGCATTATAACCTCAAAGTTAGCACTGTTCAGTATAAGTATCTATATTTATTCACTTTAAGAAATATAATTCAGATGATGGACAATGATTTATTCACCTCTACATTGTATGGGGGATTTGATCTAAAATACAACTGAAGGTCAGTGTCAGGACATTTTTATCAGATGAATAATGGAAACTCATAATGGGTGTCAATAGTATGGAGTTGGGGCAAATGTTTCAACCCTGAAGTCTGATTGGTAAGTGGTGAACGAGAAACTGGGATGGAGCCAAAGCAATACCCTGCATAATTTACAATTGGGATGGAGCCAAAGCAATACCCCTGTACAATTTACAATTGGGGTGACTGCTGTCAACGCATAGGTTATTCTCCATGAAAATCCTGCCCAGGAATTAGAACTCAACTCCTTGCCTTAAAAATCCTTGCCTTGCCACTAAACCGCAGTACTTACTAGTTGTCCCATATCTCCTTGCTTTCCTGGTTTTCCAGTAGATCCCGGCATTCCATGAGCTCCTGGAGGACCCTATAGAATGGGACACAAATCATGGATTTGGAGGTTTGCAAAAAAAAAAAAAAAAAAAAGAGTGACATATTGCATATACACATGCCCTGTTCCTTGGTCTGGCCCCCCCTTTATATGAATCCTTTGAAGCTGCGTTTCCCCACTACACTGACCTGTCAGTGAAACAAACGCTTTCCAAATGTACTGTAAAATATTAAACTGTTTATCTTTGTGGTTAACAGCCAAACTGGAAAGAGCATACCAAACAGCATGTTTATGCTATTTAGTAAAATCTCTTTAACTGTAAAACCTGAGGCCTTTTAAGTTTCCAAAATACATTCATCAAGGAGCTCACTTTGAACACTCTAAACTCCACATCATCAAAGCTCTATAAAATCCAGGACGGGGTTAGATTTCACCTATTTATATACCTACATTTGAAATCTGTGGTTCACAATGGAGACGCCAACTGTACTTTACATCACAATGACTGTTTCTGACTTGTCATTTGAAGTTTAAGTCGGAACATTATCTTATATTATTAGAGGAAGCGTCAACTGTACGTATTGTGAAGCCGGCATTGGGATTCGAACTGCAGATCTTGGGCTTTGAAATCAGCAACTCTACTAGTGAGCTAAATAAATGACTCTGTCAGTTCATATGCTTGCACAACATGCTTGTTAATACTTTTCAGATCGTACATATTTTACAATATAGTTTTACTGCCAACCCCTCCTGTGAAAAATGGTATGTACCTGTCTAAAAGTGCTTTTATTAATAAAGCTCCTGAGCAAGACAAAAAAATACAGAGAAAGGGTTGTTTTTTTACCATTGGGCCTGGTGGGCCTCTTGGTCCGGATGGTCCTTCCTTTCCTGGTGGTCCCTGCATTATAGACAGAATGAATATATACAAAACACTTACTAGGGATAAAGAAACCGTTGAAGAGAAGAGGGCACACAAACTGAAATTACAGATTTGTTTTGCAAGTGGATTCAAAGTGCTGTACCCTACTGTCTAAAATCACATTTTGGTCCGTACAAAAGCATATTGAAGAAAGAATGGAAAACCCATTAATTTACTGTGTCATTGGCATTAACATGGTATCACAGCAGTTTTCTCTTCTTAGTGCACAATAAATACATTTTAATTTGGTGTTAGAGGGACATTATACATTCATTGTAATTGTAGTTTAAAGACTCAACAACATTTTTACAATGTGTGTTCAATGTAATTTATTCCCATTAGCTATGTAAACAACAGCGCACAAATAATAGATCATTTACAGGTTCCAAAAAACACGAAATAAAAAAATAAATCTTGCTTTTCCCTGATGTCAAGCCAAATAAAAGCAACATTTTCCAAACTCATTTTTCACTTTGTTTTTTTCTGTGTGTAGCAGCTTTTATAGTCCATTCATTCAATATATTAAATACTGTAATTTTCTTTTTAGTTTTGTGAATGTATTTGTATGGAACGTTGCATATTGGCTTTCGTTTAATAAAAAATGTTCCCCACAAGTAATTAAGAGCTTTTCTAAATATGACACCAGTTAGTCGGATGACCATTTAGAGCAATTCTGCCTTTTTTGAAAGGTACATATAAGAATGTATTATCATTTGGAACATATGCTTGTAGGTATTAGATTAGTGTCTGTGATACTGGATAAGATTTCTGTAAACATACATATTTAATACTGTAAAGATGACTACCATTAAAATGGCTTTAATATTAAATGCATGAACTGCCTAACATGCACTGTGTTTCAGGTTTTGTTCACTTTATTTCTGAAACTGAAGTATATTTTATTTAAAATTAAGATTGTAAGTTTCTTTGCATATTGTGTAAAAGACCAAATTGTTATAGCTCTATTGCACAATATGTGTTAAACACTTTACTGAGTCACCTTTGATGAGTCGCACTTGTATTTAGTAATGTGTATCTATCTATCTATCTATCTATCTATCTATCTATCTATCTATCTATCTATATATCTATATATATATATATATATATATATATATATAACATTACTAAATACAGTGAATACAGTGAATAACCTGAAATGGTACAAAGGTAAGTGGGAAACTGACAGAGGTTTAAAAAAAAAGTTTAGGTTACCAAAAACTGAAAAATAATGTACATTTCAGAGTTATACAAAAAGGCCTTTTTCAGGGAACAAGTAATGGGTTAACAACTTACAGCTGTTCTGCAGCAATGGAAGTAAATTAAGCCTTGAAAGTTGATGCTAACAATTCCTACAGGTGTCCCAACTTTTGTTGATTACTTACACACCCTCTGTCTGTATAAAAGCAGTGTTGGAACAGACTGTGTTACTACACCCTCTTCAGCATTATTTGGATAGTATTGTACTGCAGGAAGTAGTATATTGCTCTCATAATGGCGAGAGAAAGGCAATTAACAAAGGAAGACAGACAGACCATTATAACCCTTAAAAGTGTAGGTCTTTCCTTTAGAGAAATTGCAAAGAAAGCCAAGGTGTCAGTGAGTACAGTTTCCTACACCATCAAAAGGCACTTGGAAACTGGAGGAAACTCTGACAGGAAGAGGTCTGGTAGACCCAAAGCCACAACAGAATCAGAAGACAAGTTTCTGAGAGTCAACAGCTTGTGTGATAGGCGGCTCACAGGACAACAGCTTCAAGCACAGCTTAACACTGGTCGAAGTAAGCAAGTCTCAGTTTCAACTGTGAAGAGAAGACTTCGAGCTGCAGGTTTGACAGGTCGAGTGGCAGTAAGAAAGCCATTGCTAAGATGGCAAAATAAGAAAAAGAGGCTTGCCTGGGCCATGAAGCACCGCCAGTGGACTACTGAAGACTGGAAGAAGGTCTTATGGACCGATAAATCAAAATTTGAAATCTTCGGTTCATCACGCAGGGTTTTTGTACGCTGTCGAGTAGGCGAAAGGATGGTTCCTCGGTGTGTGACACCAACTGTCAAACATGGAGGAGGAAGCGTGATGGTCTGGGGCTCTTTTGCTGGATCCAGAGTCGGCGACTTGCACAGAGTGAGTGGCACCCTGAACCAAAACTGCTACCACAGCATTTTGCAGCGCCATGCAATACCCTCTGGTATACGCCTAGTTGGTCAGGGGTTCATCCTACAGCAAGATAATGACCCAAAACATACCTCCAGGCTATATCAGAACTACCTTAGAAGAAAAGAACAAGACAGTAGGCTTCAAATCATGGAATGGCCAGCAGTCTCCAGACTTAAACCCCATCGAGCTGGTTTGGGATGAACTGGACAGAAGGGTGAAAGCAAAGCAACCTACAAGTGCAACACATTTGTGGGAACTTCTGCAACAGTGTTGGGAAGAACTTTCCGAACAATATTTGATTTCCATTGTAGAAAGAATGCCACGAGAGTGTTCGGCTGTTATATCTGCAAAAGGTGGCTACTTTGAGTCAAAAATTGAGATTAAATTTTGTTAAACAAAACGCTTCCATGATTTCTTTTTTATCTCCAATTGTTTATTTGTTCTACGCTTTAATTTCAGAGTACATTGAGACATTAAACTGCGTAAATTTCAATAAAAACTGGAAAAATGGAGGTGTTCTAAAAGTTTTGACCGGTAGTGTGTATATATATATATATCTCACGCAAAGGCTTTAAAGGACATGGGGGTTAATGAACAAATCAGTCTGTAACATTGATTTTGGCATTTTCAAGCGGTCGTTATGCCTATTTTGTTATTAAATAGACGCACTAATGTGATTTCCGAAATTATGTTGATTTACAAAATAATGTTAATAATGTTAACTTGCGACCATTTCTTTTGTTTGCGTGTAAATTTAAAAGGAAATCCATGTTAATTGTCATAATTTATCATGAGTTAATTTGCACTGGGAAAAGGAGGGTTTTAATTAACGAAACAGTATATAACTAATCTTGAAACAGTATTTAAGATCTTTAGAATAAACAAACTTCATTATGGATTTGCTGGGAGTGGAATCAGTTGCAGCAGCAGTAGCAGCAAATGTAATTTTAGAGCTTGAGTGCAAGCCTGAGATTGACAGACCCTGGCTGCGACGCCAGCGATACAGAGAGCGGGTGTACAGGACCAGGGTTCATTTCTTACATTTACCAGATGACGATCTAAAACAGTGGTACTCAACTCTGGCCCTCAAGATCTAATCCAGTCCAGGTTTTTACTCCAAGCAGGTTCTAATGAAGTTAATTGAAGCTGCTAAGAGGCAATTAACTAATTTAGGACCTGATTGGAATAAACACCAGGACTGGAATGAATCTTGAGGACCAGAGTTGAGTACCACTGATCTAAAAACTTGATTGCATCTGAATAGGGCAGCTATTGTCGACCTCTGTCAGACTCTGCGGAAGGACCTTGAATTGCCTACGGAAAGGGGCCGTGCCGTACCCCCACATATGAAGGTGTTGGCAGCATTGTCCTTCTATGTGTCTGGGTCATTTCAAAGGGTCACGGGTGACTTGATAAAGAGGGTTAATGATTATATCAGTATCCCACTTAATCAGGAACAGCTACAATTAAAAGGGTGGTTAGTAATGGGAGCCATCGATTGCACACACGTTGCACTCAAATCACCACAGC
Source organism: Acipenser ruthenus (assembly GCF_902713425.1). Lineage (NCBI taxonomy): Eukaryota > Metazoa > Chordata > Actinopteri > Acipenseriformes > Acipenseridae > Acipenser > Acipenser ruthenus. Next base: position 3,178,524 of record NC_081193.1, read on the forward strand.
ACCATGTGTATGTGAACAGGAAGGGTTCAAACATTCACTAAACGTGCAGGTGATTTGTGATGCATCCTATAACATCTGGAACATATGTGCAAATTTCCCTGGCTCTTCTAATGACTTACAATTTGATACAATCAGCTGTGTTTAATCATTTCAGAGACAAAATACACTAAGATGGCACGTTAGTAGGTCAGTATTGTAAGATTACCCAGATAAGTTATGAAAATATTTTAGCCTTTTCTATACTTGTGGTTATGAATGAGATTTATTCACTTGTTTTAATCATTTGTAATCTTACGGAATGTTTGTTGTATTGCTAAAATGATACACCATTACTTGTACCCAGTATAATGTTACTACCAAGAAATGATCAATGCAACTGTAGCCTCTCTGGGCTCTGGATACGTACATTATATGACAGCTGACCTCTACTGTAGATTGTATTTGAATTATACAAATAAAAACCTAAAAGTAAATAATGAAATCTTGGTACAGAAAATGGCATACTATTACAATAAAGTTTCCTTACAGGTGATTGCAGATTTGCAATGTCCTTACTAGAGAGTTCGAACATAATTTTAAAATCTTAATAAATATATAATGAAGTGTTACATACATGGTATACATGTATAATAACTAACAACTACAAATACAAATGGCTCTTCAAACTTATTTATTTATAGCCTACAATCGTACATACTAAGATACATACAAAAGTAGATGTCAACATAAGAAAATAAATTCCAACCAAGATTGCAAAACTGACATTAAAAGAATTGTATATAATAAGCTATGGCAAAATATCCCCCCTGAATGATATCCCCCAGAACGATACCCCCCCGAACGATATCCCCCAGAACGATATCCCCCCGAATGATATCCCCCAGAACGATACCCCCCCCCCCCGAACAATATCCCCCCGAATGATATCCCCCAGAACGATATAAATTTGCATTCTGGATGACAGAATTCACAATTTTAAATTAAGTTTACAAATTATACACAACATAGATATTCCCATTATTTTTTATTTCCATTTGGCTGCTGCTCGCTGGTGGGAGAGCCGTCTCCCTGTACGCTAGTAGTTTCCATAACAGAGAATTATGCTTCCATTCATTTTTCTTGATCTCGTTAGCATGTATTTTGGATTAACAAGTTCCCCTTATCTAGTCATTCAGACAGGAAGTGATGTATGTGACCTGCGACAATTAAGCTTTTTAACGAGAAATTTGTTCATAAACTACCTCATCGACTCAATTTCAAAGTATTATTGGATTGATTTTATTAACAAATTCTGTTTGAAGATCACTTGCTACTACAGCTGTCGTTCCTATACTGCGAGTATGATACAATAACACTGATGTTTGAAAATCACTTGCTACTAAAGCTGTAGTTCCTATACCACAAGTTTGATACAATAACACTGATGTTTGGAAATCCCCCTATCATGTAATAATAATACATAGTTCATCATAACAGTATATTAAGTGTAAGTGTCCTGCCAGCCCAATCAATGTTATGGTAAGACTATTATTATTATTATTATTATTTATTTCTTAGCAGACGCCCTTATCCAGGGCGACTTACAAGACTAGCACTTTCTAATTGTGTCCAATGTATACCACTTTTAAACTTCCCCCGATTACAACTCACTGGCAATTCTGGTTAAATCAGGAAATACCACTAAAAGCAATCATATTTACAAATCAATTGTTGTACTGCACATCTCAACATGCAATGAGGTAGACTAGGGTTACAGTACTGTTACAATGTATTTGTACAAATTATTTCCGATGTTATAATGTGGCAATGTGGCATCTGTTTGGAATTTGAAAACGATTTTCATCGGATGTAAATAAGCAGCAGCAGTGGCAGTGCTCACATTCTGTAGAGGTCTGGAATTAGGATCTAAACATCAGCAGAGCTTAATATCATACATGCCAACAGTCCCTATATGGTCGGGACAGTCCCAATTTCCTAGCAAATGTCCCGCATCCCGATGCATAGGAAGAAAGTCCCGATATTTACACATAGAAAAAATAATTAATTTATTCTGCACAGTTGAGTTAGTGAAAACCACACGCTGTGCTCTTCGTGCGACTGACACATCTGCTGATCACTAACTTACCGGTATACAAAGGTAAAAAAGCTTCATTGTGTCTGTTTACTGTCATGCTGGTTGTGTGGTGTTGAGTTGAGGGGATACGTCCCAAGTGTTTTTTTGCGTATGACCCCTCCCATGTGTATGATGAGTATAACACACCCACCCCCACCCCCCAGGGGACGAGTGTCCCGCTGAACAGTTTTCAAATGTTGGCAAGTATGTAATATTGCCCCCCCTGAAATGTATAAACCCAGTCTATCATTGATTCCTTCAGCTTCTTAATAAATCAGATGGAAAGAAACAAACCAGAATAAATAATACAAAGATCTGCTGCTGAAATAGACACCAGAAAGAAAGAAATGCAACTTACCCGTACACCAGCTGGTCCAACTGGGCCTACTGGACCCGTCTGCCCTGGATTCCCCTAGGAAAGCAAAAAAGAAGAAGTTTTGCAATCAAGACAAATTCCATCCAGCAGCTTCCATATTGTGACACATCTCTTCGTTACCAGCTTTATGAACATCCTTATTGTGCCACGCCTTCACAGCATCCTATAGTTAACCCAACTCCATGTCTGCATGTGTTTTCTTCATATTAAGACATAAAACATTTTCCAGTTCTTTTTGGTTCGGCTTTGATGTTTACCAGGATATTAAGAAAGCACTCAATGAGCTCTTGATCCATTTTATTGGCCTTTACAAACCTGGTTTGCTCACTTGGCTGATTATTAACTAGATGACGATAAAGAGTAAGTGCATGACAGCCTAGCCTATATTTTTTTTTAATGAAACCCTATAAAAAGATGCAATTGCCTCTTGGTCAAATAAGACTACAAAATGTCTTGCAACTGGCATGGAAGATATTAATACCTACAGTACCCCATCAACATGCTCCTGCTGTAGGGATGTACTGCATGCATAGATTCATAATAAATGAAAGGTGTCTTATTGAGGGACTTTTCAACTATTATAACGCGATTATATTTGGAATCTGCCAGCAAACCTGAAGTACTATTCAATTATACAGCACTGTTTCGATCAATGGGTATATTTTCATTCATGTGAGCTAGAATAGTAATGACAATTGTATTTATTCTACCCTTTGTGAAAATGAGGAGGCTTGTAAATGGACCCCTCTCATCACTAACCAGGCTCTTTAAACTCCAGGGTTTGCCGTCTTCTTTGTCTCTTCTTTGCATCTCTGCACTGGTATCTAAGCTTTTAGCTATGGAGGCTCGACCCCAAGATCAAACTACCCCTGCAAACCCCCCTCTCACTCCCCAGACATCGTCCTTCCTAGTGAATGGAGTCGAGTGTGTTCTAATAAAATCGTGATCTGGTGTGTGATTCACTGTATGGGTTACCCTTTGTATTCTTTACAACCACGTTATAGATTAAAAGAAGCACTTACTGGACGACCAGGCAAGCCTGTGTCACCAGGGTCACCTTTTAATCCTTGCCGACCCTGAGGAAATATAAACGTAGTTAAACATACATGTCCATTAGGTTCTTAACAAAATATAACAAACATAACTAATTCACTTTCAGTTTCTGTTATTCTCTGACATAACGGAAAACACAAAACGTAAATGTCACATATCAGGAGAAAGGTCAAGTAAGGTAAGTAGACAAATGTAATAAAGAAGATTCCATTCGTAAAGGTTTCCATTCTTACCTTTGCACAATACATCACAGACAAAAACATTTTTTATACCATTTGACAGCAACAAATGGCATTGTGTACTGCATTGTACATCATTTAGCATTTGGGATCACATGAGGGTAAAGGCAGCGAGGTGCAAACATTGTCTTTAGATGCAAGCAATTGTATACTGTATGGTAGGAGGAGAGCTTCCATGTACAGTAGTTTTCTGACTGCCAACACCTCATACAGCTGTAATTAGACCTGCATTTAAATACTTAAGCCATACATAAGATCTTCAAATGACAAACGTTGGGTATATAACATGTTTCTAAATGTATGTTTATGGATAACTAATGTTAAATGAGTTTTGGTTCATTGGGTGCAAAGGCAAGCTAGCCCATGTGCAAACACCTTTCAGGGAATCCCAGCATGCACAATAAGAATATTTATGGGTTCATATAGCCTGTATTTTGGAAGACCTACTGGTTCTCCTGGAATAGACAGCCCGTTGGGTCCTTGCGGGCCTGGAAGTCCTTGTGGTCCTGGTGGGCCTGATTCACCCCGAGGACCCAGTGGACCCTATAGAAAACCACAAATAAACCAAAGGTCACATTTCACATAAGAACATCTTGCTGAAGAAGCACATCTTCTGCCATCCCACCTTACAGCACAGTGCCACACAGAGGTTATCGGGAAGGTCTTACACAATGTCTTGGGAAGGTCTTACACAATGTCTTGGGAAGGTCTTACGCAATGTCTTGGGAAGGTCTTACGCAATGTCTTGGGAAGGTCTTACGCAAGACATTAGCCTGCTGTTTTAACCTGTAGTATTGCATAACATTTACATTTTGAGACATGCTTTTTAGGATGTCAAGAGATGTCAGTACGTGAAGGCGTGATGCATATGTTGGTGTATGATGTAAACTGTTAAGAGATAATGAAATACAGAACTTTCTATTTGTAACATTATCTTATCAATACAATACAGTACTTACAGCTGGGCCACTTTCACCTCTTTCACCTCGAGGACCTTTGCTACCAGGACCACCCTGGGAAAGAGATGACATTAGAATAATGAATAGAATCTTTGAACAATCAAACCTGACAGCCACGACACAGTCTGCAGACAGAAAGTCTCAAAGGATTACCTACAAGAAAACAATCACGCCAAACTAAACCTGTTCATGATTAAAGGCTTTACACAACTATAAAAAAAAGCTTTGTAACCTTTTCATTTTTAGAAATGAATATTGGCCCTAGCTGAATCCCATATTGCATATTTTGGTGTCATTATGAAATACCATATAACGTAAATTTAAGGATTATCCTCTGTTAACCTAGGTAAACTAGAGGTAATACAGAAATAACATTCAATAGCATCATTTATATTTTTTTGAAATCACAAACTCCCTTACCGGTGGTCCGGCGGGCCCCTGTGGACCCACACTATCCTGTGCACATGTGCATGCATGTGGAAGGGCCGGGCATTTCCCCTCATCTCTCTGGAAACAAACAAAGAAAAATAACTGGTTACTATGCTCCACGACAATAATAACTTATCTATGGATATGAAGTTAAGTCCTGTCGGTTTTTCAATTAAAAAAAAACATATTTCTTTGGGGTACCCAGCCAAGTTCAGACAGTTTGAAGCCAATGCCAGGGACGTCTCCACATTTACCGACAGTAGGGTAATCAACTGATGGGTGTGTGTCAAGTCATTGAGGCATGTTGTCGTAGGTATTGGTATTTCAGGGATTTCTCATCTGGACTTGCCACAGGCCTTCCTGAAAGAGGTTTTACTGAAACACCATGCAGTGAACCAGCAGTTACTCAGTTTGTCCTTGAAGACAACAGCGTGCTGTCCATGGCTGTGAATAACATTTTTTGTCTGCTCTTCTTACCATAGCAGGGAGGTCACAACATCTGTCTCTGCTAGACCAGCCTATACTGCAAACAATATCAAACATCTGGAGCTGGAACTGCAAAAAAAAATGGAAACAGCTGAAACACGGGTATCTGACTCAGTATATGCATTCAATTCAAATGTCTTGCAAGATCACGAGAAAAGGTAAAGCATGGTAAATCACAAAGCTTTAATAAGCAATTAACAATAGGTAACTATGGTAAAGCATGGTAAATACATGGTATAAGCAGTGGAAAAGCATACTGCAAATTACCATGCAAATATACATTGGTAAACTTTTATAAGGGATAGTTCATATCTAAATAAGGTCGTGCACTTACTGTTCTTGTGATTGTACTTTAGTGATCTCGGCACCCTATAAAGTAAATGTGGTTTTTACTCACTGTTGCTGATTCCCCTTTTGAAGCTCTTGACTTCCTCATTTTGCCAAGTATTTCAAAGCCGTCCACAGTAATGTTGTTAGCTTCTTTAATCTCCTTCTCTGTAAACTCCTGACAGTCCACATTTATCTTTACAGCTTTTGGGGTCACTACAATATGAATCTGCGAAAAACAGAAAATTACCATCAAGGCTATTAGAAAAAACACAACACAACATAAACATTTACTTCATCATACTAACAAGCTGATTCGCTATGTCCTCCTTACAGAAGCCCAACAGCCAGCTGACTTGGCCATCCAAACCTTCAGTCATGTCTATGTCACAGGCAGCAGGAACTAACACGTAGGAATAAAATATGTGTTAGGCTACCTAATATATCTAAAAACACTTAACATTAAGTGTCTCTCATTATTGTGGATTTACATAGTAGTTAATAAATACATTTGTATTTACACATAATTACAATGTTATTATGCAGTTACCATGCACTTAATGTGTACATTTTTGCCCTAACCATTGCCCATATATTGTTCAACAAGATTTACACATTTAGGGGTAGGTGTACTAAAGTGTTGCACCTGTGACAATAGTTGCAAACCAGTTGCAAATGAGTTAGCAGTCTTGGGTGAAATGTACTAAACAAGCGCAATGCTATTTGTAACTTTCTAGGGAATGCTTTGTGGCAACAGTTTCTGTTTGCGGCTCAAGCGTAGATGAATATGTAATTATGGGCGTTCCTGCATAAATTTGCAGAAACAGGGTGGAGTTAGTGCAAATGAGGGTTCTCAGATATTATAATGAGATGTATGAAAGCTGCAGGCAATAGCGACACTTACAATTGCATCAATTTGTTAAGAACTTTTGGAAGCATGTTTTAAACAGTCGCAATTGTTGCTAGCATTTCCCAGTCCGCTTTTTCTTGTGTGTTGCCAGTTGTGCTCAATACATTTTTGAGGCGAACAGCCAAATACCTATTTTTCCCTAAAAGCAGGGTGTACTTATAAGCCTTAAAAACAAATTTCTATGACATTTCTGGTTTTGGGAGCAATAGACTACACTCATGTGCCGCTAACCCCTCCAGCTCATTCTGAACATCTGCACAGGAAAAGGAAACACACCTATTAATGTGCAGGTTTTTTTTTTTTTTTTTTTAAAGAAATTTAGTAATCACCAATTATTTTATTATTTTCTCCCAATTTGGCATATCCAATTATTTTTAGGCTCAGCTCACTGCTACCACCCCTGCGCTAACTCGGGAGTGGCGAAGATGAGTACACATTGTCTTCTGAAGCGTGTGCCGTCAGCCGACCACTTTTTTTCACACTGCAGACTTATCGTGCAGCCACCTCAGAGCTACAGCGTAGGAGGACAACGCAGCTCTGGGCAGCTTACAGGCAAGCCCGGCCAGAATACAGGGGTCGCTGGTGCGCGGTGAGCTGAGGACACCCTGGCCGACCTAAGCCCTCCCCCCCTGCCGGGCGGCGCACGGCCAATTGTGCGCCGCCCCCTGGGAGCTCCCGTCTACGGTCAGCAATAGAATAGCCTGGACTTGAACTGGCGATCTCCAGGTTACAGGGCACATCCTGCACTCCACTAAGTATCATAACTTGTCACTGCGGCACCATGATCAATTTTGTGTTAATTGTCTAGGCTGCCAATTGAAGAAGAAGAAGAAGAAGAAGAAGAAGAAGAAGAAGAAGAAGAAGAAGAAACAGTGTGAAAATCACTTAGTTTCAATTTAAAATAATCTTTTATTTGCATTGTACACCAATAATTGAGCGGTTCTTCAAACGGTTTCTTCTTAAAATACATTTGAGAGGTATCATGAGGCAACTGAGAAATTGAACGACCAGATCCAACCTGTCAGTAAATCTTAAACACTGTTTCATGCACGTCGCTGTAAAAATAGGAAAGTTTGCATATTTTTTATTTTATTTAAGAGACACATACACACCTTGTACCGCAACAGAAGGACCAGGTTATCTATTTGAAAGAGTTGCACTCAGATCTACCAGATCTACCTGCTGCACCAAGGTTTACCTGCTGCACGAGGTCTACCTGCTGCACTCAGGTCTACCAGATCTACCTGCTGCACTCAGGTCTACCTGCTGCACCAAGGTCTACCTGCTGCACCGGGGTCTACCTGCTGCACTCAGGTCTACCTGCTGCACTCAGGTCTACCTGCTGCACCAAGGTCTACCTGCTGCACCAAGGTCTACCTGCTGCACCGAGGTCTACCTGCTGCACCAAGGTCTACCTGCTGCACTCAGGTCTACCTGCTGCACTCAGGTCTACCTGCTGCACCGAGGTCTACCTGCTGCACTCAGGTCTACCTGCTGCACTCAGGTCTACCTGCTGCACCCAGGTCTACCTGCTGCACTCAGGTCTACCTGCTGCACCCAGGTCTACCTGCTGCACTCAGGTCTACCTGCTGCACCAAGGTCTACCTGCTGCACCCAGGTCTACCTGCTGCACTCAGGTCTACCAGATCTACCTGCTGCACCGAGGTCTACCTGCTGCACTCAGGTCTACCTGCTGCACCGGGGTCTACCTGCTGCACCAAGGTCTACCTGCTGCACTCAGGTCTACCTGCTGCACCGGGGTCTACCTGCTGCACCGGGGTCTACCTGCTGCACCAAGGTCTACCTGCTGCACCAAGGTCTACCTGCTGCACCGAGGTCTACCTGCTGCACCAAGGTCTACCTGCTGCACTCAGGTCTACCTGCTGCACTCAGGTCTACCTGCTGCACCGAGGTCTACCTGCTGCACTCAGGTCTACCTGCTGCACTCAGGTCTACCTGCTGCACCCAGGTCTACCTGCTGCACTCAGGTCTACCTGCTGCACCCAGGTCTACCTGCTGCACTCAGGTCTACCTGCTGCACCAAGGTCTACCTGCTGCACCCAGGTCTACCTGCTGCACTCAGGTCTACCAGATCTACCTGCTGCACCGAGGTCTACCTGCTGCACTCAGGTCTACCTGCTGCACCGGGGTCTACCTGCTGCACCAAGGTCTACCTGCTGCACTCAGGTCTACCTGCTGCACCGGGGTCTACCTGCTGCACCGGGGTCTACCTGCTGCACTCAGGTCTAACTGCTGCACCCAGGTCTACCTGCTGCACCCAGGTCTACCTGCTGCACCCAGGTCTACCTGCTGCACTCAGGTCTACCTGCTGCACCGAGGTCTACCTGCTGCACCCAGGTCTACCTGCTGCACCCAGGTCTACCTGCTGCACCCAGGTCTACCTGCTGCACCCAGGTCTACCTGCTGCACTCAGGTCTACCTGCTGCACCAAGGTCTACCTGCTGCACCCAGGTCTACCTGCTGCACTCAGATCTACCAGATCTACCTGCTGCACCGAGGTCTACCTGCTGCACCGAGGTCTACCTGCTGCACCGGGGTCTACCTGCTGCACCCAGGTCTACCTGCTGCACCAAGGTCTACCTGCTGCACCCAGGTCTACCTGCTGCACTCAGGTCTATCAGATCTACCTGCTGCACCGAGGTCTACCTGCTGCACCCAGGTCTACCTGCTGCACCCAGGTCTACCTGCTGCACCCAGGTCTACCTGCTGCACTCAGGTCTACCTGCTGCACCAAGGTCTACCTGCTGCACCCAGGTCTACCTGCTGCACTCAGGTCTACCAGATCTACCTGCTGCACCGAGGTCTACCTGCTGCACCGAGGTCTACCTGCTGCACCGGGGTCTACCTGCTGCACCAAGGTCTACCTGCTGCACCAAGGTCTACCTGCTGCACCGGGGTCTACCTGCTGCACCGGGGTCTACCTGCTGCACTCAGGTCTAACTGCTGCACCCAGGTCTACCTGCTGCACCCAGGTCTACCTGCTGCACTCAGGTCTACCTGCTGCACCGAGGTCTACCTGCTGCACTCAGGTCTACCTGCTGCACCCAGGTCTACCTGCTGCACCCAGGTCTACCTGCTGCACCCAGGTCTACCTGCTGCACTCAGGTCTACCTGCTGCACTCAGGTCTACCTGCTGCACGAGGTCTACCTGTTGCACTCAGGTCTACCTGCTGCACCGAGGTCTACCTGCTGCACTCAGGTCTACCTGCTGCACCGGGGTCTACCTGCTGCACCGGGGTCTACCTGCTGCACCCGGGTCTACCTGCTGCACCAAGGTCTACCTGCTGCACCCAGGTCTACCTGCTGCACCAAGGTCTACCTGCTGCACCCAGGTCTACCTGCTGCACCGAGGTCTACCTGCTGCACCGGGGTCTACCTGCTGCACTCAGCTCTACCTGCTGCACTCAGGTCTACCTGCTGCACCCAGGTCTACCTGCTGCACCAAGGTCTAACTGCTTTTTTATGTTTTCAGTTCTGATTTAACACTTGCTGGAGTTTTATCTCTACACCCCTGGGTCTATAGAAACACACTCTGCATATGGTCTTATTTCTAGTTCTGTCTTGTCCCATTCCCGCTTGACATGTTTCCATGATTTGTATCTGCCTCTGTTTTATTATTCTTGGCTGGACCTTGTCTCTCTTGGCTATTCCTTTCATTTCAACTGCCGTTAAATCAAGATGGGGCTCCCGAGTGGCGCATCCAGTAAAGGCGCTCCGCGTGGAGTGCAGGATGTGCCCTATAGCCTGGAGATCGCAGGTTTGAATCTAGGCTATGTCACAGCTGACCGTGACCGGATAAGTTTATGGAAAATTACAAAGCGTTAATGTAACATTGTTCAGCAGATTTCATTCGACTTTATGAAGCAAAATGTGTTAATTCTATAGGGTGATGCTAAACTGTTGGCCAGAGCTGTCGTATCAACAATACTGTTGTCTTCCCCCAGGGGTTATTCACTGACCCTCTTATAACATCACCCATTACCACAATAAATAATGCAGTGGACTGCAGTGCAGCATAGATGTCAAGGGGTGAGTATTCAGAACTGTTGCTGTTTAAATCATTAAAACAGACCCTGAATGCATTTATCCAGTCACAGACCCACATGGATGTCCTTTTTAAGCAAATTCTAATTTTGGCCAAAAGACAAAGTAACCAGTTTTCATGCTTCAAGTGATCTAAATCACCCAAAGTCCCAAATCCCCAGGGAATGTTTGTAGAATATTTTATATAGCTTTCATTCTTTTCCTACATCGCTGCCAACTTAGTTCATGGTAGCTCAATCCAATTTCAGAAAAGCCATTCCCACAGGTTAGACTGTTTTATTAAAGTTGTCATGTATCCTTCTTTAATTTATTAATTTAATTTAATTTATGTATTTGTTTTTAAAAGAGGGTTGATCAGAGGGTTGTAGCATTGCATTTGAAATATGTAATTTAAATATTTTGAAAAATCAACCAGCTTTGATATTGGAATCCCCCCCCCCCCCCCCAAATAAAAACTGCAGCCCCTCTGTTGACCACCTTGATTACAGGGTTTTCAGAGAAATATGTCTGAGAGCATATGGCTTGGATTGATAGTAATAGAAAACAAATTACATTCAAAATAGTCTTCAGCTTTCATGCATCATTTGCAATTGCTTTGGTAATAACAATCAGAAGTAAATGTAACTTTGAGTTTGAGCCAAGGGTAAAGTTGTTTTATAGTGGCCAAATCAGCTGTCATTTCTGACATTGATGCAGTGCAAGACATATGAATGGCTATGGTTCTGGCAATTAAGGGTTGTTTGGCAAGGCCTCTGCTGACTATCTCTGCTAATCTACAAATGAGCGCAGCATGCTGAGAGACCACATACACTACTGTGCTTGGAAGCCAACCACTAATGTTACCTCCTTTTGAGCAAATCCTTAAAAACAAATCCGATACAGCCGACTACTGGAAACAAACGATTCAGACCAGAATGGGAACAGCGAAAAATAAAGCCAAGCAAAGAGCCAGACTGCCATGCCAATGGTTTTCTGATGTAATTATTTAATAGCTAGAGCAGTGACCCAACATTTTCCAAAGGAACATGCCAACTTCAGCAGCTTTTTAAAAAATGTGTGTGTTTTTTGTTTTTTTGTTTTTTACAGGACTGGTGGCTTTCGTCAGTGCAAAGTCTTGACTGGTTGGTTTTGGTGAGTAATAAAATACATTTCGACCAATTGTGTCTTTGTTTACTCTTTGCTGTCAAATAGATAGAACTGAGCTTTCATTACGGCAAGTCAAAATGAAAAAGCCAGCTGCGCTGGTTGATTTTAAGTTTGATTGCCAGTTGATGCTGTGATGTTCTAGCGGGCATCTAATGCCTAATAGAAGCCGGTTAGAGCTGGAAGCTGAATGGCTGATCGCTTTAACCAAATTATATAGTGGCTATTTTACCTTGTGACTCACTGTGACTGACTTGAATGGAAAGTTAAGGGACATTTGCTTTACTTTATGTAAGTCAAATCAAAGCCAGTACCTAACAAAAGTTTACCACAGTAAATTCACAGTAATTTTGACTCATTGTGTGACCCTGAGCAAGTCACTTAACCTCCTTGTGCTCCGTCTTTCGGGTGAGATGTAATTGTAAGTGACTCTGCAGCTGATGCATAGTTCACACACCCTAGTCTCTGTAAGTCGCCTTGGATAAAGGCGTCTGCTAAATAAACAAATAATAATAATAATAATACAATACATGCCTGTGCTCTAACATGTTTGTACTATTCTTTATTACACTTTGCTAGGGTATTAGAAGGGGAGCACAGTTCAGTCCAGAGAGGTACTGTACATTAAAAGTGTCCTAAAAATGAGTGAGTTCACAACGGAAATTTACCACTGAAAGTGCTCACAGCTGTTTTAGACATATAGTTCAAGTATTTTAGAGGCAGAGATGAACAGTTATAAGAGAAATAGCTCTTTAGCTCTAAAGCTTTATCTTTTTTTCCATATTAAACAAAGTCTTGCATTAAAAAGCAGTGGCCATTCTTCTCAGGCCAATATATATTTATATATAAAAAAATACTGTTTTTATTTTCCAGTGTTTTTACTTTTAATACTTTTAAAGTCCAGGCTACAAAAATATGTTATGTTCTTGTTCTTAACAGTGAGAGAAGCGTCCAATCAGTCTGTAAGATCTCTGTGCTACAGCTGGCCTTTTCAATCATTTACTGGTACAGCTTTATTTCACTGTTCACATTTTTTTTTAACATAATTCTGAGTCATGTAAACAGTGCAAACACAGAATGCAATGCTGTAATGGCAGCATAGTTAAAGTATGTAAGCATTGTGTCTGGCATTATCACACTGCATTGCCTATTGACATCAACCACAACCTTCTTTACTGCCAGTTGGATCATATTAGGGGTCTACTGAGGAGTTTGTGAGATGTTCCACTAGTTTGAAAGAGCAATTACCTTGTGGAAGCTGCCGTGAAACACTTTCTTAACATCATCATTATCAAACGTGACCTTCTGAATCTCTCCTCTCGTGTCCTTGTTATAGAAGGATATAGTTTTGCTGGAAGCTGAAACAGAAGAAGATTGCATCAAATCAGTCTCCAATAAATGCCTAAAATGATATGTCATGCAAAGCACATTAAGTAGAAAACCTCACTGCTGCATGAGAAAGCCACAGAGCTTTATCATCCTGCCAAGCAGATATCCAACAAAGAATCAATTAAGCACGCAAAGCCATGCTTCCCTGTGGCAGCAGCAGCAGCACTCCAGATTTAGAAATACCTGTCATCTTCTGAGGTTAAGCTTTCGTTTGTGTCTAATTGTGTAAGATCAGTACAGTACTGGGTTCTGGATCCTGTTAAAGCTACTCATAAATGCAATGGTGTTTTCATAAGAAAACCTCAATAATCACAACAGACTACTCCTTCAATGTATCAAAAAGGCTGTCACATACCATCAACAGTCACACCGACTTGGGGTTTGTAATCCTTATCAGTAATCTGCCAGATGTCAAAAGCCTCATTGGGTGAATCCGGAAGAAGGCGGAACATCAGCAAGACTGTGTAGGAAGATGGCAATCCTTCCGGATGAACATCCCTGTTAAAACAGGAAGCATGCGGGATGAACAATAGCTGCCTTTTGGTAATTTACCACACATTGCTTTGATTTGGAACATATATAAATTGTATTTAGAATAATCCAGTAGCAGTAACATTTAAAACTGTGTCTCTAATTATTGTGTATTTACATAGTGGTTACTCAGCAAACACATGTGCACTTACATGTAATTACAGCATTAGTATGTAATCACCTGGAAGTATCACTGCATAGCTATAATTAATGAATCTGTGCTCTGCCTGAGTGCAACAACCTTGAGCGTATAATCTACCCGACACGCTGTATGACTGAAGAGACATTTTTGAAAAGCATAAAGTAATAACAGTATTTATTTGTGTGACTGGTGATCTAAATGCAGCAGTTTCATTTTATAATCTAGGTGACCAGCCTTTCATGACAGTAAACAAAGCTTAAGTGGACTGTCATAAATCCCGTCAAACGGAAAAAAGTTTCTTCTAAATGTTATAAAAATAATTAATGAGAAAACATGAAGGCAGACATTACATCAGCATTCTTAGTTGCTTATTTCTAGTTTTAAAACATGTATGTTTCCTTTCAGTAAGCAAGCTTAGTAAATGTAACTCTGTTTCTCAGGGGTGTCGCCGTAACTTGAACCTGCAACACTAATGCACCCGAATAATTAGACATATTACAGTGGCGGACTGTCAGAGGAGGCAGAGGAGGCACTGCCTATTAGGTCATTTTAAAATAAATAAGTTCTTATTTATGTATTTATTTATTTATTTATTTATATATATATATATTTAATAGCCACCGATCCAGATTCTCCACTCAGTCACTGCGTATGTTTGGAGGAGGCAGACACAGGCAGACTTGCCTCCTCTATAGTTATAATTGGCACGTCTATTAGCCAATCACATTATTTCATTTCTTCAAATGGCTAGCATGGAGCATGTGAATAAAGTGAATAGGCGGCATGCTTTCCAATCCCTTTTGCCTGTTTTAGCCAATTACCGAACGTGTGTCATCCCACATTGATGACCTCGGATGCTAACACTGACGAGAGTGAAAGGAGAGAGGTGCGGGTTGTAACGAAGGGTGTAGTACTAGTGAATACAAATACAGTAGTTTGATTTATTTAATTTTAAATACATTTTTTAAATTATAATTAAAATAACTTTTGGGAGGAGGTTTTCCATTAGCCACCTTTGCTTCAAGAGGTACAGCTCAGCAATTTACCTTGCTCCAGGACTAGAGTTTGCCTGAAGTTCTTTTATATTCGTATGTACAGAATGGTATATCATTTATTAAGTTTAACAAATTAAGTTGATAGGATGTGCTTGATTTTTGTCTGACTTTCACCTGCTTTAACAACTTTGTTTAAAACATATTTTATGCAGTATGTTAAAGTGACGTGGTGTTGAAATCGAAATGCTATATTAATGATGTATTTTAAACATACATTGGCAGTGTGTAACAGTGAAGTTTATTAGACTAAATTATGGTGGACTACTGTTTTCTTTTTTCTGCTGGCTGGTGGAGAGAATGTGTTTAACAGCTTTGAATTGGGGTAAAACGTTAAGAAGATATGAAAAGTGTTGTTCTGCCTCCCCATTTTTTTTAACCACCAACTTCTACTTAATTCTAGAATCTAGAAAAATAAACACAGGAGGGCAAAAATATGTAACTATGTGAGCAGTGGGACTTTATTTTGAGCTGTGATTTATAGGTTATAAATATAAACATCAGTTACTGTTAAAAAATGAAGGTTGCATTGTTAAACCTACCTGGTGGGCTGTGTGAGGAAAGCGTTTTTGTGGAGCCTATAGGCAATATAACTGTTGAAAGACCCGGGTTCCATAGATACTCCTTGCACAGAGGCGAAGGTCTTCTCTGTCAGGTTGAACGCCTCCAGCATTCTGAACCCTTTGGAGTCAAAAACGGGGGCAGTTAGAATACAGAATAGTTAAATGAAACTACAAGCACAAACAGACACAGAAACAGAAGTTAAGGGTATGAGTCTTACCTGGTGAGGTAAACCCATTCAGGTAAATCAGTGGGCAAGCTGAAAAAGTAAAAGAAACATTTTAGAATAAATGCTACAATTCACAACCCGAAAAGGTATTACTTTTTGGATAACACTTTATATTAAGATGCTGTTTGTTAATGTTTTATAAATATATAATAGATTCTTAATAACTATGTTATATAGTGTTAATAAAGCATTATAGATGGTTTATAACAATGCAATAGCCACAGTCAGAATTAAGTTTAAACAACCCAAAGTATAATAGGGTTAGATTAGGGTTAGTGTTAGGGTTAGCCACCTATTATACTTCGGGATGTTTAAACGTAATGATGTATATGTCTATTACATGGTTATAAACCATCTATAATGCTTTATTAACACTAGCATAGTTATTAAACATATATTATCTATTTATAATCCATTTATACACCATTAATAAGCAGCACCTTAATATAAAGTGTTACCACTTTTTGTGTATGCTGTATGTATATCAATATATATATATATATATATATATATATATATATATATATATATATGTTTAGATATATATTTTAGTTGAACCCAGATTTCATTACTGCATAAGTAAAGGGGTTATAGGTAATTTTGCTATAACATGTGATCATTTCAAAACTGCTCATATGAGATCAGCTTGAAGAATGACTTTTGTAAGTGAGTGAAAACAAATTCTAGATACAACAAAACAAATACTTACTGGAAGTGGCTGTCTCACAGAGGAACGTAACAAGGTTATCATGAATCTGTTCAAAGGCATCAAAATCATCCACTATAAAGAGGTGGCGATCGCTTGGCTTGCTTCCGATGTTCTGTAATTCTGCGTAATCCACATCAGCCACACCAATGACAAACACACTGTACCCTGTAATTAAAACACATGGGTTTTAAAGTACCTACACTGAGCTGATCCACTGATACACTGAACTGATAAACTAATCCTCTTTTTAAACTCTCACATCAGGGGCCTCTTTGGATCTGGAAGCTGTTGATGTGTTTCTGGCTTCAGACCTTTGTGAACTTCTAACACTGTGGTTATTATCCCAATATATTGCAGTCCATGACATTGAAGAAGGACCACATGCTGGTCTAACACACTAAATACCCTTCTCACTAACTTTTATATTTATTGTTGATTATAAACTTACCAGAGTGCTGTAAAATGGCAGCAGATTTCTTAACCTCGTCTTGGGATCGTCCATCCGTGACCACTACAAGGACCTTTGGTACATTTCTCCTCATGCCGCTCTCTTTTGTGAAGACCTTCTCGCCAATGTATTTCAAGGCTACACCTAAATAACCACAGCAGAAACAAAGACGTGTGCATTAATCTTCAATAGAGATCATGCAAACAATTGAAGAAAATTCAAAAGACATGGCGTGACCCAATTCTAAACTATCTTTAAAACTAAATATGAACATAAGATACAATTGGTATGTAACTTAATGTCACAAATAAATCAATTGTATTTACTGCATAGCTTTTAGCAAATAGATTAAAAGCAGCTTCCTCATTCGTGGTTATCTGCCAATGCTACTGAGAAACAAGTTGACAATCAATTAGCATTTAAAAAGATATATGTGCTGATTCAAATATAGCACTCTGGATTTTAAATAGTAAGAGTATTCATAAAGAGAACAGTATGATTAATCTTTGTTCTTGCTTAAGGGAGTTTCAAGAGACTAGCTGAAACACATTTTCCATTGCTAAAAGCATGTTTTCACAAAGGCTCTTCTGATAAAAACCTGCGGAGTCCTGCTGAGTTTTTAAATGTGCACATGCTTTATGCTATTTTTGGAAAAATAACTTGATTCTGGCAAGACCCAATCATTAAATTCAGTAAAAGCATTACAGAACACTGGGGTAATGTTAAGGACAAACTCATGAATTATCATTACTGTCTCCTGTGCTTCACACAGCTTTGTAAGATCCACAGCATATCTTTGCATTTTAGCTGAAATGTTGTGCCAATTGACTGAACATTCAGCAAAGGTATGTTGTGCAATGTGTTATATCGTTGTTTTCAATGCACTGTGTAATATGTATTAGAAGGACACAGTGTTTGATGTAACTGTTCTGGTGTTTCTTCCTCTGTAATGATATGTTGTGCAATGTGTTATATCGTTGTTTTCAATACACTATATAATATGTATTAGAAGGACACAGTGTTTGATGTACCTGTTCTGGTGTTTCCTCCTCTGTAACGAACAAGCTGAAGGGCTGCAAGAGTCATTCCCTTGTCATTATAAGTATTCAGTTTATATTCAATCTTTGCATCATCGCTGTATTGTACCAGGGACACCTGTTAGGAAGGCAGGAACAAATATAATGCATATATCTCCCCTTAAAGTCTCTGTAGTAAAAGCATAGAAAAGTGTATAAAAAAAGCATAGTGAACATATGGTAAAGCCTCATATAGCCCATAGAGGTATGGCAAGCATATCTAAAAACATGGCAAACCATAATAAACTATGATAAATGCATAGCATAACCATGGGGAAAGCATGTATGCAGGTAATATGTTTTACATATTTAAAAAAAAAAAAAAAACCTGCAGAGGAACACACCTGCATTCCATCTGGGCTGATCACATCAAAGGCTCCGATGGTGTTGAAAACAAACTGCAGAACTTTGTTGAAGTTATCATCCCCAATACTCCATGAGCCATCGATTAGGAATACGAGGTCTGCCTTGGCACCTTTGCACACTAGAGCAGGGCAACACCAACACCAGCTTTAACAACAACACTGCACAGCTGGCCTGGGCCAGTAGAATCAAAAACACAACCATTCTACTGTAATTAGCCTCAGCCGTCCCACACTTGTCATAAATTTAACAAGCACATTCACTGACTAAGACATTGAGATTATGATACGCTGTGGATAATAACTAAAAGTTTAATTGATTACAAGTTCTTGGAAAACACACTTGGACACTGAGTATTGGAAATGAACACACTTTATTGCACTTTGCTTTGATACCAATTGATGGTGGCCCAAGCACAATGTAGCACAACTTCCAGTTGCCTGTAATGTTCATGAGTTACTTAAATGAACAAATTGGACTATAGGAAGCCTTCAGTACAAGTGGAGTGTCATTGGCAAGTCACTTAAAGTGCATGTTATCCCCTCCCAGCAATGTGGTACCTAGTCAGTCTACCAACACAGAGTATCATGTACATACAATCACAGCCCATCACAAAATGCAAACATGTCTAACTTTAGCCTTCATATATGGATACAGCTTCTTTGTATAGAAGACACACATCTACCAATTACACTTACTAACAAAATCTTAAAATATGAAAACTAATGGCTTATACAGTACATGACAAGTGTACATTTGCCTGTTTTCCACACTGAATCCTGGGGGAATCCTGTTTTTTTGATTGATTGGTTGTGTGACTGGTGACTGGAACCAAGATGATGCTTGTTTAATCATGGTGGACAAGAACATCTACCCCATGGAACCCACTGAGCAAAAACTGCTAAAGAGCCCACTGAATTCCATCCTTCGAAGAGAGAAATCCCCAAAACCCAGAGTGTTTAAAAAGAACAGTGGAGATGTGATGTCATCACCAGGGACTGGACTGATGTCACTCAACTAAGGCATAACTGCATGGTTATGTTTAATGGGACTATAAATAAATACTGTTTGTTTTAGATATTAACAAAAAATGACGGTTTCCACTTAGGCTTTCCTGGACAGAAACTCTTGTGCTTACCTTCCCATGCTGGTGGTATAGTGGGAGGTGGAGGGGGTGTTGGTGGCACAGTTGGAGCTTCTGTTGGTTTAACCACTATAACAAAAAGAACACATGTCATGTTCTGATTTATCGAGGCAATAAAAGTGCTATTCATTAAGAACAGTGTCAGAAGTTGGCATTTCAATGAATGAATGAACTCCCTCAAGAATACTGGCAATATATATATATATATATATATATATATATATATATATATATATATATATATATATATATATATATATTTTTTTTTTTTTGCTTAGGTTTCATCTGATCAAATTTTCAGATGAGTTATTGATGAGCTAGATGTTTTTCTTCAAAAAAAATGAAAAGTGGTATATTTAGTGATATAGTAGTATACAGCACTTTCAGATTATCAAGAGCACTACAATATCAAATATCGTTACTCACAAGTCCGTTCACGCACACTGACTCCTGGTCCCTCAAGGTTAGGGGTCTGGGTAAACACTGTAGCGTTGTACAAAGCATCCGGAGAGAGGCCGCTGAAACAGTACGTCGACTCTGCACCACTGATTGTTATCTCTTGCTGTCCGCTACTGGAGGCTACAATTGAGAAAGAGCACAGTTCATGCAAATGACTGAGAGACAAGAACAGCACGTAACAGTAGAGCCCAGGGGCTGCACAGGCACTGTGTTATAGAACACAACACCCTGCAGCAAGTCCTGGGACATGCATCGCAGATGGAGCTCAGTGATATCTCAGCATTCTGAACTCCACCAGCAGGATTAAACATGGCATGCTGACACAACTGTGGAGTGGATGGCTGCACATCAAGCAGTATTTAACACGGATAACTGTTTTCAGGAAAGAGTTAATGTTATCTAAAACTAGGGATCATGCAAAATAGGCAGACCACCCCACTGTTACTCTGCAATTATCAAGGAGACCAAAAAAAAAAAAAAGTAACCCAAACCAGCACTATTGTACAGCTAAGGCCAAAAGTTTTGAATCACCCCATAGAATTAATTAACTAATGTTGCTTCATATAGTTGAAACCTGCTGAATAATGTTACGTTAACATATTGAGTTGCATACATCTTTGTAGTTTTACTGAATTGTTAATGCAATTAATTTTCTTCTTTGTGAGATTCAGGATTATTTTTCCTTTAAAAAAAAAAGAATTCTGCACTAAATGCATATATCCTTTATGGGAATTAACCCACATGCAACTAGATAAACACTAGGGAAGGCTTGAATAAAAAAGTATTATATAAGTATTATATGCAAAAGATTAATTGCAGTCCTTCTTGATTCCATTTCTAACAGCAATTATTCATTTCTGGTCCCTTGGGCTCGTATGCCTTTTGCAAGAAAACACATCTTCTGGATGATTTGCAAACAGCCAAGAATTCAAGTTATATTTAAACTCATGTTACTGGCAACATGTGTTATCGTTTGTCATCTTATTTATATTTTAAGCCCCCACAATTGAATTTTAATACCCAAGATTTTAGCGATTCATTTTGTTCAGTAGCCGTAGACTTTTATTCTTCTTTGTAAAAATAACTCTCAATTACCATCAACAGGGTTTAATTTAATTCTGTATGACGTTGCAGATCTGTGAGGGCTCCACTGGGCGCAGAAGGTGTCCCAGCCAACCTTGTAGGTAGTCAGGTCAGTGACATTCAAGTACACTATGAATGAAGGAAAAGAATCATTAGCATTGGGGTATTAAAGGTAACCAAGTGCACAAGCAACTTTATAACTGTCATGACTTTATATTAAAGTACAAGGCTAATAAGGCTATCTGTTACATTAGTGTGGGCACACTCTCTTGCCATTGCCCTCTTCACAGCTTTCTAAAGCCCCTCAGGCCAGGGTGGTTCCAGTATAACTGCAGTCACAACTCAGGCAAAGGCTGATTGTTCATCCAAAAGTCCAAGTGTTTTTGTGGTTTGTTTTTTTAGGTCCAGTATTCCTGATTCCTGTACTATGACTGGTGCTACTGTTGTATTAGATAAGCTGGAATGACAGCAGCAGCTATACTCAATAGACTCCTCTAGTAGATTCACTGAACTCATACAAGAGAATAAAACCCTTACAGTGTTGTTTAGAAGGTTTTGAAAATGTAGTCATTGCCAATTATTTTATTATTTTCACCCAGTTTGGCATATCCAATTATTTCTAGGCTCAGCTCACCGCTACCACCTGTGCACTGACTCGGGATTGGCGAAGAAGAATACACGCTGTCTTCTGAAGTGTGCCATCAAAGAACCGTTTTTTTTCACACTGCAGACTCACCGTGCACCACCTCAGAGCTACAGCGTCAGGGACAATGCAGTTCTGGGCAGCTACAGGCAAGCCCACAGGTGCCCGGCCAGACAACAGAGGTCGCTGGTGCGCGGTGAGCCAAGGACACCCTGGCCGACCTAAGCAACCCCCCCCCCCCGGGTGGCGCACGGCCAATTATGTGCCGCCCCCTGGGAGCTCCCATCTGCGGTCGGCAATAGAATAGCCTGGACTTGAACCAGCGACCTCCAGGCTATAGGGAGCGTCCTACACTCCACTCGGATTGCCTTTACCAGATGCTCCACTCGGGAGCCCCGTTTAGAAGGTATCTAACAGCTGTTTACCGTAACATAGTTCAACACTAGACAAGCAAACGTATACTGATATATACTGATATACATGAAGACTACTGAAAAATATTTAAAACAAAGCAGACTGTGCAGGGACATACATGTGGTGCCCTGTCCTGTAAGCGCTCCACTGATTCCTCCATCATACTGGGCGTAGACTTTGAGATCATAAGTGGTGCCGGGGAGCAGGTTCTGCAGAGTGTACGATGTTACATCACCAACAAACACTTCCAGGGTTTCATCCGTTACTGAAATCAAGAAAACCAAACAAAATACTTGAAATAGTTCAAATGACATTGGTCTCCACAAACTGCTAAGAAATTGGTTTTACATGCAATTGCTTAAATACCTCATTTTTTTCTTTTAGTAAAAATCTTACAATGCATGTCTTCCTCCTTTGAATGGATTCAATCCTTGCTGTACAGTACTGTTAGATGATTCATTATGTTATAAAAGCATTCCGTGTCTGTGCTCAAGCATGCTCAAGAACTCTTGCTTTCCACTTTCCCCCACATCCTCTCCACCTGTGACAGATACTTTACTAGGATGTGCTTTTTTTTTAAACAGCCCAGCTGTAAGTGCTTACCTCCTCCTGTTTGAAAATATCATTTCAACCCGCTGCCCGACCGTCCCCCCCCCCAGCACACACACACACACAAACACATTTCAGAGCTACAAAAAAAATTACAATTACAAAGCATGCCATTCAAAGCATTATAATGAATTCTAACATAAAACGGTAATTCAAGATTGGAGGCAGTTATTCATTAGAGGGCAGTGAAAAGATGAAGAGAAATTAGGCTGTGAGGAAATAAACAGGGCTATTACCTCAGTACAAAAGACAATGAAAACAATTGCAACATGTGTCTTCCAGATGTTGACTCACCTGTTGGCTGGTAGACAAGCTTGTATCCCAGGACTGGTGAGGGAACAGCATCCCAGTGCACGCGGAATCGCGTGTACCATTCATCCGAGACGCGCAGGTTGCGGGGCTCCTGCAAGCCAACTGATGCATTGCAAAATAGACACAGCTTTCCATTAATAATCAGTTACGCCAATTACCCACTTAAATACTTGGAATTTACTGCATAATATAATGTAGATGTTTATCGTTGATGATGAATGGTAATTCAATATAATTTTCTACATTTATTCCCCATACTTTAAGCACATGGATTACATATAACTTTCACGTTGCAAACTTGAGTAACGTTACCTGTCCGGCCATCGCCTGTTAGTTGTCCACCGTCTCCATCTGGGTACACAGCCACTACACTAATCCTGTACGGAGTGTCAGGCTGAAGATTCTGAAGTATTACATTGTTTCTTCTTCCAGGGACAACTGTCTGCAGGAAGCACAACCGGGCAATGTTTCATTCCAGAATTATCATCTGTGTACACTTTATAACATAATACTGAACGTTTTTCAGTATTATATTTGAAGTTTCTTTTCCAGTTTGAAGCAGCAGAAGCCATACTGTCAATCACAACCCATCATGAACTGTATTTCTTTAATTCATTTAAAAAAAAAAAAATCAAGGGCCATTTTTATAGTTTATTAACTGTTAACAAACATTGTTCATTTTGAGCTAAGGGCTCTACATTAGGATCTTTACAAACAAATGAGATGAGGCTCTTCTGCATTGTGTTTGAGATGCCCGCTAATATAAACCTGATTTAATTTACTAAATATTACTACAGTAACAATATGAACCAATTTCAGATACATGATCGACTGGGAATTGATAATCCATAGGATTTGCAGTTTTAGCTGGCCTATTGTATATTAAATAACATATTTATTAGCTGGTTGTTAATAGTTAATAGGTGGTCCTTAAAATAAAGCATGACCAAAAAGAAAATATATATTTAAATGAAAATACCTCATTTAATTTATTGAGGTGCCCTGTGGGTGGTAGAGTGGCACCAATTACAACAGTCATGTTACATTTATACAGGAGCCAGCAATGGTTTCATACTCCTCAATCTATCATTTAGACAGCTAAGCAGGCCTGGCGTTATGGGCGGGCCTTAAGGGGCTTGGACCGTGCAGTTTAGATCCAGTGCCCCCACCCAGTTTCAGATTCTAAATTGATTTAGAAAACGATTCAGTACTGTCAGCCAATCAGATTCCAGTTCTAGCGGGCTCTAATAGACGGAACGTCTCAGCACCATAACTGTGAATCAAATTTAAAATCAATCCGGGCAAGTGCTGTTTTTTTCTTTTTGACTTGCTGTATTTTTAAGAGTAGTGAACATCTAATGGATAGTAAATACTAAAAAAAGACACAATTGGTCCAAATTATTTCTATTATCCACAAAAATCAGCCAATCAATACTTTGCATTGACGAAAGCAACCAACCCTGTACCTACAACTGCTGAGAGCCAATCACAGACTGTCAGCTCGAATGGAGCACAGACACGGCATCTTTCAACAACAACAAAGCGAGATGCAAACAGTTCAGTAATGTTGCTCCATTCATATGTAGATTCAGGAGAGAAATACGGGCACTATTACTTAAATAAAAAAACTATGAGAAATCATTAATCAAATCAAATTAAAGTAAAGCACAATAATAACACGATGTAACACAATTTTTGTTCCTGGGTAGTAAGTTTTATTTCCTAATTGTTTATGCCTCAAAAGTATAGAAAATGGCTATTATTCTCCACAAACTTTGCTTTTGTGACCAGGACAGTGATATTTTGAAATTTACCTATTTCCAATGAGAAAACGGGCGAATTTGTGTCTTTTTGTTCACATAAAGTCAGAAAAAAACAACATATGAATCCAAATTAACATGTATTTATACTAAAGTAATACAAAAATGACTACAAAAGATTTAGAAGTGAGTAGTTTTTCGAGATTTACGATTATACTGTAAATCACTTTCACGAATCAGCCCCCAAATGTAGTCTCCCATCATGTTCTCGTTATACTGTCCTTGGTAGCAGCGTTCAAAGTCCAGTATATCCTGGTGGAAGCGCTCGCCTTGCTCCTCCGAGTACGCTCCCATGTTCTCCTTGAATTTATCAAGATGAGCATCAAGGATATGGACTTTGAGGGACATCCTACAGCCCATTGTGCCGTAGTTCATCACCAGAGTCTCAACCAGCTCCACATAGTTTTCGGCCTTGTGATTGCCCAGGAAGCCCCGAACCACTGCGACAAAGCTGTTCCAAGCTGCTTTCTCCTTACTAGTGAGCTTCTTGGTGAATTCATTGCACTCCAGGGTCTTCTTTATCTGTGGTCCGACGAAGACACCGGCTTTGACCTTTGCCTCAGACAGCTTAGGGAAGAAGTCTTGAAGGTACTTGAAGGCTGCCGACTCCTTATCTCGAGCTCTGACCAATTGTTTCATAAAGGCCCAATTTGATGTGCAGTGGTGGCATCAGCACCTTCCGGGGGTTCACCAGTGGCTCCCACTTGACGTTGTTCCTCCCCACAGAGAACTCGGTCCGCTGTGGCCAGTCCCGCCTGTGGTAGTGCACCTTGGTGTCCCTGCTGTCCCTGCTGTCCCAAAGGCAAAGATAGCAGGGAAACTTAGTAAAACCGCCTTGGAGACCCATCAGGAATGCCACCATTTTGAAGTCTCAAAATGCGTCTGCAGGATGCTTGCAGCCTCTTGATGCCATCTCAGAAAAATGCAGATATGTATCCACTTAGGCAGCTGGAACTAAACTGAACTGGTGGGCTTAAGGCCCCTGTATTTATACTACTATTTATGTTACTGGAAAGTTCTAGAAAGTTCTAGAAGTTACTCCAAGTTTACTCAGCACTGAATCTATCTGGAATGTTCTGGAAAATAGGTAAATTTCAAAATATCACTGTCCTGGTCACAAAAGCAAAGTTTGTGGGGAATAATAGCCATTTTCTATACTTTTGAGGCATAAGCAATTAGGAAATAACACTTACTACTCAGGAACCAAAAAAAATAAATAAAAAATTGTTACACAGTGTAATAATTAAAAAATGCCTTGTTGTTTCTGGTGTTTGGAAAACCCTTCGTAAGGTCGCCTTTTCGGATTGTTTACAAGAGTGTCTGCTTTTTATGTTCAGTATTGAATAGACAGTTGAAAGTAAGCATTATATGTACATTTGCTACTTTACATAAATTTGGTGTGTGTGGGAATCTGTTTATTGCAATCACTGTAGAGGGCCTGCTCACTGTATGATTGTATTCCTTTCAAGTACTGTTGCTCAGACACCACGTTGTTGCTAATGCGGTAATAATAATAATTTAAAAGAAAAAAAAAACTTTTACGGATTGAGCTGTGTTAATTTGTGCTGTATGGATAGTTCATAATACTGCGCTGTCATGTGATTTTTTTTTTTTTTTTGTTTATTGTCATCACAGTGAAGTAAAATAGTAGAGAATACAAGCTAATTGATTTGTCTTTTCCAAAATGAGCACGCCCTAAATAAGTGGATGCCCCCCCCCCCCCACAGCGTTCATGCTGCCACCAGGCCTGCAGCTAAGTGATGTATAAAACAGACTCCATCAGGATTTCATCCAGTCAGAACATGCGTTTTGCATTGTGTATCCAGCAAACACATACATCTGTGCAATACTGAACCCCACAGAACTACATTCTCAAGATCAGTATCAGGGCTTCTGAGCTCCAAAATACGGCTCTTTTCATTTAGAGGTGAAATATCTCATTCAAGGCTGCTGAAAGGTTTGCTAAATCGGTACTCTTAGGTAGTAGCAGATACTGTCAAAATGCATAAAATATTAGCACTTTAAAAAGGTGCTAGTAGAAAGCCCTACACTGTAGTAGGAATTACACTTGTGGAGTGACTATCTCAAGTTAAGTAAAAAGCGATAATCCAGGATAGGCTTAAGTCACATGTAATAATGCAGGTCCCTTTCACACTGCAGAAGAGCAATATCGGGTTATGCACACATTTTTTCTTTTTTGTTTTTGTTTAATGAGAGCTTGACAGCAATGATCTAATTGTTCAAGTTTTAGACCAAAGAAACCGAAACATATAGATGGAGCTAGCTGGCTGGTAGTAGTTTAGAGTAAAGAAGGAAACAAAAGTGGAAAAAAGACCATGTCTTTTTGAACCTTTAAGTTTCCATTACATATCTTGGGTTCGCAGTGAATATATTCTTTACAAATAATTTAATAAAAACATCCTACAGTGCAATTAATACATTACAGAAGTATATTAACTTACAAATTCTTCGATGGGATCGCCAGTTGTGGGAGCGTAGATGATCCTGTACTGATGAACAGACCCCTCAGCGTGATCCCAGTTTACACTCAGGCTGTTTGTGGTTGCATCAAACACTCTGAGGTTTCTTGGACCACTGCGAGGCACTGAAATAAGAAGCACCGCTAATTGTAGATGTACAATGTTCTGAGTGGCCGAATCCACTGGCATTTAATATGTTATTGCAATACCTTAGCAGTTTAATACACTATTAACACTTATTAAGGTTTAATAGAGTATTTAAAAGGTCAGAATTGCAGTGAAAAGATTTGCAAAATAACAGTTTAAATGTCCAAAACCTTTACTTTTAGACTACATTTCCGAGGGTCAAGAATTCACTCTGAATCTAAAATCTAAAATTCTTGAAATTGCACACAGATACTTAAAACTGTATCTTAAAAATGCACAATATTTAAGTTAATTTCAATTCAGTTTCAGTTATACATACAATTGTTAAAATGTTTCAGTTTTTCCTTTTCTTGAAAAAGCTTGTTTTTTTTTAATTTATTTTTGTAAAAATCTTATAATGCATGTCTTACATTTCTAGAAAACTCCACATACGATATCACTACATGCCAGAAACCTAGACCAGATGCTCTGAGAGGAGCAGTCATTGTCCAACAGGAAATACCTCTAAATCTAAAAGTATTTTAGAATCCTGAAACTCACTTTAAACAGCCATTTCAATTCCACGCAAATACAAAATCTAACCGAAAACAACACGTTTTGTGGGGAGGGGGTACATAATACCATGAATATCAATTGCATCAGTCATTACTTGCACATGATTGACCTTGTCTTTTCAACATAATCTCCCCTCTGTTCAAAGTCTAGTTATTTTGCAACAGTCCTGCCAGCCCGTTTTATAGAAGCTGCGTGATGTTCTGTTATTCCAGTTCCACACAGTTGTTAACAGGTCATTTTGAGTTGAGAATGTGTGCCAGTAGAGACTTTCCTTCATACATGGAAACAATTACAAGTCTGCCGTGAGGATATTGCTAATGCAAATAATCATGAATTTTGGCAGGTCTTTAACACACTGCACTTCCATAACCACATTTCTTAAGTTCACCATATGTTTACTGGTAACACTTTAGTTTAGGTATCCCATTACTAATGATTATAAACAATATATAAACATGTTATTATTATGCTATTACATGTTTGCCATTTTTATTTTTTGCTGTTGTTTATATAATCAGTTATGACAGATATAATCTTTCTTTTCTTTTCAGGCATGTTTGTCTTTCTGTGCCTGTCTGTCTGTCTTTATATGTCTGTCTCACCAATTGTATGGGGTGGCTGAGTTTTTGCAATACAGTTATTATACACTTTTGCCTTTTTTTTCTTTTTTGCTATTGTTTACAATCACTTATAACGGATACTTAAACTAAAGTGTTATATGTATACTACACTCTGTTTCTGTGTCCATGTTGCATTCACCATGCTACTAATTCCAATGAAGTGCTTGACCATAAAACACATGTGCATTGGACAGATGAGGATCCCAAACACACTTTATACTTAAGTCTCTATGGTGTCCTAGACACAAACTCTGACTATAACTCATTCAGCATAATTCACAGTGCAGTAAATCTCTTACATGTTGTTCCGTCGGATGTGACTTGCGCTCCTTCTCCATCAGAATATACAGCCACAACGTTGACAGAATAAGGGGTTTCTGGGGACAGGCGGTCCAGGAATGCATTGTTGGTATTTCCTGGCACAAGCACCTATTGGCAATAAACACAAGTGAAAACAATCAACACCACTATAATCTAATCATCCCGAGATAACTACAGCTACAGTTTTACAAAAGTAATCTGTATGGTCAAGAAACACTTTGCAAAAATTAAGCTAATATAACAAATGCCTGCTCAAAAAGTGATGCAGCTGTCAGCAAACAGACAGCCTTACTGTGCCCCTGGTAATGCAACCACACCTGACCCTACTGTACATATGTGCAGCATGGAACACTGGTGTAAGGTTCAGTGAGGCCCAATTACCAATAATGCAGGAATGTATAACTAGGGCTGAGCATTGGCTGGCAATAACATTGGCGCAATATAATCCTTGAGAAAGAAATGGTTTAGCCTTGGAATATTATTGCTATGACGAGTTGTTTTTTTTAGTGTTATGAAAGACTTCAGAAATGCAGTACTGGGTT
This sequence comes from Acipenser ruthenus, assembly GCF_902713425.1. NCBI lineage: Eukaryota > Metazoa > Chordata > Actinopteri > Acipenseriformes > Acipenseridae > Acipenser > Acipenser ruthenus. The sequence continues at coordinate 3,208,273 of NC_081193.1, forward strand.
TTAGATTCTTTCTGTGGTTGCTTAACTTCTCGCTTGACTTAAATGAAGAATATCCATTTCTTCATCATCCAACTGGAAATATAAATTCTAAGTAGCTTGCCTCTATTGCTTTGATCCCTCTCAGAATATGTATGTATTATTATTTTAGGACAAATTGCTTCAGAGGGTGAAAATCTTTTTTTTTCTGAACATAAACTTCTTATCATTACCGTATATATCTGAAAATAAACCTTGAGTTCATCTCTGGCTTTTTAAAAACAAAGCCATGTCCTAGCAATGAGTACTTTTCAGAACGGCCTACACACCCCTTGATTGGCTGCAGTCCTACCTATCTGCACGCACCTCTGCTGTTGCTTTCAACAGCCTCACTCCCCCCCCCCCCCCCCCCCCCCCGGCCCCTGATCTCCTGTTATGACCCTGCTTTCCTGACCCTGACCTAGCCTCTGGCCCTCTGCTTTCATTCTGTCTCCCCACCCTAGCCCAACAAACTTACATTCTTTTTCATCCATTTTCCTTGATTGTACCGCTTTGTTTAAACTTGTAAAGCGCCTTGACTAAAGGCGCTATAAAAATGTAACTAAATAAATAAAATAAATAAATAAAATATGTGCTAATAACCAAAAAACAGTACTAAATGACTCACTCATTAGTTAAACAGAAAAGTCTACTGTTTCAATCAGGTCGAACTGCTTTAACCTTTCCCTCCCTACTCCACACACTGCTCCCTCTCTATGGGGTTCTAATATACACTGATTAACCAGATTTTGTGGCACCTGATTATTGAAAGAACTCACAGACTCAGAAGGTCTTGTTCCACTCAGGGGAGCGTAGATGACACGATACTGCTGGACCTGCCCCGCAGCAGGCTCCCAGCGCACATTCAGGCTATTTGGCGTTGGATTGTAAACTTGGACATTTCTTGGTGAACCGCGGACCACTGTGAAAAAAACAAAACAAAATGAAAGTAAACTTTTAACCCAGAAAGCGCACAATACTTCACGCTTCAGTTTCCACGGCTACTCTTGAACTTCAGCCAACCACTGGTTCCAATTCGACTATCTCAGCGCCAATAAACAGAATATTGGCAAATGGGCTGAGCTGAGTTGCTCTGCAGCCAGAGCACAGGCCAATGGAATTGGTTCTAAAGGTTGCAAAAGCAGGACAACACAGCATACAATGCAGAATGTTACTAGGTTTAGAGTTTAGCTTTAGATATGCAAATACAAGTATGTAAATAGATGTACAGCTTTAAGAAAAATGTTCTGTAATTTGAAAAACACTTGATAATAGAAGTTAAAACCTTTAAGAAACAAATGTCAAGTTGTTTGTTTGTACAAGTGCATCTATTCATTAAGCATTTCATGTTTTATGTTCTAGAGTTCAATAAACAACAATGTTCTCAAAACCAATGCTTTTTTTTAAGTGCCAGATTTGTAATTTAAAAGCACACAATTTCCCACAAGCAAAACAGGATTACTCATCTTACCCGCCCCCACAAGGTACTTTGATGTTTCTGCTATTAATCAGCAGTTCTTTCTACACAAATACAAAGCTCAAACTGAAGGACTAACATTGTGAATACTGAGAAGATTATTTTTTTATGCTATGCATGCAACATTTCACCAGCTTCTTTATTTTAGGAACACGTTATTCAATGGACACTGCAACCATAAAAGCAACAATTCAAAATGAACGTACATGTCTTGCCAGTTCCAGAGAGTCGTCCACCTTCCCCTTCAGAATAAACTGGAACAACAGTGATAGTGTATCCAGTGTCAGACTGAAGGTTCCTTAGAACTGTGGAGGTCGAGCCTCCAGTCACTCGTACCTGTTCACAAAAAGGGCTGATTCAGATCACTCAGAATAAAGAACTGGTCTTATACTGTTTTGGTTTCAATTTAGAAATCAGAATGATATGGACATAAATAGAACCATCTTTTAAGACTTAGCAATCTTTGAAACTCATAGCATCCATAAGAAAAGTCAAATATAAAACTATCCCATGTATAAGATATGCATAAGATATACATATAAGTATTTTGGGGTATTGTAATGATTCAGTAAATAAAAGGCAGATGTTTGCAATTACAAGTTTTTGTAGACTTGGTATTGCATGCATAAAACAACTTCCGGTAGGATAATAAATAAAGAAGAAATGTCAATCAGCCAAAAACCTGAAATCTTCAGGCAGTACAGTACAGTAAATACAGTACAATTGCACACATTGTCCATTAAGGCCAGAGACCCAGCAAATGTCCAGTGCATAGAGCTCAGTTGTATAGCCAATGATCCAGTATACTATACATGCAAGTTTGTTACTTCTCGTGGACTAGGATCACTGAAAAATAAAAGATAATTTACATATGTATTGCAGCTGGGCAGATATTGCAACTAAAGAATCAGGCGGCATTTTTCAAGCCCGCTGTTGTTTGATCTAACCCCCCTCTTATCATGCGCACTGGGATTAAACATGTCTGCTACAAGGAAAAAGAGCCTCCAACTTGTGAACAGCAGGGTTTTACAGCTGTAGAACAGCAGAGAGCCATCAGACATAACTCATAAACTGCCAGAGTGATTTACAACCGCTCCAGCGCTGTACTTACTACCTGGAGACATCAAACACTGAAGAAAAGGGGGCGGTTCGGATGGATCTGGCAGCTAAACTAGAACAACATGTTTAATTGAACACTGACTTGCACAGCCAGGGATACCACATGCAAAGCATAGCGGAATAGGGCAGAAGGAATGTAAGGTAACCCATACCATGTCTTCGGCTCCTCCAATGGATGGAACATACAGGACCATGTACTGACGGACATTGCCTTCAGCAGGGTCCCACCTCACATTCAAAGTGCTTGTCGTTGGATCTGTTACTCTCAAGTTCTTTGGAGCACCAAGCAGCTCTATAATATAGAGACAAACATAATAAGAGTTCTAGTATATATACCTCCAGGATTACTGAAATAGCTTTCAGCCTCATAGTAGGTTATTTTCCTAGTGAAGCATCAACTGTTGAAAAAAAAAAATATGACATAATAATCCAGATAGCATCAAGAAAATCCAACTTGACTGCCTACTAATAGCCTGGATCTTTGATCCAGTTTCTAAACTATTAAAAATATATTCATCACCAGGTAATGAACAAATCATTTTGATTCATATAAGTTAGATCTATTGTATGATATAAATGAATCCAATCCCAAAAGGATTCTCTATGAATTATAAAATAGAATAATTTAAACCAACATCATTTTTTTATTATATTTATTTTTTGGGGACATATACAATTAGAACAGAAGTGTCACTTACATGACACAAGATGCATTGCATTAAGAATTTAGCCAGTAGGCTCATTTCCATTGACAGTCCCTGGGCAGACATTGATGACAACTGTAATAAATCTCCATATTACTTCTACTCTAAACTATAACAGTAACATCCTATTGGATATTTGATTAAAATGCATACAACACTAAAGTCATAAATTACCTATTAAAAGTGCATAGCAATCAGCAGCTTACATAATCAAGTTACAGTACAATTTATATAATATAAATAACCAATATACACAATTCAAATTCAAATATATCCTGAATAAATAAATGATTGCAAAATTGATTGTTTCAACCAAGCCTTAAATTTATTACAAAATATTTTAAAAATCCCTTAAAAAACCTTAATTTCTGAAGGAAGTGAGTTCTGGTATATCTTAATGTTACATACAATGTTGTCATACTTGTACTTGCTAGAAGCAAAGTCATTGTATTTATCTTGCTCTTAATTGTATTATTACTTGTACTGTGATTCTTGAAATGTATTTTTGTTTACGACTGTAAGTTGCCCTGGATAAGGGCGTCTGCTAAGAAATAAATAATAATAATAATAATAATACATTAAAACATTTTTCACAAACCCTCAGACGACAGCTGTCGCGTGTCATCTTTTTTACAAAGGGGAAAACTCCAAAAACACTATGAAAAGAAAATGCAGTTTATGCTGTAAAATACCAAAATAGCATGCCAACCGTTTGACTGTTTTGTATACTTACTGGTCTTGCCTCGGCCCGTTATACCTCCCCCCTCCCCATCCTCGTAGACTGATGTTACAGAGATGGTGTACGGAGTGTCTGAGGTCAGCTTCTGCAGCACAACGCTGTTTTGTTTGCCTCCCACTTGCGTCTGTAGAAGAAGGTCATTCAATATAAATGCATAGATTGAAAGATTCTCTCCTCTGTTAAGGGTTAATAAAGCTGCACCATTGGTGCATGCACACCAATCGAGAAGTATATGACACACACACACAATAACTAAAACAACCAAAAAAAAGCTTCTTTTTAAGGTATTTTGTTTTTCAACAATGTTGCCTGGAAGTGTTTCAGGAAACTTGGCACCATGTCCATGGCACGATGGAGACTGCAGGCGCTGAGCGACACAGATGGAGGCTCGTTTGCATTGGGTTAGGGAGGAAACGCATTCCTTATTATTGGCACATAAACACAACAAGAAACGTTTTTGTATTTAACGTAACTTTATTTATCAATACAGTTCCTGGTAAAAGTGTTATGTGATGGCTTTGGCCTATATTTGACATGTTAAAAGATTAATAGATTTAAATTGCTGTGTGTGTTACTTTTAATACTGTTTCCATTTAAAATGAGGCAGCCAGCCCGTTTAGGGAACAGGAAAATTTGACTGGTTTGGTTTGGCTCCTGTTTTAGCTCTCTGTCAGTGTGCAAATGCAAGCCCAATACCATTGCTGTCATGTGCTATGTGCTATCAGCCTGCTCAGTAAAGGAGGATTTCTTACATATGAAAGTAGCTTAATCAACATGCTGTCGTCGATCTGAAGGCTACATCTCTACAGGAGTCACTGATAACTTAATTGCCAAGTAGGTCTGAGCTAGAAGAATCACTAGCTACTCTGCAAGACAGGGTTAAGCCATGTTTGCTACCCTTTCAAAATATCAGCCTGGGGAACTCAGATGTAAAGTTCAAGGTTAGGTTGAGGGCAAACTCAAAGCATGCCTCATAGAATCACTGTATGAGGCACATTCTTATTAATCTTCTCCGCTAAACTCGCACAGCTCTATTATTTATTTGTATTATTTTTATCATGATTTATTTATTTGACACCTTTATACGTTACAGTGTAAAGTCAATATTTAAATACAGTATAGTTTACAATAAGTGCCAATTATACTACTAAAATACAATATGAAATAAGATGCAACAAGTTAAGATTACAATCCATCTGTAATACATAACCTCACATGGTATTCTGCAAGCACCTAAGGTACCAGTCATTAGTGTATGATAGGGATAAGAGGCTGTAGACTACCATACATGCTGCATCTTGCTGGAGGAAACTGATGCTGAAAAAAGGTGGTCAATGGGAAGCAGGGGAAAGATAACTACTGTAGTGTATTGTAGTATTGTAGCGATCTATCGTAGGTATTAATCTCTGTTATCAATATTAGAACATTCCCAGATGATAATGTTGTAGTATTGTGTCTATGTGTTGGTGTTGGGATGCTGACTCTCAGAGCTATGTAATCTTAGTATTGTGTCTATGTGTCGGTGTTGGGATGCTGACTCTCAGAGCTATGTAATCTTAGTATTGTATAAGTTTTTAACCTGTAGTACTTTGTATTTAATCATATCCTGATGTAACTATCACTATTACCTGCTGTATTATTGAATTGTGGTTTGTCAAACTTGTACTTTACTTGAACAAAAGTTATTGTATTTCTTGCTCTTATTGTATTACTTGTATTGTAACGCTTGAAATGTTTTTGCTTACGATTGTAAGTCGCCCTGGATAAGGGCGTCTGCTAAGAAATAAATAATAATAATAATAATTGTGTCTATGTGTCGGTGTTGGGATGCTGACTCTCAGAGCTATGTAATCTTAGTATTGTGTCTATGTGTCGGTGTTGGGATGCTGACTCTCAGAGCTATGTAATCTTAGTATTGTGTCTATGTGTCGGTGTTGGGATGCTGACTCTCAGAGCTATGTAATCTTAGTATTGTGTCTATGTGTCAGTGTTGGGATGCTGACTCTCAGAGCTATGTAATCTTAGTATTGTGTCTATGTGTCGGTGTTGGGATGCTGACTCTCAGAGCTATGTAATCTTAGTATTGTGTCTATGTGTCGGTGTTGGGATGCTGGCTCTCAGAGCTATGTAATCTTAGTATTGTGTCTATGTGTCGGTGTTGGGATGCTGACTCTCAGAGCTATGTAATCTTAGTATTGTATCTATGTGTCGGTGTTGGGATGCTGACTCTCAGAGCTATGTAATCTTAGTATTGTGTCTATGTGTCGGTGTTGGGATGCTGACTCTCAGAGCTATGTAATCTTAGTATTGTGTCTATGTGTCGGTGTTGGGATGCTGACTCTCAGAGCTATGTAATCTTAGTATTGTGTCTATGTGTCGGTGTTGGGATGCTGGCTCTCAGAGCTATGTAATCTTAGTATTGTGTCTATGCGTCAGTGTTGGGATGCTGACTCTCAGAGCTATGTAATCTTAGTATTGTGTCTATGTGTCAGTGTTGGGATGCTGACTCTCAGAGCTATGTAATCTTAGTATTGTGTCTATGTGTCGGTGTTGGGATGTTGACTCTCAGAGCTATGTAATCTTAGTATTGTGTCTATGTGTCGGTGTTGGGATGCTGACTCTCAGAGCTATGTAATCTTAGTATTGTGTCTATGTGTCGGTGTTGGGATGCTGGCTCCCAGAGCTATGTAATCTTGAGCATAAGGCTGTTCAACTGAAGGATAGAATAACATTACCAGTAAGAAAACAGAGGCCCATTAGGGAATGTCAAGGTTTTGCACTCACCAGCTCGAGCAAGACTTTGTGTCCTTGGAAACATACAAGTTTCAGAAAGAGCTGATTTAGCTACATAATTACATGTATGCAATATAAGAATAGTTACACCATTACAGGCTATTTATCCCACTCCCTCCTCCATGTCCGTTGCCATGTCAGCATATAAAAATGAGAACCACATTAAACAACAGTGTAAAAGGGTTTGATACAAATATATTAGCAATCTTCATTTTATGATACCCTGTTTATGTCAAATAAATTTGCCATATTCATTAAGAGTTACCAGAAACCCAATTATATCTTCATTTCTGTCTTTTTTTTATTACAAGAGACTGCTGTAGTTTAATTTTGGCTCCAGATTAAGGAACAGCATTTAGTCAGATATATATATGTACTCCCTTCATACAGCTACATTTTAATAGCTGCAATTATTTTTTTTATTCTCTGATAACAGTGTTTTGTTATTGTTTTCTCCCAACAGCCTGGCAAGATTCTTAAAAATCTTTACGATGTAGAAGCATAACCACTCACTCGAACTTGAAAAACAACGATGTTGCTACATTTACCGTGAGCTCAGGCCCTCCTGCTGTTGGCACGTATGCGACCCTGTATCTCAGTACTCTGCCGGTGGCAGGGTCCCACTTGACAGTCAGGGTGCTGGAGGTGGCATTGTACACCTGGAGGTTGAACGGGGCACTCATTGGGTCTAAGGAAAAAAAAATACATGACTATACATCACAACACAGTCACTTATTATGAGGATGCACTGTCAAAATAAATGCATTGTTTATCTTTGAAGTCAAGTTGTACCTAGCAAAATAATTCCTGCAAGTGTTTATAGGTCTCAAGCGTGCATTTTTAAAAGAAAAATTAAGTGTTATAGGAACGTTTTTAAAAATAATTCTAGCTGGTACTACACTGGGTTAAGAAGCCCTCAGTGTGCTTCCAGCAAAGTCTGTTACTGTTTAAATTCCATGGTTTCTTCAGGGTCAAAGCGTGTTAGTCAGTAGGGGAATGAGCTGTTTGATTAATTGCAGGAAAGAATAGACCACCAAGAAGACATCAAGTTTTAAAATGAAAATACAATGTTGGCCATGTGCTTCTTTCAAAACTGTACAATGGAGGTTCATGACAGGTAAGATTAATGAAATGATTGTGTTAGCTACAACCACTTTCAATGTAAGAACTTTAGTGAGCCCAAAAGTGATAGTTATGCACAGTAATATTGCTACACTTTTATGCTTTATTTAAAAAAAGAACACCTTACCTGGTGGTGGTGGTTTATATTCTGACACTAGAAAAAAATGAAAAAATGTATAAATAAATGCAACCCAATGATAAAATAATGAACATTTTCTTTTTACAAGCTTTTTATTGAAGTATTTTCATTTTTAAAGTGGGGCTTACAGGTACGCTGATTGCCCATTAGGTCTCCACTTTCCGATTCATCAGGGTAGATAGCAGTGACATGCACTTTATACAGAGTATCTGGAGTCAGATTCTCCAGCAGATGGTTGTTTTCGTCACTGTTGAGGATTGCCTGAGGGGAGAAGTCAAGCAGCATTAGTCTTACCCTAATCAACTTGAAAAATTGTTTTAGACATAAGATGCTGACACACATACTGTTGTCAAACACAGCATTTGCTGTAGTCCTTACATATTGTATGTCTGTGCCTCCCTCTTCCACCCAGCCAATCCTGTAGAGTGCCACATCTGGAGCTCCATGGTCCCATGTAGCCCTAAAGCTGGTCTGCGTCACTTCAGAGAACTGCAGATTTTTAGGTGTTGGAACAACATCTTCACATGGGGACAAAATATACAATATAGTTATGTTTTATATTTTGTTGTATTAATATATAGTCAGATGTTCATAGTTAATTCTCATATGTCTTAATGGAACGGTTCTATTGTACTGGTGTTAACTAATGTATTTTGTTACACTGTTTTTGTTACAAAGCAAGTCCCTTTTGATTTGTTATAATGCCTTACCGGTGGTTGCTTGTCCCATCATTGGTGCTGCTGGTCCTTCATCATATACAGGAGTAACTGCTGCATCATATTCAGTTTGGGAGATAAGATTCACTAAAACATTTGTTGTTTGTCTTCCATCCACTTCAATCTGCAAAACAACATGGTTAAAATGGTCATAATATCTTAAATACATGGTATTTAATATCTTAAATATATCTGTTGGCATTTTAGAGCTCTGGTGCTATATACAAATAATAGCATGTCAAAGGAATTTCTACAAAAGATTCCTGGAGCCCCATTTCGGTACAGTTACAGAGTTTATGTTTTCACATTGTGCAAAGTGGCCATTTATTTGACTGTTATTTTAAGGATTAAAGGCCAGACACATGCTTGCCATATTCAGCCTCTAGTAACCTACTACTAAGGCAAGCCTAGCATACTGCAGACCTCCACCTGGTACATCCCTCTGCTAGGTGTTACACTGTCACAGGGGACTTTAACACACAGGGGGACAAAGTAGGCCACATTCCATTTCAGCATGCTAGTGCCTTCTCCAGTGCATTGCTTATTCCTTAATAATTATACCTAGACCATCTACTGCAAAAGTCAAGCTGATGACACTTGATATTTTCAGCGAGCACTGTCTGCAATAACCACATAAAAGTGTACATCTCTATTACAAGACATATAGCTAATACTAAGAATGTAACAACAGGAACACTTGGTTACAACAATGACCATGTGCAAAAAGGGGGGTCTACTCAATTAATCTAAAAAAGATCAAAATATATACAGCTGACAATAAAACCAATTAAAGCAAGGAACTTTTTAGAAAACTAAAAATGTCATTTTTTTCTTTTTTTGTCTTTAAAAAAGTTTTTTGAATGGTGTTGATATTAAGATCTGCCATCATTATGATCAACCGAATGACCTAGAAACGACAGCAATAAGTAATAATGGCATATAACAGTGGATCCTAGAAAAGCAAGAAGCTTTGTTATGCTAGGAGAGGTGTTAACATGCTCCGGCCAACATATGGAAATGAACAGGAATGATCATCCTTTTTAAATCAAATGTACCAGATAAAACTGAAATTACAATCTGCTAACATTACAATCCACAATCATTTCACTGTGGGTACACTGTCAGTACTATACTGGGGAACCACACATGGAAGTCAGATTCAGTATTTCATTCATCCTGTGTCCTCTTCTCTCTGTCAGTGTCCTCTGGCAAGAACGTGCTGCATGGTTAGCCTTTGTGGTCTTGAAGATTCTCTAGCATGTGTACTGCCCTGACAATGCCAGTACCCCTGCAGCACATCCATTAAAAAGGATAAGTATCACAAAGTCAATCATTGTCCTTGTACATTGAGCTTTTGCTATCTTTCTCCCACTGAAGTGTCTGATGTGTGATGATGCAGGAGAAAGCAGGAAATCCAGCTCTCCACTTTTTTTGAACTTGCAGTAAAACCATGGGTGTTCTGGACCAAGTCCCCAAAGAAGATTAGCTCAGCCTTGCCTCAAGAGACACCTTGTATTGATATCCTCAAAAAATATATCCAAACAAAAATGTTCAAGGTGGATTATAGCAATGTTGTGTTTGTGCAGTCCTTGATCCAGTAATATGAACTTGTCCATCAGTTTGTCAGTAATTCCTCAGGCTAAACCCTCCTGTGAAGTTTGCTGAATTTAAATCCGCAGAGGCAAAAACAGTATTATCCATTACCTCCCACTGTAGAAATTATGATGCGTGTCCTGGAGCAATTTATTTTTCAGGATAAAGTGTTCAGCTGGGGCCAGAAAGTCCAGCCAACAGTCTTCAAAAGTTAGTACCTTCAGCAGACCAAACCCATAAAACATACACCCCACGTAATTAGAAGAGGCATTACTGTTCACGACTGCTTTAAAATCCCCTATGCTACCTGTTCCACAAGACACAGCGGCTCTGCGGTACACCAAGCTATTCCCAATGTGTTAGGAACAATTCCAATTACTCCTGAAAATGTGTTAGCCAAGTATCTTTTATTATCCCCTGATTTAATTTCAAGGCACATATTATTTACTGTTTCTGAAATAGACATCATCTTGCTTGAACTACTTATACCTTGTTTTAAAAAAAAAAAAACATCTGCTGTAGTGGGTTTAAAGACCTAACTACATCAACCATTCTTGATGTCAGTTGATCACGCATATTTTTTCATGCATCCTGAGCCATTCGAAAAAAAAGGCATAATTCCACAGTAGTGACGTCAAAAAGTGATAATTCCTCTAGAGGAAAATATACTTGAACTTTGACTGCTCGAGACATCATTTTCAATTCAAACACAAACACAAAATGTCTCATTTTCAATCACTCGACAACATCCACAGCACAGAAATGTTTATTAATGATCAACACAATGAGACTATGTTAAAAAAAATGATGTAAAGCTGGTACATTCATATCTCAGAGAAACTGGAGAGGAACGGGAAATTAAAACAGGTAAAGGCAATTATCCAAATACAGCTGAAGCACTAACGGATAACAACATAGAACATCTGTACAGCACTGAAACACTACATTTAAAAAAAACAACTGTACTGCTGAACCTCATCTTCTTTAATATTAGCATCATAAAGGTATCTATGTAATTTGAAAAAAAAACAATAGACGGGCCTCTTCAGTGAGTTACAGGAAAACAAATCCACCTTGGGTTTCTGTGACAGTTTATAAATGACTTGACCTTCGGTCTCGTAAGTTATGATGTCACAGAAACCCTAGATGGAATTATTTTCCTGTAACTCACTGAAGCCCATGTTAAAAAGCACCTTGCATTAATCACCAGCTAGAATGCTTCCACTCACCTCCTTGGAATCTCCAACAGTAGGCTTGTATGTGATGATGTACTTGCGCACTTTGCCTGGAGCTGGATCCCAGGTTAGTCTCATCGTACTGTGTGTCACTTCTGTGATCTGAAGCTCTCCAGCTGCCGGCAGTGGCACTGAAATATACAACAGGGTACTGCAGTTGTAGCGTAAGTCAACCGCAACCTCAAGAGTAGTCATGTCTCTACCTCACCACTTATGAATTAATATTAAATAGTTGTATTAATTGTTTTTGAAAGGGATTAGGAGCAGTGTGTAAAATGGAAGATTCCAGACACACAGAGAAGCTCAGACTGAGCTGATTTGAAAGGTACAGGAAACACTTAAGGTTGTATAATAAAATGAAGCGTACATGTCACTTCCTGTGAGGTCAGGGGGTCACTTGCTGCCTCATTGTGGAGTGCATAGATGGTTAGTGTGTATTCAGTGTTGGGGAGCAGCTGTTCCAGTTGAACGTCTGTCACATCATACCCAACCCTCAACTGAAAGAAACAAAAGTCAAGCACAATTGTGAACAACACTTTGAAAATGCTTGTTTTATTCCTTTTACAATTTACAAAACGTGTGGCATTCCATCATTTCCTTAAAAATGGCCAGTTTTCATATCATTGCATTCACTGCTAGTTTTGAAATGCTGTATGTTACCTCCTTTTCCACTGCTGGTACTGTAGCATTAACTGGTTCATAGAGCACCAGATAGCCAGTGGCTCCACTTGCTGCGTCCCATTTCACTCGCATTGTAGTCGTGCCGATATTATAGATATTCAAATTTCTTACAGATGATAGGGGCACTGCCAGGACATGTGGAATACAGAAAGGCAATGTCAAGAAAAGTCAACATTCATTAATTCAATTCATCAATCAAAAAAAGCACATACTCCTCCAATAAGCTATCCTACTACATTGTAAACAAACTTTAAAAACAAAACTGAATAGACTTAATATTTAAACAAGTTAACAACACAAAAATGCAAAACTTAAAAAAAGAATACGGCACAATATTACAAAACCTGGACCCTGCCTCAGCTGGAAATTCTGTATCAGACATACAGCTGTGAAAGTTAGCCATAACACCTCAGAATCTTTAATTGTTGTGGAATGTGGTCAGAGGGGTGATGGATTGATTGATTGTCAATCAACTCCTGGACACATGCTATAAAAAGAACAAAATCAATGCTTGTTTGGAGTTTGTGTTGGAGCGTGGAGAGTTCAGTGAATTCACTGCCAAGCCTGAACAGTGTAAGAAAAGAGAAAAAGAGAGGAGAGAAAGAGAGAGCACGTGCATCATGATAGCTGTGCTTGGGTGCTGTTTTGTTATGTAGTGTTTTGGATTTGTTTGTTTAAACATTTTGTTTGTTCCTGTTTGTTTGTTTTATAAATAATAAAAGTGCGCGGAAGCGCTAAACAGCAGTCACTGACTCTGTGTTTGCTATTGCTGCAGTTGACCAGCCTTGACCGCACGCCACTTTTAGTAGAACAATATAGATATTAGATCTGGATTTCATTAGGTCAAGAGTTATGTGCTGTGAAGAGGCCTGCCATTGTCCTAACACACTCTAGCATGCATACTAAATGCTGTGTGTGATTTAGAAACTTGAAACTTTACGTACCAAATTCTGAAATCTGTCAAAAGCTGTGCACTTCGAAGGAAAATAAATAATGTCTGATTGCCTGATGATCTGGCATTAGTTGAATTAGTTGAATGCTGTTTCCATTGCTCACTTTTACAAATTACATAAAAAAGAATGGGCACATTTTGGGGAGATTCATGGTAATCAAGGTTGGGTATTGGGCCAGGAGACAGAAAATGACAGATGTCCATAATAGCAGCTATGATAATCAGTGTAGGTCTGAATTGTAATATGAAGGTACATAGCTGTCACAAGTACAGACTTACATGTGGCTTCTCTGCCTTGCAATGGCGCACTGCTTTGCTCTCCATTTACAGCATACACATTGACCTTATACATGGTTTCTGAGTCCAAGCCAGAGAGCACTGCAGTTGTAGTGGATCCATCTACATATAGCTGAAGATAAAAAAAAAATGTATTGATTTCCAAACACATTAATAAGTGAGTCATTTATTTACTTTAACTACGTTTAATGTTATTAATGTGTTGTTACAATATTATAATGCAGCCACCAATTAGGCAAGTAGGGAAAGAAGTAAGGAAGGCTAAAGTTAATCTTAATACCCGCTTGACTATATGTAAATGTCTCTCAAGTGTATTCTATGAGCACCAACCTCCATTGGTTTGTCTCCTGCTACGGTCATGTACTCCACTCGATAGCTCTCCACAGGTCCACTGGGAGCAGTCCAGGAAGCCCTAAATGATTGAGCTGTCACCTCTGATGTTATTAAATTTGTGGGAGCATCTGGTCCACCTGCAGCAACATGAACATGCAAACAGAGAGGTTCACAAAGATTGCTTCTCAAACACTACAATGAAGATGCTGTTTGGCTTTTCCACCCATACAGTTCATTTGGGGTTGTTAGCACATTGTGTTGGTATCTTTAGTATAAAACATCCATTCCATTTTATAATGAATTCAGTCCAGGCCAACAACACTCAGCAATTACCATGAAGTACATAAGTTCTAATACAGTAGCAAATTTCTTTTTTCTACCAAGGTATACTAAAACAGGCTTAAATAGTGCCTCTGCCTATTTACGCAACTGTATCAAAACATCACTACAGCTAGTACACTATCCCCCTAATAATTACCTTTTCATAAGCCTACTCCCCAGTAGGCTAGGACATTGCATGCCACTTTATTTACTGAAGATTTCAGTCTTGGCATTTGAAATCACTGTTAAAACATTTACTTGCCCCCCTCCATTTCCTTAGCAATAACTACACTCGTACTAGAGCAGCAGTTCATAATGTTACTTTGATGTTTTCTATATCTGTCTATTTCTGGCTAAGGGCTAGATAAACACAAAGGCAGACATGGTTACTGTCAAACATTTAAAAGGGTATTTACCAGGGCCTTTCACACTATTACAGAGGTTATTGTTAAGATCATCAACAATGTCAAGAAGAAAGGAGAAGTCAGCCACGTTGTACATGTGAATCTCATCTGGGTCTGAAGCAATCGACCTCAACTCGCTCTCATCAGCATTTTTAACACCTGAAATCAGAAAAGACAGCCAGTGTATCTGGGTGTTTACCATTTGACAGGACAAACCTGACAGTATAAGGCAATATACCCCTGGATGCACAGCTATGAAATCTAGGTCACTTAAGTGGTTCAAGCAATGGGCACAGTGTTAAAAAATGTAGGTCAATATTAGCCTTTGTATCTCAAAATGTGATTAATGCCGGTGTTATGGGTGAAATGAGACTACAATACATTTTTTACTATAAATAAATAAATAAATAAATAAATAAATAAAAACAAATAAAAAGCCTACGCACCAACAGCATACAGTTCGATATCCTGGTCCCGTAAGCTCTTGGAGCTTTTGATGATGTCATCTTGTGATTTGCCGTCAGTGACTAAGACACCTATTTTGCGTGCATTAGGACGAAGACCAAACTCAGGTTTAAAGTTGTTCTGGAGAATGAAATTCAGAGCCAACCCTGATAGGAAGAAAAAAAAAAACAGTCAAAATATAGTTTGAAGTTTTATTGAAAAGACAAAAAACTGAATACAATTCAGTTTTGAAAGATATTATATCTTGAAATAGTTTTGAATAGTGTATGAGCAGTTCTACAATATATGTGCAGTACATAGCATACCAGTTAAAGTGTTGCCTCCTTTATAAGGTAAGTTAGCCACTGCGTTCAGCAAAGACTTCCTGGTTTTATGTGCGTTAAGATGCCACTCAGTCCTTGGATCTCCACTGTACTGGGCCAGACCTCGATAAAGACAGTTACAGAGTTAGGGCCTCGTTATGCTCCATGCTCAAATCAATTTAAATGTTTTTCCCACATTTTTGTACCACTCACCAACTTGCACTCTCTCAGGGCCGATGTCAAAGACTCCTACCATGCGTGCAAGGAATGCCCTGATGGTTTTGAAGTTCAGACGCCCAATACTCCAGGACCCATCGACAAGCACCACGATATCTGCTTTTGCTTTAGTCTTACATTGCACTTCTGCTAGGGCAGACAGAGAAACTGGTTAACACACTGAGCTGTTTAAATGAAAACGTGTATCATTCTGGTAAGAGATCTCAATAAGTGAAGACGTACAAGGGTATACAACACAGATGGTGCAGAAAGGTGCACTGCACTGACACAAACATTACATAGTAAGACAGAGGAAAGGTTGGGATACAGCTTGTACAAAATACACAGTTAATACAGATTTGAAACAATATTTTGGATAAAACATCAAGATGAATATTACAATGTCTATAAATCAAATAAGGTCACAGTTATGAAAACGTTTACAACGCTGAGGATTTCAAGTTAAGCTTCTGTTGGTGCTGAGGATCCCTTTACTATCCATGCAGTTCCTTGGACTTGTGCCATTTTAGCTTCTGGATTCGACACGGAAACCATTTCATGGAGAAATGCAAGCCATCAAGACATGAAATAGGTCAGGGATTCTTCTTTGAGAATTATTATACATTCCTCATCAGGGTCCGGAGCTAGTGTTCCAGATGCCTGAAGGATGAAAAGGATTTTTTGTCCCCTGCATAACATGCAGCTTCATATTTATATGCTGTCTAAGCAGGTAGAGCTGTCGAGCAATTGAAAGACGTTAGATTAATGCATTATTTTTGTAAAAAAAATAAAAAAAATAAATAGTGTAAAAAAAAAAGGAATTTGTTTAAGACCATACCTTCTGCCATACACCTGTTCCAATACTGGCCCATTACATGTTAGTATAGTATGCTTGCTCAGTGTAATAGAAAAATAAACAATGGTCGAAATTCTCAAAGTTCTGTTTTCCAAATTGCTCTTAAAAACTAAAATTACAAATCTACTGTAACAATAACAAAAAACACCCATTTAAGAAAACAAGCCCATAAATGAAGTGGCTGGGTTTTTTTATTTCATGTCTGCCATCTTTATTAGATATTTATTTCTTTACTTGTTAATTATTTTAAACTAGTATTCTTAACAGTTAACACAACCTCAGTTCAAGATGGAATACCAATATGAATGAAAAGAACGTTACAGGAACTCTGTACTCTCAGGATAATGGTAAAACCTGAAGCATAAACCATACATACAATACAAACTTGTTTACCTGTGACTTGTATTACACAGTATTCTATACACTAGAGTATTACACTGTATTCTATACACTAGAGTATTACACTGTATTCTATACACTAGAGTATTCTATACACTAGAGTATTACACTGTATTCTATACACTAGAGTATTACACTGTATTATATACACTAGAGTATTACACTGTATTCTATACACTAGAATAGTACACTGTATTCTATACACTAGAGTATTACACTGTATTCTATACACTAGAGTATTACACTGTATTCTATACACTAGAGTATTACACTGTATTCTATACACTAGAATATTACACTGTATTCTATACACTAGAGTATTACACTGTATTCTATACACTAGAGTATTACACTGTACTCTATACACTAGAGTATTCTATGCACTAGAGTATTCTATACACTAGAGTATTACACTGTATTCTATACACTAGAGTATTACACTGTATTCTATACACTAGAGTATTACACTGTATTCTATACACTAGAGTATTACACTGTATTCTATACACTAGAGTATTACACTGTACTCTATACACTAGAGTATTCTATACACTAGAGTATTACACTGTATTCTATACACTAGAGTATTACACTGTACTCTATACACTAGAGTATTCTATACACTAGAGTATTACACTGTATTCTATACACTAGAGTATTACACTGTCTTCTATACACTAGAGTATTACACTGTATTCTATACACTAGAGTATTACACTGTACTCTATACACTAGAGTATTACACTGTATTCTATACACTAGAGTATTCTATACACTAGAGTATTACACTGTATTCTATACACTAGAGTATTACACTGTATTCTATACACTAGAGTATTACACTGTACTCTATACACTAGAGTATTACACTGTATTCTATACACTAGAGTATTACACTGTACTCTATACACTAGAGTATTACACTGTATTCTATACACTAGAGTATTCTATACACTAGAGTATTACACTGTATTCTATACACTAGAGTATTACACTGTACTCTATACACTAGAGTATCACACTGTATTCTATACACTAGAGTATTACACGGTACTCTATACACTAGAGTATTACACTGTATTCTATACACTAGAGTACTACACTGTATTCTATACACTAGAGTATTACACTGTATTCTATACACTAGAGTATTACACTGTACTCTATACACTAGAGTATTACACTGTCTTCTATACACTAGAGTATTACACTGTATTCTATACACTAGAGTATTACACTGTACTCTATACACTAGAGTATTACACTGTATTCTATACACTAGAGTATTCTATACACTAGAGTATTACACTGTATTCTATACACTAGAGTATTACACTGTATTCTACACACTAGAGTATTACACTGTACTCTATACACTAGAGTATTACACTGTATTCTATACACTAGAGTATTACACTGTACTCTATACACTAGAGTATTACACTGTATTCTATACACTAAAGTATTCTATACACTAGAGTATTACACTGTATTCTATACACTAGAGTATTACACTGTACTCTATACACTAGAGTATTACACTGTATTCTATACACTAGAGTATTACACTGTATTCTATACACTAGAGTATTACACTGTACTCTATACACTAGAGTATTCTATACACTAGAGTATTACACTGTATTCTATACACTAGAGTATTACACAGTACTCTATACACTAGAGTATTACACAGTATTCTATACACTAGAGTATTACACAGTATTCTATACACTAGAGTATTACACTGTATTCTATACACTAGAGTATTACACAGTATTCTATACACTAGAGTATTACACTGTATTCTACACACTAGAGTATTACACTGTATTCTATACACTAGAGTATTACACTGTATTCTATACACTAGAGTATTCTATACACTAGAGTATTACACTGTATTCTATACACTAGAGTATTACACTGTATTCTATACACTAGAGTATTACACTGTACTCTATACACTAGAGTATTACACTGTATTCTATACACTAGAGTATTACACTGTACTCTATACACTAGAGTATTACACTGTATTCTATACACTAGAGTATTACACTGTATTCTATACACTAGAGTATTCTATACACTAGAGTATTACACTGTATTCTACACACTAGAGTATTACACTGTACTCTATACACTAGAGTATTACACTGTACTCTATACACTAGAGTATTACACTGTATTCTATACACTAGAGTATTACACTGTACTCTATACACTAGAGTATTACACTGTATTCTATACACTAGAGTATTACACTGCATTCTATACACTAGAGTATTCTATACACTAGAGTATTACACTGTATTCTACACACTAGAGTATTACACTGTACTCTATACACTAGAGTATTACACTGTACTCTATACACTAGAGTATTACACTGTATTCTACACACTAGAGTATTACACTGTATTCTATACACTAGAGTATTACACTGTATTCTATACACTAGAGTATTCTATACACTAGAGTATTACACTGTATTCTATACACTAGAGTATTACACTGTATTCTATACACTAGAGTATTACACTGTACTCTATACACTAGAGTATTACACAGTATTCTATACACTAGAGTATTACACTGTATTCTACACACTAGAGTATTACACTGTATTCTATACACTAGAGTATTACACTGTATTCTATACACTAGAGTATTCTATACACTAGAGTATTACACTGTATTCTATACACTAGAGTATTACACTGTATTCTATACACTAGAGTATTACACTGTACTCTATACACTAGAGTATTACACTGTATTCTATACACTAGAGTATTACACTGTACTCTATACACTAGAGTATTACACTGTATTCTATACACTAGAGTATTACACTGCATTCTATACACTAGAGTATTCTATACACTAGAGTATTACACTGTATTCTACACACTAGAGTATTACACTGTACTCTATACACTAGAGTATTACACTGTACTCTATACACTAGAGTATTACACTGTATTCTATACACTAGAGTATTACACTGTACTCTATACACTAGAGTATTACACTGTATTCTATACACTAGAGTATTACACTGTATTCTATACACTAGAGTATTACACTGTATTCTATACACTAGAGTATTACACTGTATTCTACACAATGTAATATTACACTTTATTATAGTTTTTAATTTCCATTTGAGTCTTATATCAAAAACAACATTTTCCTTGCTTCATATTGCAAGATGGATGCCCAAATTTCACGCTCTTTCTAGATTGTAAAACATTTGTAATTAAAAACAGTTTTTTTTTTTGGTTACATTTTCCTTTCAGAAGAAAATGACTACTACGTATCAAGAATGTCAAAGATCAAAACATGCCAACTGCATTTAGTGCTGTTAGTTTCTACCAAACAATTTAACTGAGAAGACACGTAACTTGTTCTTATTTATGTTAAACCAGAGGAAAGTAAAACATAAATGGAAACACCTCTTTAAAAGAACGGAGAAAAAAGCATGCTGTATTTTGTATTACAGAATAAGTGTAACTGTGCCAGTTACAACATGGATTGGCTTAAAACACTGGACTAGCTACAGAATATTCTTCATTCTAGATGCCATACAGAATGACCTAATAGTAAGCGGTTATTGTTACACTTTCTTATTTACACAGATAGCTAAAACTTTCATACGCACTTTTGTCAGTAACTACATCCAGTATGTGCTTGTACAATGTACGTATTGTATAACAATATCTTGTTAGATCCTAGCTTCATTACTATGATGTAAATTAGAGCTCACAATTGTAAGAAAGTTTGAGTTATTGTAGAAAGCATGTTCTATAAATACCTGGAGTGTCCAGAGGAGGAGGAGCAGGGTCATCAGAAAGAGTTGTCTTTTCTTCACCAGCTAGAGGCATACTCTCTCCTCCATCAAACATCCCAGCGACACTCACTGAATACTTAGTTCCAGCTCTGTGAAATAAACACAGAAACAAGCTCTGTGGCAGGGGATTTAGGGCAGCAGTGTGGAGTAGTGGTTAGGGCTCTGGACTCTTGACCGGAGGGTTGTGGGTTCAATCCCCAGTGGGGGACACTGCTGTTGTACCCTTGAGCAAGGTACTTTACCTAGATTGCTCCAGTAAAAACCCAACTGTATAAATGGGTAATTGTATGTAAAATAATGTGATATGTGAAATAATGTATAATGTGATATCTTGTAACAATTGTAAGTCGCCCTGGATAAGGGTGTCTGCTAAGAAATAAATAATAATTTGGCAAATGCAACATCTATGCTTTTGGTAATTTGTCCTCTAATGAAGAAATGACTAATGGTACACTGGAGATTCATTTATATACACCAGGGTGATTGTATGCGTGTGCCTGTGCGTGTGCGTGCATCTGCGTGTGCTTTTCTCAACACTAATGAAAAATCTATAACTTTTTTATCCAATACATGGAACTACTGGCATGTGTTTTTGTTACTTTGTTTTTATTAATAACATATAGCTTGGTAATCATAAACTGCTGTTACCGTATATTCAGTTCATGTCAACATTCTCAAATGCAAATACCACCATTCTTTAAATCACTAAATAGCACCCTGTGGCAATGTGCTCCGCCCCTGTGTGCATTTCTGTGTTGTATGTTGCGTGTGTTAATGTTGGTGTATAGAGATTGGTACACGGGATATAAACGGGTCTGTGTTTCACGTGGTATTTAAATTGTATAATTGTATTTAGGCACGGGATTGCACATCACTGCACGTGCATTTAAAGTAAGTAATATGCGTGCACGAGGTTGCACATAATTAATTCACGTGCTGGGATTCAAGTGAATAATTAATTAGTAATTGAATCCCAGCACAACAGTATAAATAGATGCACATTTCATTCACTCAGGGTTGGGTGTTCGTGAGTGGAGAACGGGATAGGAGACGGAGGTAAAAATTGTAAAAATAATAAGAACGTAAATATAAGTGTTCTCACTCACCGTGTTTGTCTGCTCGTTTGTCTGTTTACTGTTTAGTCCGTTTTGTTTATATATTTATTTTGGCGTAAGTGCCGTGTCCTGTTTTTGTGTTTTGTTTGTACAACCTTTTTATTTTCTGTTCTGATTATTAAATGCTGAACGCGATCACGCGCTCAGCTTCACCAAAACCCCAAGTCTCTGTTGTTTATTTCCTGGCTCTGGTCTGACGCCACCCACTCCGGCCGTCTTTGTGACACACCCACTCATGCATTTTACGTGGTTTGACTTACATAAATGCACTAAAATGTTTGATTTTGATAACCTTTAGTGGCGATATGTATGGGGTATGAACAGGGCGCATTCTTACTTAGCAACACTCTAGAACAGCTTAATGAATATCAAACCTCCTTTAAATAACTCATTGTGGCTTAAGTGAAGAATAATTACAAGATTTGATGAGTCAGGCTTCCCCCAGCACCTTGGAGTCAAGCTCATACCAGACCGAAGTCGAACGCCTTGCTTTACTTCACTGCTGTGACTTATCACAAGCTGGATTATTGCTTACCTCAGTTCTTCAAGTACAACTGTGTTGTCATAGGGCCCGACAAGCAACTCCCCCAGAAGCACTTCGTCTCCCCGAGGGTGAAAGGTGACTTTATACCCTCGCACTTCCCCTGGTGCAGGATCCCAGGATACCCGAAAACTAGTCTTAGTCGGTTCAGAGGTCTGTAGGTTTCTGGGTGCTTTGTATGGGGAGACTGAAGGAGAAGATAAGAGATAAAGTTATATGGGTAATTAAAATGACCGGTCCGCTCAAATCGCTACATGGTGTATATATCTGTGGTGTGTATCAGCTCAGATGCATCACACTTCTGGTTAACTATGGACCCACGTACGTGTTGTTCCGACTCCTTGCCTTGCTTTCCCTTCTCCTCGTTTGTAAATGGGCTGCACTATGATGTCATAGGAGGTCCTGGGCTGCAGTCTCCTGAGCACTGTGGTTGTCAAGGTTCCCGGCACCTTGGTAGCAATCTGTCGGCCACCAGCAGTGGGCCGGTAGGTGACACGGTAGTTAACCACGCTGCCTGGAGCTGCCTGCCAAATCACTTTTAAAGTATTTTCCGTTTCCTCATTTACAATCAACATCTTTGCATGTGGAGAAGCTAAAGAATGAAAGAAAAAAAAGAATTTAGTACTGGAATCCTAAACTCTCTCTCTCTCTCTCTCTCTCTCTCTCTCTCTCTCTCTCTCTCTCTCTCTCTCTCTCTCTATACTGTATATAGTCAACCTCGGTTAACTCGACACGAGTTAATCACGGGTGCACATGAGCCATGGCATTAACATGCATATAAGTAACAGAACCCGCATGTTTACAGATTTACAGTATTTACAAGTTTATTTTTCTAGTTAAATTTCCTAATGAAAACGGTTGAAAGAACTGCAGTGAATGAATCAATTGCAGTATACAGTACTGTACAAATTTGGTACAACTTGTATAGTGTGATTTAAATAAGAATTAATAAAATAACTACAGTGTTATTTTTACGAAAACAATCCAACCACAAACTCTTGACTATACGTTTAGTTATTGGCTTGTACTGTCTAATTTGATGGCTTAAATAGCAAAAGTTAACAAATGTACATTATACAGAATTAACTCTGTGAACAAAAACTGTAATAAACAACTCTGTTTCACACAGAAATCAAACATTGTCGTTTTGTTTCGCATGCAGAAACACGTGCTTTGAAAGTTCTTCTGACAAGCCTGTTATCCCGAATAGCCTGAGCGTTAAAGCCAGTCGAACAAGAGCTAATTCTTCACTTCTCACTCATTGTGAACTGACACTGTAACCAGCTGCACTTGGTAGTTGCGTGTGAATGAATGACTGTTTCCAGTCAGAGGTCAGTCAGGTGACACGACAGTGTGGAGTTATCCACTAGTCTTTTTAATAGTTTTTATCCCTTCGGTACCGATAATAAGTGTCGAGTAAAGCTTAGTGTCAAATTAAAAACATTAAAAGAGGCAAGATACATATATTTTATATGGAGTAAATTCACGACCAGGTCTGACTGTCGAATTAAGTTTTGCTCCTGTTACTATATGGAGATATCCATGTGTATAACCCATACAAATAAGCAAAGAATACAATAACCGTAAGAAGCCCTTGTGATAAATCATGAAAAAAGTTTGAATATAGCGTGCCTGGTCTGGAAAAACAGATGTGTATTAGTGTATGAAACTGGTTGTGAAAATATGTACAGTATTTGTGTATTTATTTATCTTTAATATAAATAGCTGTAAGTCTAGTTGCTTTACAATAGTACCTCAGTACCTGATTGTCTGAATTTGTAATCAATTGGTACACTTGTTAGCCAGTTTATCATTACATACAAAATCACTAGGCTATTGTTTCTCATTTCATACGTTTATAGGGCAGCAGTGTGGAGTAGTGGTTAGGGCACTGGACTCTTGACCAGAGGGTCGTGGGTTCAGTGCCAGGTGGGGGACACTGCTGCTGTACCCTTGAGCAAGGTAGTTTACCTAGATTGCTCCAGTAAAAACCCAACTGTATAAATGGGTAATTGTATGTAAAAAATAATGTAATTGTATATAAAAATAATGTGATATGTTGTAACAATTGTAAGTCGCCCTGGATAAGGGCGTCTGCTAAGAAATAAATAATAATAATAATGATACGTGCTCTTAATATTCCAACTATAAATGCATGCAACACAATTGTCTCTACAGATTTACAACTCATTGGAGTAGGTTGAGGTAGGCTTGAATTGGTTCATGCATATGGCAGGCTTCCCATGACAGATATAAACTCTGGGATACCTTCTGTGGTGGCCTCTCCCGAGAGCGGGTCTCCTTCACCGCTGCTGTAGTCTGCAAAGACAGAGATCCGGTATTTGGTTTCGGGTGTTAGGTTCTCCAGGACGCTCTCTGTCACGTCTCCAGGAATGCTTTTCTCTCCAGACTCGTCATCGAACAGAGACTTCCATGCTATCCTGTAAGAACGCACCATCCCAGGGGCGGCGGTCCAGGACGCTCTGATGGTCGTGTCTGTAATATCTTTAGTGACCAGGTCACGGGGGGAGCCACGTTCTGCCAAGAAAACAGAAGGAAGAGTCAGCACGGTTTTACAGATTGGTGGAACCAAAAATAATTTGTATTTATTATGAATATGTTCTTTTTATTACATTCAAATAGGGCCATTCTTTTCAACTACAGTGATATCCCTATAACCTGACCACCAAAGGGACTGAGTAAAATGGTCTTAATAGAGAGCTGGTCCTAATGTAAGAAAACAGGGAACTGATAAAGTGGCCTTGACGGGTATCTGTTTTTGTAAATTGAGATGGCCATTGGGAGGGAGCTTACTGTATACTGTGTTCAATTCCAGTCCCTGCAATACAAAAAAGGACATTGTGGCCCTGGAGCAAAACAGGGCTTACAGGAATTAATTTTAAGAATAAGTCGAGGAAACTAAATGTATTTAGGCGAGAAAAAAAATTGGAGGGACTGCACTGATGTCTTTAAAATCTTAAAAGGACTTGACAAAGTTAACCCTATTCAATACTTTAAGCCCAGCACAGAAACTAAGATCAAAGGACACAGTTGGAGATTAAGTGTAACAGGCAGTTTTGTGTGCTACACTGCTGTTACAGATTCTGCCCTGTCTCCTATCGGTGAGATGAGGTTAAAAGCTCTAAAACCATGAATGCAGACAAGCCCACATAGTTTACACCGTATGATTTCTGGGCACTCAAAGGGAGATCAGTAATAAAAAACAATTTCTGTTTGTTGAGTTTCTATGCCTTCTTGCTTGATCTGGCTTTATTATTAATCAGCATAACTTCTGAAACCCATTTCCCTTCTCTGATTGAAAGGCATTGTCTTCCAGCAGTGTTTTTTTCCATTATACATGAAACTCAATCCATAAAACTTTATTTGCTATGAATGCAGATGTTCTGCGCTCCCTGTGGAATATACATTGAAAGGCCAAAAAGAGAGAGAGTATGCACAGATGGTGAGTTATAAAAGACTTTTATTCGCAGCATGTGAGAGCTTGCCAACACATACTTGAACATGCAATACACAGCTACTTTCACTGTGGCCATATCAGCACACTAAGAAACTGTACTGATGAGGAATATAGTTAACAATACAGGATAGTTGAGTCATGTTTCCACAACAGCCTTTTAGCAATCCTGGAATTTACAGAGCCGAAAGCTAAAACCATTCCGAGTGAGACACTTTTTGTTCTCTACACTTGTGCGTGTAAATAATTAGCTTAGAATGAAGAAAACCACTTGAGATACTATTGGAAAAAACAAAAACTTGAGAACACATGTGTGACAGGGTACACCCTGCCCCATGTGTGTGTATGTGTTATTTTGTATTTGTTGTATTATCATTTAAAACATATGGTTTAGTGTATTAGAACACAATGTTTTGGTTATTATTATTTACAGCCTAGATGGAGCTAAAATGACCCATCCAGATAAAATTGTAAGAATGTGTGGTCAACAGCGAGTGATTATTGACTGGCTGTTGACCACGCAATGTTAATCCCTCGGCCACAATATAAAAACCAGCAGCTTTGGCTGAACATGGCGGGAGGTGATGGAACGAGATGGAACGAGAGCTGTGAGTTACAGAGAATTAAAGCCATACATTTTAGCATAAATGTAAACTGCTACCGATCCGATAGTAAAATAGATGCAAACAATACACTTTTGAAGCCTTGGATCAAAGAAAGGGAAATCAGCAAGTGTTTGTATTCTTTATATCAAGAGGATGTGGATATGGTATAATGTTAAGCAAAATGGCTGAAAGCTAGGTGTTCATATTCAAGATTTATTACAGCTTAATTGTTAGATCAAGAAAAAAAGCATCCCGTTGTAAAGTACTTAGTAAGTTTCATCTTGCCGGCTACAAAAGATCTTCTGTATTATAAGTTTCCACAGCAGTAATCATTGATTTAAATGATCCACAAACACTACAGTGTAGCTTCACGGTATCAATCGGGCTGATTAAATCCTGCTAGTTGTGCAATGGACGTGTGGAATAACAATGAATTCAGCTATGAATCATTACAGATTATTATTTTTTTAAAACATTCTAAGGCCCTTCTAGTTATGAAGAGTTCTGGAGGGTTACGGTGCCAGACTGTCTTGATTCAGACAGCTTTTTGCTGCCAAATCTCTGACTGACTTCCACTGCTGAATACCACTGGGAATGGCCCACTTGATAATGAGTTCAGCAGACACATACAGTTTTCATCATCAATATGTGAATTTAAGTGTCTGCCAGACTTCCACAGATACTCTATCCTATCCTGTTAATGTGGTACCCAGGAAAGCAGTAAAGCAGAGATTCTATTCAAAACCTAATATACAGTTCTGCACTTCAGTGGCGGTCTTGTTGGGGGGTTTCAAGCCATTGTAAACTTAATTGGGTGTCTCACACCGTAACCAACTAAATAGTACAAAATAAATGTTTTTTATGGGACAAGTATTTCTTATGACATTGTGAACTTTATGAAGACACAGAAGTCTTGCGGTTCACTATGTGTTCCTTTGGTACTGAATGACCTCAATAATATTCTGGGTAGCTGAACAAATAAGCAAAGTAAGCAATGCCTTTCACATTAATGGGCCATGAAATACAAAAACCTCAAAAACAAACCACAATTTGTAAAAATGTAAGAAGCCTGACTGAAAATGACCAGATGTAAAGTTAAGAATCATTCTCATGAGCTCTTAAACCCCTCTGGTGTCCTGAACCTGAAACCTTACAATAAAGCTTCAGTCTGATCCAATCTGTTGATGACAAGAATTACATGTTTACAACACCTCAAAAACACGTTTTTAATTCATGTTCAATGTGCAGTAGATGAGCTGTGTCGTATATTCACTAAGTGTCATCCTCTCTGATCGAGGACCTTCGACTATGGCACTGTTTGTGCATTAGGGTTTTAGAAACGCAATTCAAATGGAAAATTGTTTACAACAAAAAAATCCAGACGCCTTCTGCAAGTAGAATAAAGCTGCACATTAAGCATGTGTTTAGTTTTATAGATCAGTAACTAAGCTGTGTCTGATTTCAGTACCGAGTCTTTCCAAGTACCGAGCCAAAAATAATCTATCAAACACAATACTGCTTATGTGTGCCATTTCAAACTTGGCTTAGTGCTTAATTTTATGACACATGTGCATTTGCTTGAGCGCATACTTAGCCACTGTAAAGAGATTTTAACTCACGATGAGCAAAGGTTTTAACAATGATAAAAGATTCTATAAACACATTATATTTTGTAACCAACAAAGTCAATTACAGTGAATGGGGGAAAACAAACAAACTGTTTAACAAATTGACAGCTAAAAAAAAGCTGGCGCCATAGGTACCCTGCATCTCACCCTTTTCCCTGCCAATTAAACTATAGTGCACAATGTTGCTGATGTATGATGCCTGTTGTTTAAGATGTGTTCACTGCTTTCCCTGGCCTCCATTGGCTTAACACAACATGCCTTGCTTAGTTGTAGTTTAACCCTTTCCCCACTAAACAACAACGGCTCCGAAAGCACCACCCAAAGACGCTCACTGGGGCTCTTTAGCTAGTATATTTTCTTATGTTCTTCTTATATGATTCCAAAAGGCGTCTCATTAGATGAATGCCTTCTTTTAAAAAGTGTCATTACTGTAGTTCAATTAGGCAGGATTCTGATTGAAATGGACTTGTAACAGAGAAATACAGCTTTTATTTTAAAGCTGTGCTGCTGGATAATAAATACATCAGCCATATACAACCAATTAGCACAGATATACAACCTACTGTATATGTTGCATGTGTTTTCAGATATACATTGTACTGTATATGCTGTGTGTGTTTTCACATATACATCCTACTGTATATGCTGTGTGTGTTTTCAGATATACATTGTACTGTATATGCTGTGTGTGTTTTCAGATATACATTGTACTGTATATGCTGTGTGTGTTTTCAGATATACATCGTACTGTATATGCTGTGTGTGTTTTCAGATATACATTGTACTGTATATGCTGTGTGTGTTTTCAGATATACATCGTACTGTATATGCTGTGTGTGTTTTCAGATATACATCGTACTGTATATGCTGTGTGTGTTTTCAGATATACATTGTACTGTATATGCTGTGTGTGTTTTCAGATATACATTGTACTGTATATGCTGTGTGTGTTTTCAGATATACATCGTACTGTATATGCTGTGTGTGTTTTCAGATATACATCCTACTGTATATGCTGTGTGTGTTTTCAGATATACATCGTACTGTATATGCTGTGTTTGTTTTCAGATATACATCGTACTGTATATGCTGTGTGTGTTTTCACATATACATTGTACTGTATATGCTGTGTGTGTTTTCCTTGTAATTGTCTGTTATTCCAACATGCTTCTCATAGTCTATTGTAAGAAAAGTAGCCTGTATGATTTCAGTATTTGCATTTTGCCAGCACCCATTCCCTTTCTGTGGGAATCTACTTGCTTATTCAGCAAATCACAGAAGCTGAGAAAAATGCTCTGAGAGCTACAGTATATGTACACTAAAAGTCAATGACCAAGGAAATATGTGTTATTGTATGATGATTGTCAGGAAAGCAATAGAAAATGTCAAGGTCGTTTTCCTGTGAATGTACACTATTCACTACAGAAAGCAAGAGACAGCATTGAACTTCCGAGCTAGACACATCTCCCTTGTTTCATGCTGTGTGGGAGAGAAAATGCACCGCACTCGATTGCGTACATTTCGGTGATTTACTGAAAATGGAACTGTGAGCAAATGTCAATTGTAATTGTGTAGGAGTCACAAGCATTTCTAAAGCTTCCTTCAAGCTGCTATGCCAGCAGGTCTACAGCTATGGCGAAAAGTTTTGCATCACCCCATGGAATTAACTAATTCTGCTTCATGAAGTTGAATAAAACCTGCTGAATAATGTTACGTTAACATATCGAATTACATACCACTTTAGTGATTTTCCATATTCTATATGAAAAACTGACAAAAATTAAAAAATGTGACATTTTGAATTCTAACATGAAATACTGTACTACTATTATGGCTTTCGGTAGACTTTTGCAATATCATTGTGCAGTTTTGTTGATTGCATGATGTTGAATAAATTATCTAAATTATGTTCATATTCGTATGTTTCTTTTTATTATGTCTCAATCCTATAATTGTAGGTGATGCAAAACTTTTGGCCAGAGCTGTAGGTACACATTGCCTATTATTAAAGGTCATAATTTAATTCACACAGAAACAGCAGCTGTTAACTCCTTAAGTGCAATTCTGAGTATGTGAGCCAAGGTGCTTTGTGATTACTGAATTATTGTAGGTGTCTTTTCAGTCGGACCACGAATTCTATCGAAAAGAGAAACTGGAGTTTGGCCAGCTGTCTAGAGGGTGAGAAAATCCTAGTTTGTTAGCAATAAATAAGAACAGTGATCAGAGTTAGCCACTCGATACAGGCACTCTAGTAATGAAACAGCACTGTTTAATGCACTGAAACTTCTCAGTGCTTTATAAAGCAGAGTAAGGGAACGACAAACGCATTCTGTAGTAGCTATACACATTTAGTCCAGGTTTATTTCGTTATGTTTGTGACAAATTTGATAGCATGTTTGCCATGTGGACCAAAAGTACAACTCAGAACTGGACTTTGACCACTGCAATGCTTTTTATATTTGAATTCATTAAATCAAAAATATTGTATAGTTCTATTGTGACATCACTCTTTCTACGGGTGTGGTGTATATGTGTGTGTTCAATCAAGGGCTTGTAGAATTTCAACTCTTTTCCTTAAGCACTAGTGTTTGGGGGTTGGTGTAGCATCATAGGGAAAATCACATGGGGCGCCAAGCTGAATGCATTATTGTATCAACCCCCACCATGGTATCTTCATGCAGACTGGCATATCGGGACATTATTCCCAAAAGAGGCAAGGTGTTTATAAGTGATCGTTACTGAATTTGCATTCCATAATGAACTTCCACTGAAGCTAAACAGTCCATACTAAATATACGCTGACACCCAGATATGCCTCTGGCCTTTGTTCCAGTATAATAACCTCTTTATGACATTAAACAGTGACTGCCACAATATTTTTTTTGCCATCTGAAAAAACAGACGTCATGTTGTTTGGTTCTAAACAGATGTTAGCTCAGGCATCACTGAAATCTATCAATCTTCATGACGTAGATTGTTTGTTAAAGACTACTTTTAGAAAACTAGATGTTTTGCTTGGCCATGAACTTAGCTGTGATCAGCATATCAGAGAAGCGTGTGAAACAGTTTACTTTCATCTGAGAAACACTCAAAATAGGTCTCAAATGTTTTGTTATTGCAAAAATGAAAATTTGCAAAAAGAAGGCGGAATTAGTGCAAATGAGGGTTCTCAAATATTATAATGAAATTTATGAAAGCTACAGGCAATTGCGACACTTACAATTGCATCAATTTGTTAAGAACTTTTGAAAGCATGTTTTAAACAGTTGCAATTGTTGCTGGTATTTCCCAGTCTGCTTGTTCTCATGAATTGCCAGTTGTGCTCAATGCATTTTTGAGGCAAACAGCCAAATACCTATTTTTAATTTAAAATAATATGTTATTTGCATTGTACACCAATGTGTACAATGCAGTAGCATGATTTATTTTGTGTTACTGGTAGCCTACAGGCTAAAGTAAAAAGAACGTGCACTAGGTGTTCATTTGATTTTACTACTGTACTGTATAGGCCTACTGTACAGATTTCTATTTTTGTTCATAATGTAATGTGTAGCCTACCCAAAACACACTGGTGTTATTTCAACGCAATGATTTATACATTTAAAATACATTGAGCACTATAAATGTATATGTGTGTGATATTGTATTGTAATATTTTTTTAAACCCACCTCCTAATATCGGACAAACATATCCAGTTTAGCGAGGGGGTACTGTATGAGTATGAAAAGCTTTTTGATAGAAACACATTTTTTATTTGGGGGTGAAGGTGGGGGCCCCACTACAGAATCTGATGGGATTAAACTGCCTTATATATATATATATATATATATATATATATATATATATATATATATATATATATAGTATTAAAATAGGTCAAATGAAGATGGAACAGAATGCATTGCACAGATGACGTTTACATTTAACAAAAACAATGTCATTTTGATTCTTGCACCCTTGCATGTATAGACGTTATCCTTCTGCTGCAGCAACCCACAACTCAACTCCAGCTATTTATCTGAACAATATCGCACAATAGAGATCTCACTAAGAGGCAACAAATATTTAAATTAATATATTGCGGCTCTTTTCATTAACATATTTTCTCTTAGTACATATGACAAAATGTTTACTTTGCTAAGGGTCGCAATTAAAAGGCAAATTAATATTATATTGTAATTAATTTTATTGTACAAGTACTACTATAGTACTTCAAAAAGGAAAACAAAACATTTACAGGTTAAAAAAAGTTTAACTTGACAAACTGTAATAGATTTGAACAGGATTTGTACTTAATCTTTTTATCAACTACATGATAAAGGTATTACTCTGGAGTGGTATGCCTCAGGGCAAAAAAGGAAACACAGCCAAATCCATTCTCTCAGGGGAAGTCCAGGTTAACTGTGGAGTACAGTTGCAACAGAAACAGCTGACTGGAGTACAACAATTATATTTCCACTCCTACAAGATACGTACCATCTAACAGCTAAGTCCTTCAAATTACATCAGGCCAGACTGTTGCTCACACTGTTGATTCCAAATTATTCCAAATATATGTGGAATATACAATAGAGAACACATCTAATAACATTAAACACTCCATCATAAGATATTCAATAAAATCAACTGGCAAACATTTTTACTAGGTGTCTTTATTGATGTCTTTAACCACAAAATAATTAATAAAGATAACTAGGTATGATATGACCTACCCTAAAGAGCCACGTGGGGTATGAAATATCATTATATTCAAAATGTTAACACATACACTAGTCTGCTCTCTACAAGAAATCACAGTTGTGCCAGCATTGTTTTCATCTTTGCTCTCAGCCTATGCTCATTTCAATCCTAAACCTTCCCACTAGAGCTAACTAATAATAACTGTGTTTGCGATGTGTACCTTCCAATGTTGTGCCTTTCCCAGCGAGTGGCTCTCCTACCCCAGAGGAGTACTGGGCGCTCACAAACAGGTCATACTCAGTGCTGGGCAGCAGGTTCTTCAGCAGTGCAGTGGTTGCGTCCCCCTTGGCTGAGATCTCCTGACTCTCTCCCCCTGCCGATGGTCTGAATGCGATACGATACTGCAACACCCGACCAGGAGCTGCAACCCAGGAGAGCCTCATACTGGAGACAGTGAAGTCAGAAACCTGCAAGTCCCTGGGGGATCCTCTAGCTACAGGAAGGAAAGAAGACACAATGAATTACAAGGTATTGTACTTGGTGTATTTTAACTAGAGTAATGACAGCAACATACACGGCCCGACCACTTTATTAGGAACTGTCTAAGTGGTTGGATTTAACATCACCCTGAATTACAGCAGTACATTAGGTGTGCTATGTGATGTGACATGGATTTACACAGCCTCCTATTAAATCCTTTAGCAGTCAAGCATACATTAAATGTCAGTAGCCATGTTTCAATGTCCGCAAATAAACCGCTAATGAGAGAATGTCAAGTGTTTGTTGTTTCATAAGCAAATAAAACGTGCATACTAGTTTCATATGGAACTCTTGTTGAAGTTTACTGCGCATTGCCGTGCCTGGCCTACAGATGCTACCCTGCACATTACGATTTCCAGAGGTACACTGACATACCTCAGATTTCCTGGCACATGTTCCTATTCCAAGCCTTAAGTACTACCAGCATCCTTTTTTTCAGCCATTAACAATGAAAAACAGTAATGATGAAATGATTTGTGTTCAGTTTCTATTCAAAGGTATACAAGGGAACATGTAAAAATGAGGCTGAGGAGTGAAACAGGATCTCTACCTTCTTTCGTAGTTCCATCGATTTGCATTTCCCCTCCAACCCCAGACTTATATTCTGCAGCAACAGATACTCGGTAAGTGGTGGATGGTAAAAGTTCCGTTAGCACAATTGAAGTCTCGCTCTCCAGGACTGTGGTTTCCTTAGTGTCTCCTCCTCCAATGGGAGAGTAGGAAAGTCGGTATAGCACAACATTCCCAGGGGCTGCCCCCCATGTGACCCGAAAACTGTCCATCATTTCTTCTGATAC
This sequence comes from Acipenser ruthenus, assembly GCF_902713425.1. Taxonomy (NCBI): domain Eukaryota; kingdom Metazoa; phylum Chordata; class Actinopteri; order Acipenseriformes; family Acipenseridae; genus Acipenser; species Acipenser ruthenus. Next base: position 3,242,389 of record NC_081193.1, read on the forward strand.
CCTTAAATTGCGAGGGATTCCTTGTTCTACAGCAAAGAAACAGAGCACAAGGAATTAGACATTTCCCATAGATTTAACCCACCCTGAAACAGCTGCTTCTGTCCCACGGATCCTGTTTGCAGTCATGTTTACAGTTTTTAAGTAGAGACGCTACAAATTTTTGGACTGCAAGATGACTGTCCATTCTTTAAATGTCCTCATTCCAGAAGGGCAACTCTGTTGGCAGCACCTGTTCTGTGATTGGAGCACGGTTTATAGAAAGCAGATGCCAGGAAGCTGATTGTTCAGTTTCCTTTCCTTGGCACCATTTGGATCAAACCGTTAGGTATGTATTTATTTGCTTCAATCGGGAGAGTGCGACGCCCACACAAACTCTTGTTTCTCTAAACCTTGCTTTGAAGCACTTGAAGCCAACAGAGGTGAAAGGTCACAGACTTCAATTTCTTGTTGCTTCTCTGTTTCCGACTACTACTTTTCTGTTACTTTTGCTCCTATGTTAACAACTGGCTACTTATTGAAGGGCTGCAGCTGGGTTCATAATTGTGTAACCTACTGTTTATAACAGTAGGGTACAAGACATAATGCTATGTAAGGGGATTGAGAGAGACAGTTGCTGGTTCATCAGCGATTACTGGCATTAGTTCATTTCTTTCTCAATGCCCGCTGGGAGACAACGCCCTTGCTGTCATATAAGAACCTGTTGATTGATACTAAGAAACTCCAAACACTCCCATCATAGGCATTCTCTGCTTCGATTCTGATTACTGGTACAATAAATGCTTTTAAATTATAAAGATGTTTTATATTTAGAAGAAAAAAAGCCATCTCCCTGTTTTGACACTCTGTCTGTGGACTATATATTGTAGTTTCCTAAAATAATAAAAAGATTTTGAGCCATGGAAAGACCTAAACATTACCTTCGAGAGTTGACTCGGATCCCTTCAATGGAAAGCTGTCTCCTTTATCGTACTGTGAAAGCACGCTGACGTTGTACATTGTGAGAGGAATTAGATTTGTCAGGACAATTGAGGTAGTTTCTGCTGGGACTGAGATGGTGATTTCATCTCCACCTGAGGCTACTCCATATTTAACAAGGAAGGACTGGACATCTGCAGAGTCTGTAGACCAGCTGGTTCGGAAACTTCTAGATGTCACTTCAGAAAATTCAAGATCCCTTGGAGAAACCAAAGCTAAAAAGGAGAAATTTGTTTTTTTAGCCCAAAATTCTATTATCCCAATATTTTTATATACAGGGAAAATTCTGTGTTTTAATCATTAAGGGCCTTTAAAAAATAAAGGGCTTATTGTAATCTTTCTACAAAAAAAATAAATAAAAAATAGACACTTGTGCAATTCCATCTTCCCCCAAAGTGACTGAGTAAACCTGTCTTACTGGAGAACTGGTCCTTATAGAGGATGGTCAAATTGAGAGGGTATGACAGGGATATAAAAACATTTCCTTTGCACTCAAGTTTGAACACATTCTATAAGCAGCCTTGCTCTCAAGCGTTGTGACCCAGTCTACAGTATGTAAACTGAGTATGCTGTTTTCTACTTTCAGTACTACAGTATATTGTCTATGACTGTGCATCTTAACACAGGAGGTTGAGGTCAGTTAATAGCCCGGATGCATCCATCTAATGGTACTAATAAAACTATCTGGTCTAGATTAAGAGAATGTGCATTGGTCAGTGAAGACGAATGCTCAGCCTGAGAAGTGTTTTGTTTAAGCCTTTTGTTTTGGCCTTTGTGCTTGTTTATTTGTTTTATGTTGAATAAAAGTGTGCAACAGCACCGTTAAACTGCTGCTTCTTTCTCTAGGTCTGCTTCCTGACATTTGCCAGCCTTGGCTGTGAAGCTATCCTTTCACATCATATTTTACACTACATTATTTGTCCTTTGGCCTCGCCTTTTGAGGTACCCCTGCCCATAAATTGGAGAGGCTGGCCGTAGGGAAGCCATAGGCAGGCGGCAGGATAGAGCTGCCCTTGCCTGTTAGACAAAGCCAAAAAAAGGAGATGGAGGCTGGGGAGGCAAACTCGGGCACACAGCAGGGACGTAATGGATTGAGGTAAGATATAAATCCTTTCCTTGCCAATCAAGGGACAAATAAGAAACTAGTTATTCGATTGACGATTTAGCCTGGCATTGGAAGTGCCTAAAATATGCTTCATATTTACGTGATTTGATCAAAGTTTCCTGTCAGAACCACCACTTTGCTTAATTAATAATAATAATAATAATAATAATAATAATAATAATAATAATAATAATAATAATAATAATCTGTCTTTCTGATTTTAATACATACCCTACAGACAGCAAACTGCCAATTTTACGGACATTAGCCTTATCGAACTATATTTTATGTTTTATGAACTGGGCTAACTATCCACTGAGGCTATGAATGTTGTAACCATTCAATGAACACATTCAACTGTAATGAAGAGTTATGTGAAATTATCCATACAAGTCTTGTTGCTATAGTAATTCCAAACAGTTAACAACAGCAATCTGTGTAAATTGCGCTGGCATTGCACTGGCCTCTGGTTTTCAGTGATAACTAGCATCATGAGAAATGGTTCTTAATATATCTTAGAACAATATAATTGCATGTGTGGTGGCTTCAAAGCGAGCCACGATTAATAAATGAATCGTTTCAGAATCTAAGGTATTATTAATTTGAAAATCCGTTGCTTGTGAAATGTTTCTTTTCATTACATCAATTATAATTTCCATTGTTAAAAGCTGTGCTGTTTTCACAGTGTGCCATTTAACTTTTTAACCACTAAGCTATGAAGCCATTTCCTTCACAAGACTGCTGGGGCTCTGATTTATGTGATAGAATTATTTTTACAGGGTTCTGATTTATTTTCTTATTATACCACTGTGGCGGAGTGTCCCGCCCCTATGTGTATATATATATATATATATATATATATATATATATATATATATATATATATATATATTATTATTATTATTATTTATTTATTTCTTAGCAGACGCCCTTATCCAGGGCGACTTACAATCGTAAGCAAATACATATATATGTGTGTGTATCTGTGCTGTTATTATTTATTATTATTATTGTATTATGATTTTATGTCAGTATGACCAATGAAAAGCCATTATTTGTTATTATTTGTAAAAACCTTGTGAGGATGCGTGACTGATCAGCTACTGATTAATTAACTAGCTGACAGTCATCCTTATTAAACCTGTGCCAAATGTGACCGAGGGATGATATAATAATTGATAGCTAGTTTGTCCCTCGGTCACAACTATAAAAAGATCTGCAGAGTGTGTCTGTCTAGAGAAACTGAAAATACGACTGGTATCCTACAAACCCTACCTGTCTGCTCCCCTTCCTGAAGGGTATTCCTTTTGGGTTCTGTTATAGTGTTTGTTTACTTTGGCCAATGTGCCCTTTTCTTTGAGTATTTTGGCCTGTGTTTATTTTGTTTGTTTAATAAAGAGCTGAGCTGAAACTATACTTTGCAACAGGAGGTGTTATCTTTTGACACATTTCCAGATGGACCGACTCCTAAATGTTTTTGCTACTTCTTTATAGCATCTGACTCCCCTCACTGCAAACTGCTTTTAGACCAGGCTATGCTAATCTTTCAATTTGATTGTATTGCCGATAATACAATGCATTGCAAAGGCAATCCAGACAGTTTACTTTAAAAAGGTTATCTCCAGCCACCCAAAATTCAAACAATACCACATTGAGAGAGGCAGTGCTTTCCCTGCCATGCAACACAATTCTAAAAATATGTTCAAAGTAAAGCTATCACATGCACAAGTGGCCCTCTGCTGGCTCTGTTGATACTGTTGAAGACATGTCTGCCAGGGTTCTGCAGTGTATCTGTTCTTCAGTGTCACAGGGATTTTAGAAGCTTTAATTTTTGACTCACCCACATGATGGCCTTGTGCTATCTGTTATTATTGGGATTTCTGGTAAACAAATTCATTTTTCAAATTAAGTGTTCAAATGTGTGAACCTGTGGTCCAAACTCTACCCGCCAGAGCTGAGGTTCAACATTGGATGTTAAATGTGTTTAAAACTGTTTGGGATACATATTCATCTAACTGTGTGGGTTTTAACATGTGCAGTTCCATCTTCCCCCAAAGTGACTGAGTAAACCTGTCTTACTGGAGAACTGGTCCTTATAGAGGAAGATCAAATTGAGAGGGTATGACAGGGAGGACTTCATCGGGAGATAGAGAGAGGGTGTCTGCTGAATCATTACAGTGTTAAATGCATTCTGCTGCATGTACATTGAGATGTTTTAAATGTTCTTGAAGGCAATAGGTCAAAAGTTCCACATAAATAGAGAAGCCTCTTCAAAGACTTTACCATGAACTAATATGCATTATAAGCCATGATAAAATGATTGACTACTTACATCTCATTTTAATAGCACGGAGTTCTTGCTCAATTCTCAAGCATATTTGCTGGGTGAGCTCAGTTGAGATCCGTTGGAAAGCATCAAAGTCTTCTACGGTGTAAACATGGGTCTCAGCAGGGGAGTTGGCTATGGCTTCCAGTTCAGTGCGGACAGCGTCTTTGACACCAACAGCAAAGATTTCCACATCTGAGGTCCGTAGCTTAGTAGCAGGATCTTTGAAAGCATCTGACGATTTACCATCTGTGATGAGAATCATAACTCTTGGAACATTTAGCCGGGCTCCTTTGCTGGGGACAAATATTTTTTCTCTCACATAGGTCATTGCTTTCCCTGTGTTTGTAGAGCCTCCTCTGTAGGGGAAACTGCGTACAGCCTTCAGCACATCATCAAGATTGTTGTGTGTGTTCAGAGCAAACTCGGTGTAAGGATCCCTGCTATACTGAACAAGGCTTATCTGTATCTTCCTGTGTCCAATGTGAAAGGATTTCACCAAAACTTCCAGGAAGCCTCTCACTTTAGCAAAATTAGATAGACCAATACTGTAGGAGCCATCAACCAAAAGGACAACATCAGCTTGTACATCGACTCCAAGTGAGCACTCTGGAGGAGGCAGAACATTAGCATTAGGCGTGCTTATCAAAATAAATACTCCTGCTACTATATTCACTGATCTGTTTACTGGCAGTGTTATCTAGTTAAATACTTACCCAAGGACACTTTGACAGGCTGGGTTGTCTCCATCACCACTAGAGGTTCACTTGGTGTCAGGCCTTTCAAAGCAAACAAGTTGATCTGGTACTCAGTTTCCGGAGACAGATCCCTGGCGTTAATGAATGTGACATTAGGACCCACATACAGCTCCTGTCGTGTGCTGCCAGCTAACATTGGAATGAGCTGCAGCTTGTATCCTGTTATCTGCCCTGAAGATGCTTCCCATGTGACCCTCATGGATTTGGATGAGATTTCGGTAACTTGTAGGTTTGATGGTGGTTCTACGTCTATGAAAACAAACAAAGTTGATAAAGTTAAAATGTTGCATAAAACATTCATTGCAGTATGTATGTGTATATATATTAGTGATGAGTGATTAATCGAAAATACGGTTAATTTCTGATTATTAAATTAAATTAAACACCGAAACCGACTTCGAACGATTAATAAACTGCACAATTTCGATTGATTATTATACTATAAAACTTCACGTTTTCTTTATGGTCACTCATCATAAAAGTTACTTCCGTATCTCAGCCACTTTATATTCCAGTGGTTCACGTCAAGGAACCACTGAAGCTGCTTTCACTCTGGGATCTGTTGTCAAGGGAACCTCGAGGACAGCCCTCCTGTAAAGCTCCCATAATGCATACAAAACAATGTAACAAACAAAAACATACAGGGAGCGTAGCCTATCAGAACTCTTCGTTATAAATACTTGTCAGAGAAAGATGGTGAGCGAGTGTTTAAATACTGTAAGTTCATAAATACAAACTATTTGCATTTGCTTTACACATTTATCAATCACCTTATTAATGACATTTCGTTCCGCAAGAGAAAAGCGGCGGATGTTAAATTATATAAATATAGGATCAGTCCATATCAGATCAATCACACTCAAAACCAAAGCAAAGGGTCATGAATGTTGATATAGATATGTATTTATAACTGAGCTACCCAAAGTTGTATTGTTTTACTGGGACTTTCACTAGTATGTATCTGGTATTGTTGACTCGTTTTCTCTTTTAATATCATTAAATTAAACGTAATGCAACAAAGAATGGAAACCTGAAACAAAAGATTATAAAAATAATTGTAATTATTAATTACTTTAATTAATTATTATTTTTTATAATATTTTGTTTCAGGTTGCTATTCTTTCTTGTATTACGTTATATTTAATGAGTTAATAAACTTCCAGCCATTTATTATTATTATTATTATTATTATTATTATTATTATTATTATTATTATTATTATTATTATTATTATTATTTTCTCTTCTGCAGCATTATCAACCCTAGAGAGTTAGGGATTCAAAAGAGCTCAAGAGAAGATTTCAGGCAGTTGAGAGCATGAGAGTGCTTTGTCAGATTGTGTGTGCTTTTCTTCTTTATTTAAAATGGTTTCTGTGAAGTGGTATTGTTTATATATTGGTTATGCTGCTTTAGTAGTGACTTCAATATAATGCATACTGTATGTTTTGTAGGTTTGAAAGTGCTGTTGAAAAAAGTTATTTAAGTTTTATTGTAGTTTTTAATTAGAAATAAAGAAAAATATTTAATCAGGAACCTTTGTGTGACTTTTTTCCCCTAAGAATGATGAGAGAGAGAGAGAGAGAGAGAGAGAGAGAGAGAGAGAGAGAGAGATGGCCACTTTTGTAAGACATGTAAAGCTTAGAAGACAATAAACAAGACTACATATGTATTTAAGGTATATGTATTTTAGATATACAGTAGGCTATTCAACATACACTGAGATGCAGCCATGAGGTGCCTATTCCAAATAATTTTTTTAAGAGGTGGTTAAGAATGTCTTGCACCAATTGTTTAATATTTTTATACCAAATGAAAAAGTCCTCACTTTAAAAATAAGTTGGGATCCTTGCATATAAATTTGTTAAACAGACAGTACAGGGAAAAAATAACACTATCCCAGAGAGGCCATGATACAATAGATCATAATGTTACATTTTTCCATTCGATGTCAGAATTTCATACGTCGTCAATACAGCTGCAATGTGCATTATCTCAAAAAAGTACTTTCTTTTTTTCTTATAATATCTTCACAAGCACGGTGCATTTGCCATATGTTAGGTTATCACCAAGACAAACGCTAGCTCACAAAACCAAATTTAAAGTAAAAGCAGCCTTACCTTCTTCACCACTCACAAGTTCATTGAGCTGCTCATCAACGCCAGCACACACTTGGGAAATGAGTTCATGCTGTACGTCTTTAATCAGGTTGAAGTCAGCTACATTAAACACGTGCTTGTTAAAGGGACTGGAGGCCATTTGTCTCATTTCATCTACATCTGCTCCTTTGATTCCTACATTGGGTTACATAAACAAATCGCATATAAGATGCACATCGCAGCACAAATTAGGATCCCATGCCAACTAGGAGAGCTTGGGGAAGCCTGTCAGTTTATTGTGTAAGTGAGCTGTTATAAAGTAATGACACTGGAACTGACCCTGCAGATGCGTAGGAGAATATTTCTAGAGCATTTTGAAATAAACTGTATAATGAAACCAGTTACACTGTTCTTCAAAGATTTAATGCTGTGTTTTTACTTTTTTTTGTTTTTTGGCTAAATCACTATAAACAGGAACATTTCTATATGCTATATGTATATGTATTAATAAAAAATATTCATATTGGATTGCAAACAACTATTTGAATGTTCTCAAAATAAAGGTGTTCACAAATCTTTTGAGTGGAACAAACTGGATTCAATAAATAATTTAACAAACAGACAAAATCTGAACCTCATCTGTTTTTGTTGTTTTGTTATGCAGCTCAACACCAACCTAAAACAAAAATCTCTACACCGATATTCCGAAGCTTCTTTGCATAATCCTCCACAGGGTCCTGTGATTTCCCATCGGTGATGATCATTGCCACTTTGGGAAATCCTTTCCTGGCTCCAGATGCCTCAGTAAATGTGTTTTTAATTAAGTAATCCATGGCGTCACCTAGATTAAACAAAATAATAAGAAACAAAATAAGAGGTAACAAGCTTTGCATATATATATATATATATATATATATATATATATATATATAAACAAGACATGGTCAGTTAGGTTTGTCAGCTGTCTTGGCAAGGCCTCAGGAAAGTTGATAAAACAGGAGGCCATTCATAGAGAATTTACCCCAGAGCTGCGTTAGCAGTAGGATTAAACATCTTATAAGCTCTTAAATAAACTTCAATAGTTCAATTTCTTTTAAGGGTAAATGTATCTGAATTTCATGCAATACTAAATTATAGTTTCATTACTTTTTAATTAGGATAATTTGAAGGCTGCACATTCAAATACAAACTTTGTAATATTCATCAGGTTTTCATTTGTAAATAACATTCAGAACCGATAAAAAAAGTTATAAAATAGTTGCTATTAAGTTTGATAAAAGAAGAGAAATGTATTTATGCTGTATATCTATATGTATATATGCTGTATATCTATATATATATATATGCTGTATATCTATATGTATATATGCTGTATATCTATATGTATATTTTCTATAGCTTACATGAAACCTTACCTGTCATTGTGTTTCCTCCTTTATAAGGCAGGGTGTTGATTGCTTTGAGCAGTTCACCTTTTTTAAAATATCGGTTTAAGTTAAATTCGGTCCTGGTATCCGTGCTGTACTGCACAATGCCAACTCTGGTTTTATCCTCCCCAATGTCAAAAGCAGATGTGATCGCAGCAATTATGTTTCTTATGTATTTGAAGTTCTCTCTTCCAACACTCCATGAGCCATCGACAAGAAAAACTAAATCTGCCAGCGCACTTAATGAGCATTCTAAGAAAGGAGAAGAAAAAATATATAAATATATAAAGGCTCCCTTGAGAAAGATATGTACAACATATCAAAACATTGGGCAGCTGGCTCTTTGAAAAAACGAAAAATGCACAATTTTCTCTGAAATAACTTGAAACTGACAAAAGTAATTGGCATCCACCATTGTTTATTCCATATTTAATAGAAATCAGACTTTGCTTTTGATTTTTTATTCAACATAATATTGTAAATAAGAAAACAAATGAAAATGGCATGGACAAAAATGATGGGACCGCTAACCTAATATTTTGTTGCACAACCTTTAGAGGCAATCACTGCAATCAAATGTTTTCTGTAGCTCTCAATGAGACTTCTGCACCTGTTAACAGGTAGTTTGGCCCACTCTTCCTGAGCAAACTGCTCCAGCTGTCTCAGGTTTGATGGGTGCCTTCTCCAGACTGCAAGTTTCAGCTCTTTCCATAGATGTTTGATAGGATTCAGATCAGGACTCATAGAAGGCCACTTCAGAATAGTCCAATGTTTTGTTCTTATCCATTCTTGGGTGCTTTTAGCTGTGTGTTTTGGGTCATTATCCTGTTGGAGGACCCATGACCTGCGACTGAGACAGAGCTTTCTGACACTGGACAGTACGTTTCGCTCCAGAATGCCTTGATAGTCTTGAGATTTCATTGTGCCCTGCACAGATTCAAGGCACCCTGTGCCAGGCGCAGCAAAGCAGCCCCAAAACATGACTGAGCCTCCTCCATGTTTCACTGTAGGTATGGTGTTCTTTTCTTTGAAAGCTTCATTTTTTCGTCTGTGAACATAGAGCTGATGTGACTTGCCAAAAAGCTCCAGTTTTGACTCATCTGTCCAAAGAACATTCTCCCAGAAGGATTGTGGCTTGTCAATATGCATTTTAGCAAATTCCAGTCTGGCTTTTTTATGTTTTTCTTTCAAAAGTGGAGTCCTCCTGGGTCTTCTTCCATGGAGCCCACTTTCGCTCAAAAAGCGACGGATGGTGCGATCAGAAACTGACGTACCTTCACCTTGGAGCTTGTATCTCTTTGGCAGTTATCCTTGGTTCTTTTTCTACCATTCGCACTATCCTTCTGTTCAATCTGTGGTCAATTTTCCTCTTGCGGCCGCGCCCAGGGAGGTTGGCTACAGTTCCATGGACCTTAAACTTCTTAATAATATTTGCAACTGTTGTCACAGGAACATCAAGCTGCTTGGAGATGGTCTTGTAGCCTTTACCTTTACCATGCTTGTCTATTATTTTCTTTCTGAGCTCCTCAGACAACTCTCTCCTTTGCTTTCTCTGGTCCATGTTCAGTGTGGTGCACACAATGATACCAAACAGCACAGTGACTACTTTTCTCCATTTAAATAGGCTCAATGACTGATTACAAGATTGGAGACATGTGTGATACTAATTAAAGAAACTAATTAGTTTGAAATATCACTATAATCCAATTCTTTATTATCTTTTCTAAGGGGTACCAACAAATGTGTCCAGGCCATTTTAGAATATCTTTGTAGAATAAGCAATAATTTGTCTCTTTTCACAGCTTCTTTGCTTTATTCTATGACATACCAAAGGCATGCAAGTATACATGATAAAATAGCTTTTAATTTCATCACTTTTCAGGAGGAATGAAGCATTATTTCAATGAGCTGTAAGGGTACCAACAAATTTGAGCACGTCTGTATATATATATTAAATCCAGTTTTATACCATAATAACAAAATACAAACACATTTTTTTGTGAGTGTGCTTGGACCACTGCTGGCATAACAAAACCATCACAGATGCCCTAATATCCACTGGCAGTCTTTGCTAAAAAAAAAAAAAAAATGTGCATTGGATTTGAATATAGAATGCGGGCTCCATATTGTACTGTACCTTACCCATTAAAGATTGTTCATACTAAAGTCTTGCTGAACCTGTTTGTACCTGGGGCTGAGTACCATGTTTATTGGTTCTGTGGTGGTAGTGGAATCCCCCTGTAACAGGGCAAGGAGCCCTGTACATGGATTTTATTTATTTTTAGAATGGGGTTTCCCCCTCCGCCACTGTGTTATTTTGTATTTGTTTTGTATTTATTTGTTTTATTTATTATTATATTTATATGAATGCGAAGCGCCGCAGGTTTTGTTATTGTTTTGTTATTTATAAATGTGACGGCGTGTATTTTGTTATTTTGTTTAGTAGCGTGGATGAGAAAAAACAAAAAAAGTTTTATGTCTACAGACTTTTATGGATATTTAAACCGTATACCCTTGGATTTTTTTTTTAAATGTAATGATTTAATAGCGATAATTTGGATGATTCACGTAAACTTTTTGGGTCCTGTCTTAAATTTGAAGTAACTCGAGTTCCAAAGCATCAAACAATACAACATGTCAACTGTATTTTTTTTTCTATCAGTTCCACTGTGTTTGGACGTTAGAGCTGAAAACTTGAGACAACATAGCCAATGACTCACATTGTGACCATGCTTACTGTAAGCCATTTGATTTCAATATGACCCAACCCCATCCAGATGTAATACTGGGCACAGCATTACACTGAACTTAGAAAATGTCTTATTGTATGAGCAATTACTTGATGGAACAAGAAATCCTGTACATATTCTATAGCCAGCTCCATACCACGGCTGCAAAATTTGATGAAGAGCTACTTAAGGTGAGAACCAATACAGCTAACTTAGACATGAATTCAAATCACTTTAAAAATATGCAGATTTTTGTAAAAACCCAAATGAATCATACAGTAAAACATTTCTTGGACTAAGCGGTGATCTGGTCTTACTAGATAGAAAATAATGAGAAATGGAAAACTTCATACTTACTAACAGCAACCTGCGTCTCGGGTTTCCTCACTCGTGGTCCTCTAGGTGGTGCACTGCTTGACTGAACTAGAACGTGAACGTGGCGTGTATTAGAGTGAGGCGTACATGAAGGGAGGGAGCTTAGGTTTCATCAGGCTAATATTTTCCATATCCCAGCTCTTATAATAACTGGAAGATGGAACTTCAGGGGTTACCTTCCTGAGGAAACTATGAATTATCTTTCTACAACTACTGACATGAAACCAAGTTAGGTAACAATAATTCACTCTCTTTTCATGAAGCGTGATGAATGCATATTAGGATCGGTCTACTGAAGAACTGTTAGAAACAAAGTAATACCACATAACTTGTCAGCATACATATTACCTTGAAGCCAAGCTAACTAAAGTTGGGTCTAGTTTGTACAGCGGTTATGCAGTAAATTGAGTATCACTAGACCCCACACCCTGTCTACACATGGCATCTACCGCAGGATACTGGCCACTTTATTTAGAACCTGAGTGTCTAAGACATAAGGTTTATAATGTAAACTAGAACCTTTTTCTCAGTTAACCCAAATGGGTTAAATAAAGAATTGATTGATTTATTGATCTAGAAAGTTAAAATATAGGCCTGCATGATAACATTCTAGTTCAAGTTGGGCTCAGAATTAATCTAAAATGAATTCTGATTTGTAATGTCTGTACAATATCTTAATCACAACTTTGGTCACTCAAAGACAATTTGTTGTTATATGGAATATACATAAAAGCATAGGATGATAATATTGGCATATACATTTAAAAGTGCTTAATGTGTTCAAATTTCACAAACAAATATGTTAAACATGTACATATTGAAAACAAAAAAATACTTACTTGTGAGTTGGCCAAAGATTGGTAAACTTTCTTCCTTTTCATCATATGAATTTATGGTTACTACATACTCTACATCAGGAATTAAATCTCTAATTAATGTCTTTGTGGCAGTAGCTGGGAGATTTATATCTTTAGCAGGACCATCTGCAATGCAATGAACAGAATGATTTTAGAAATCTTAAAAACTATTCTTTACTGTAGAGATCACTATATTAAGGGATAGTTAACCATATAGGGGAGTCTCCATTAAAGAAGCATTTGTCTGTCCCACTTTGTATATTTTAGTATTCATGAACAACTAATTAATGAGTTAGGGTTGAACTTTGCATAAAGCTACAAATAAAACAAATATAGAGTAACATTTTTAAGACATTGACTGAAATACCATCGCCTACATTCTTCTGCTGAAAAGATGAATAATAAGAATATAAGCTGGGTCATGGAGAGTACTGTATGTACCGCAAGTTCAAAAGAAGAGCCCAAGAAAGCATAACATAAAAGCTACATGTTAGGAGTTGGATGAGCAGCCACAGAATACAGAATATCTGCTATTAGGCCATACTCGTAAATTACCTTGAAACTGAATTTTGTTTTAAAAAAGTTTAGTTCCAAACTAAAACCCTGCTTACCTGTAGTAGGAACCACTGTCACTTTGTATCCTTGTATTCTACTGAATGACCGTCTCCATGACATTTGTACCATGTTTTCATTCATAATTTTAAATTTCAAGTCTGAAGGTGGATCAACTGCAAGTAAAAAATGAATGGGCATTACTTTTAAAATGATCACAGCCTAAAAATAATGAATGTTAATTAATGATGTAAATTTAAGCAAAGCTTTAACATCTTTTTTGCATAAATTTGTTTCCAACAAATAAATACTTCTGGGTTGAAGTTCATTGTTGGAGAGAGAATGAGTAACAACATACAAGTGACAAAAGTAACAAAACATCACAGATTTGAAGAGCCATTTAGGGAAAAAAATGACACTCGCTTGAATTGCTTAAACCATGTGTGTATGGCCAGCAAATCAAGCACATAAAACCAAGAAAACACAGGGAGGTACACATGGTCTCAAAGACAATTTCATACATGCCAGGTGCAACCATCATAAAGCATGCTAAACCAGCCTAAACGGGTTGCTTACACATAATGAAACAGAATTCAAACAGTCAATAACAAGTCTTCATTCTTCATTCACCGATTATACAATGGAGTCGTATACTCTGACACATACTCTACTATTGCTGGGTGATATTAACACACACACACACACACACTTGTAGCTGTTTTCAAGTACATGTTCTCTTAATATATGTTAGACAAAACACATATCAAAAGACAGAAATCCATTGCAAACCTCTTAAAAGAATACACAACAGGTGGTGCATGTGTGTACTCTTTTCTTAAACACTGGTGGTATGACTATAGCGATGAGAATTGTTTCACACAATAACAGGAAGAAAGACACAGTTGAAATACACACACATAGCGAACTTACAAAAACAACTTATCAAGGGGTGTTTGACAAAACTCTCTGTTCACACTGAACTTGTATCACAACATCATGCACATATACAAGGAAAAGCTGCTTGAAACAACTTTCCACACTGGACAAAAGGTCCCATGTACAAGAGGGACCCCACAGAGCTTATAAACATATTTTAAAATGATATTCTCTTTGAAGCCGTCCTCATGCTCAGGCATGCTTTATTTTATAGCCTCTTTCCCATTGCTTGTGAACGAGGTTACTGGAGTCACTTTAGCTATTCATTCCCTGATGTTTTGGATTTGAAATGGTTTACCAAACATCTGTCAAAGAATTCTGAAGACTTATGACTGTGAGGTAAAGCAATGCTAATTAGATGCAATAGCTGCTTTCTTTCTTTCTAACTCACTGAGATTAAAGTACAATTTTCAGTTAGTTCTTGGAACTAATTATTTTTAAGTTGTACATTTTAACTTGACAATGTAGTTTGTTTTTAGTTTTGACAAATCGATTTTTCATAAATGTACAAACACACCCCCTCATACATACGGACATACACAAATACATACAGATGTAATTAATAGGCCTTATAAAGCGAGACCACCTTAAAAAGACAAGGCAGTACAGTATCTTGACATTCATATCAAGCTCTATTAACTAAGGGAATAAGGCTTTATAATCATTGTTACAATGTACATATCATGCAGCAGTTAGTACAATTAAATGTTCTAATACCCATGCAAGTGCTCGACTATTGTGTTTTACTTCCACATATGAACATATTCTCAGTAGTACAATGGCTGACATAGTGTAATGCATGCAAGGCAGTTAGAAATGTGTTGGATGCAAGAATATCATTCTAAAATACTGTTGAGAAGCCACAGCTCAGGACAAATTTAATGCAAAGGCAGACACAAGTGACCTGAGCAAAGCTTTATTGGTACATGGAAAAGTAGGACCACCAACCTTGGAGATAAACGCAAGAGAGCCAGCAGTGTCCTGGGCTGACTGCTGGAATGTCAGCAGCAGCCCAGCTCGTTCACTTCCTGTATCCAAACGAGCCGTTTCCAACCAAACTGTCAGACTGACTGTGGGGAAAGTCTTGAAACTTCAAAGAAGTTCAACAAACCGTTACAAATTGAGACCTGGCGCTGTAGACTTGGTTCGTAAAATGGATATCCAAGAAAATTGCCTCTGAAAACGAGGCAGAAGTGCTTGAAATCTTCAAAGTGCTCAGGCAGACTGTTGATATTTTGCTTTAGCGCTTGCTCGGGTTCACACATCCCAATTAGCTTGGACTATTAGCGAGTCCAGGATTAGTGCTGATCAGGTCTGTGAAACCTGATGTGCTGATGAAAAATATGCACACCAGCAACCGTGATGCATGTCAAAATTATTAGGAAAGTATATATTTATTTTCAAGATGTAATTATTTTTTTGTAATGATATCATATTTCAAAAGTTTCACTTTTCAACTTTTCAGAAGTACTGTGTGTAATTACCCATAGTAATCTGGTACAAATTAAAATAACATGCAAGTAAGCAAGCAAAAAAAAAGGGCTGGAGGCTGGATGCAACATATTGTAAAAATGTTTCCTCTTTAAAAAAGTGTATCTTTAAAATGTATCGTTTACAACTGCACAAAATGCTATAAATGTGAGATGTTGGCAGTCACTCTGAATGGTGCGGAGTGCTAATGCTCTAGTGTTGACAGTTTATATCTTGTGTTTAGGTGGTCTGAGCTGACCTAAGGCAGC
Source organism: Acipenser ruthenus (assembly GCF_902713425.1). NCBI lineage: Eukaryota > Metazoa > Chordata > Actinopteri > Acipenseriformes > Acipenseridae > Acipenser > Acipenser ruthenus. The sequence continues at coordinate 3,258,264 of NC_081193.1, forward strand.
GTTTTTAATATTGTAAATGACTTTCTCCTTCGTTACGGTATCTATCAAAACGAATAGAACTTAATATTTGACAAATAGCACATTATAAACATGAATAGTGTTTTATATACTTTGCAAACTGCTGTTCTAGAATCCAGACTTAAAGTGACCACCCATACATTGACATCCACGACTGTTTGACAACGTTCTGAACCAGCAAAGCAGAACAGTAGTCTGTAACTTCTGTTCCAAACAGTTGAGACCGGACCGTGTTCAGATCGGTGATTGAGTGGAAATGAGTTCCTTTTACAAAAAAAAAAATAGAACAAAACAGCTGTGTAAAATATTTCAAGGCCTATTAACCAGTCTTTCTTCTGTAACTTTAAAACTCGCAATTAAGTTAATTAAAGACTGGTATAAACCTGAAAATGTGCTACATAGTTTTGTAAAAGTAGACGCTTTTAAAATATGGACCTTATTTTGTTTTTTTCTTATACATTTTAGCCTAGAATGGAGAATTTCAGTTTCTATGCCTGGTATGATTATGCATTTTATTATGATTGAGCCGTTCAGATTATAAATCAGTATGGGTATTCAAAATTCTACTGTCCATTGATTTACAAGACAATACACCACATAGCACATGAATATCAAATTGGGTTTAAACTTTTTTTTTTTTTTTTTTTAATTCAGACTTTCCCAAAATGTTATATTTATCTATATGTATATGATGTTATATTTGTATTTAACAAGTGACAAACTAAAAGAGGGTTGTCATCACTTGTAGCTACTGTTATTATCCTTAGAGAACTTTTTTATTCTAACACTTATTTGATCACCATCTTAAGAGCTTCCAAATATGCCCGACTTTTGCTGAAATTTCGTTTTTTTTTTCTTTTTTTTTTTCCTCTTCAAAACGCAACACAAAAGTTTAGCTTCAAAATCTGATAATCGATGCGAGAAGCACTCTGGCATTAAAATGCTAGCCTCTTAATTCACTGGTCGAAAAACAACTCGTTATAAAATACAGTAGTTTATTAAACTGGATTGTGTTCATAAGCCTGAATTTGGCAGATGTTTGAATACATTAGAAAGAAAATGATTCTCACTCAGCAAATATATATATATATATATATATATATATATATATATATATATATATATATATATATATATATATATAATTCATGGTGAACGCCAAAGCAACTAAAACAAGCCGACAAAAACTGTTTATCTAAAACTGATATTATGCAGCATACTTGAACCCGTCCAGCTGTTTGCAGAGAAAAACGTTTCTCCAAAATAATAAAAGAAACCAGGAAGTTTTTTGTTTTTGTTTTTCGTATTTCTACACCAGGGGTTGTTTATAGTTACGAATTGAAAGGTTATTAAACACGTGTTTCGTTGTTTTGTTTATAAGCAATAAACGGCTTTCAACAACTTTTTAAACACCACTAAACATATTTTTTTCTTGGCCAAAACAAAAGACAGTCTCAGAAGGTATTATTGAAACCTGTTAAGGTCTTTTCAGAGGTAATGGTAAGTGTTCTGCATTCTCAATTGACTTGAAAATCCTTTCATCTTGAAAAAGATATTTCTTCCTCCCTAGCCTATTTCTCTGTCTGTCTGCTTAAATCCCAGAACTAATTTTGTAAAGGCAAGGCCGTATATAACAAAGGTTTTCTCCCCCTTAAATTATAAAAGTTTTGATAACGAAATTAAAAGTTCGTTCTTTGAATTAAACTACATTCCGGTGATATTTACAAATACAATCTAAATATATCCTAATGTTAACTTTACAGTGCTCAATTTGAGTACACTGTACATGTATCACATACCAAACACACAATGCAATAGTTTATACATCCCATCAAACAACAGCTACCAGTAGCTCTGGTAGGTTTAATATAAGTAGGTTACTAATGTCATATTGTCAATTACCGGTTCTAGACCAGCTACTGTCTGAATTACGCTATTTGTTCAATTGTAACATGTGCATATGCGTGTTGATGTTATACTTTTCATGTGTATGTACATACAATTAAAAAAACATAAAAATGTGGACTGGTTTGCCAAATAAATAAATACATAGACAAATAAATAAATAAATGAAGACTCAATTCTTAAACATGTGTCGGACAAATCAAATTAGCTTTTCACGCTAACGAGAACGTTTGAACAAGTGGTGCAAAATGCTTCTTTCTAGGAATGGTTCATTAGCACTGCACCACAAATATCGCTGTCGGTGTTACGTTATGGTCTCGTTTGCAGGTACGTACCTTAACCTGTTGCTTGGAAAGAACGTAGCCTACCACGCAAACTGCGTTCCAGCTTCAGAAATCCTGTGGGTTAAGTCGCACTTTCCTCCAGAATCCCAGGTTATACAACACTGTATAGATTGATGCACTGGGTTGTACCAGAAAATGATTGAACCATTCAGACGCTGTGATGTTTGAGCACCGACCCGCGTCTAATGTGTGCGGACACGCGCTGTATCTATGTCGCGCGAGTTTGAGTGCATATCAAACAATACACATACATTTTTTTTCTGACAACTTTATTATAATTATACATTACTATTTGTCACAGATATTATAAAACGTGTTGGTTAGGTTACCAAGTTGTATTGTCCTCCTGGACAATATCCAACTATATATATATTCTCTATTACCTGCACTAAGCACGTTCTGTATAAATTAATACAATCGTAAAGAAAAAGAAAAACAAGAATAAAGACCTGAAAAAGGAAACGAATAAAATCCAAGGAACAGGGGAAGAAAAAGCAATACAGCAGTGCACAAACACGTATTTAAAAAAGCAACAATTCGAGAAGAAACAATGCTGAAATCTGCACCATCTTCATTAAAAGTAACAAGAAAAAATGAGATTGTTTACCTTGGGCCTCAACGGAGGTAAATAACAGAGCAGCGAGGACAGCAGCAGCTGCCACTGACAGCCTCATCTTCATTGTCACCTGTCAGGCTCAGGGAAACATGAAGGGATCTGCAACGAGGACACGCATTCGTCAGGGACTCGACTGCAGAACTAATTTACCGGAGAGTAGTTAAACAGATACTATAATGTATCACCTTACTGACCAATAGAAAACACTTATTCATTGAACATATTCGGGTTTTTTCTTTCTTTTTTTTATTTAATGTAAACCTTATTACGTAAATTGATGAAGACTTTGTTTTGACAAAATAGACTAAAAAAACAGTTTTAGTTTGTGTTCTTTAACTAATAATAATAATAATAATAACAATAATAATAATAATCTTACCCGATATTGAATATCCTATACATTTGATAAATAGAAATCAGATTACATGTAGAAATCAAATACAAGAAAATTATTTGCACAAGTAAAAGAGTGGAATAATAAAGCTTTGTGAAGCCTATGCCTTTCGGGCTATAAAGAACTGGCCTGGATTTGCCAGATGTATCATCGCCTCTATATCCATTCGATTCGCCTGGAAAATAAAACTTGGCTGATAAATGTCTTTCTAATAAACCAGCATAGGTACATTTCCATGAACTCATTTGTATGACCGTCTCCAACATCTGCATTGCAAAAGCGTGACATCATATTATCCAATCCAAGCACCTTGTCTTTTGAAACATAATTCCGCGGTGCCTTTAAGACTGCTCCACCATAGAGCTCCCTTTACAGTAGAATTTACACAGGCTGGTGTAACTGTTCTTTACTTATTTACAAATAATTAATGATTTATTTGGAAAGCCACAAAGCAATACAAAATATACCATCCTTTATTTCGATCCGAAATCACGGATATGTTTTGTTATTTACAGTTTTACAGACAGTGTAAAATGTGACTTTTATTTTTAAGATGGATATTATCAGAATAAACTTTGAATGTTGGACGATGATACATGTCATTTTAGTGGGAGCCTGTGTCACTCCTAACGTCAGAACTAAAACAAACACACTTTACATACGAGTTTAATGATGTTTTGCCGTTATAGGTACCTTGTCCGTTACTGTATTTTACCATTAGTTTTATTTATTTAAGAAAAACGCATCGCGATAAAATTAAAGACTAACATTTAAAGTTTAATATTTGGGAAATTAAAATGAAGACTAGATTATATTTTAATATGCAATGTAACAAAATCAACGGGTAACGCGTTTAAGTAACGGAATATAACAAATAATATAAGTAACCGCACAGCACTTTAGATCTTTGTAAGAAAAACTTACAAAATTATGAAGAATTGCATGTTAAAAAATGAAAACGACTAACGCATCAGCGACAAGATTCACTTGTAAGTCTCCGCGCCTTCTTTCCTACCCGCGAGCAAAGTCGATTGAATGGCTTAACATTGAGCGCTAGTTCTACACGTCACAAGCAGAGTTTACCTCAAAGCACTCGATATTGAAGGACCGAACCCCTCATAATCACCGCCACTCTTTCTGAAGCTTCACAATGATTCTTCATGCATTGTTTAATTAATTGATTCCTTGACAGCAGTAAGGGAAATAATCACATCGGCATACAATAATCACCCAAGAAGTACATTCTCCTCATTAGTACAGGACTGTTTAGGGGAAACCAAAGTATAAAATACAGCTCGAGCTCTCAACTCATCAATCACTATTTATACATTAACATAAAGAAAAATAAAATAATAATAAAAAAAACTTCTGTTAAATGATAAATATACATTAAGTTATGGCTTTTCACCAGTTAGTAGATATTAAAACAAAATACAAATAAAAAGATGCATAACATTTTGAAAGTCAAACCTGGACAAGGTAAAACGCTGTTTGCTGGTGCCCCTGCGCTGTTGGGCTGGAGACAGACCTTGTGTTGTGCGTGCTGGTACTTGCTTGAGCTGACGTTGAGTTGGGAGCTCCTGTTGCAGATGTTCTATCTAGGATCCCTCTTTCTAAGTGGGAAGAATCTGTCCCTAATCTGCTACTTAATAGGGGGCTGTTCCCAACTCTCGGTTTCCTCTCATAAGCTCTTACGAAACTCTAAGGGAGCGTGGAATCCTGCCATGCTATGATATATGCAATATCTAAAAGGGGGGGGGGGGGGGGGGGATAGACTTTTGGAAAATTCTGCATACTTTTCTGCATTCCTTCAGCATGATGGTTTTCCCACTGCTTTGTGCCGTGGATCTTCTGCAAATACCCCAATGACAGAATCTGCATTTGGAAAGCAAACGAAATCGTGTGTTTCGCTGGAAAATATAAACGAGATTTTTTGATCATGCAACAATGGAAAAACTTAAACAATCCCTTAATATTACTGTATTCTTTCATGGACACAATTAAAGCCACAGCACGTTTGCGTGTAATTACCATATTTTCCATGTCAGTGGAGAGGGTTCTAAACCCATTATTCTTGACTCGTGTGTTTAATGACTGTAACACAGAACGTGTTGCAATAGAGCTACTGATTGATTTCATACTTTTGTTTTTAGGGGGACAGTTGTAACATTTTTTACCTTTCTCTCCATTACACACAGACGATTTGAACTAGTTTGACCAGACTTTGATACAAACAGCTAACATCTGTCCTCTCCCCAAAACATAATATCTTTATTGAAAAATATATATGTTTTATATATAAGGCCATTTTTTAAAACGGTTTAATATCCCTAACAGTACATGCCTTTTTGAGCAAGGAGTCGTCACTCTGAGTCACAACTATGACATATGTACATTTTGTTTCCTTCAGTGCAAGCTTTATGTGTCCAAATATAGTTGAGCTAATGTTGTATGGGGTCAATTGTAACACGTGTTACAACTGACCCCAACCCAGGGAGCCATTACTAAACTGCATGTTCCAGCAATAAACAACAAAACTAAGAGCAATCAATTGTGTAAATTATAAGTGCAGAGGTCAGGTGCTAACTACCTTATCATTCCTGATATCACGTGTAGAAAATCCGGAACCTGGTACCCGCCGTGAAAAGGATACCCGGGTCTTTTTTGGGTAATGATTAAAAAAAAGCACATATATTAACGCGCATGATACATATTTAAATACTATAGTACACATACATTTAGCCCCTTCAAATCTGTAGACTTGTGTAACATTTTTTCGCACTGGAAACATAGAAATAATAATAATAATAATAATAATAATAATAATAATAATAATAATAATAATAATAATAATAATAACATCTCAGTTTGAATACGGTTATGTTAAATGCACGTCATGCTGAAGGGTTCTTTGCGACATCTAATGGTCATAATCCAGTGTTGTTGAAATAATGTTGTACTTGTGTTGATTCAGGGCGATGCAAGGGTTCCAATAATGGAGGTTTTATTTGCTTGCTCAATCGGAACACAGCGTAATACAAAACAAAAGAGACCTTTTCGCCGGCTAGATTGCAGACTTAAATCTGCGGCCGACGTCACAGCATGTGCAGAAGAAGCGTGGGCAGCTTTGGTCGATGAACTGCAAAGCAAACGAAACAAATACGGAAAATGAGTTGAGAAATTCTAATTGCAGAAGATGAGAATGCAATCGAAGCTCCCTTCGTCCTCCACTTGCTTCAGAATTTACAGCAAAAAACTATATTAAAAATGGTCATTGCTATAAAGAAATAATCCGAACGTATGTGTTGTGCTGTCTGTCACATGAAGTGATTAGTGCTATTCTAACAGGAAGATCTGGGATTCTAATATCAAGTGTGAGTCATGAAGTCATCTTTGAAGCTCATTTCCAGCACATCAAACAAGAAAGGAACACAGTAATACAAAAAATAATTTTAAAAAAAGAACTGAGCATCTCATTATTTCCACTCACAGACTCTTTCTGCATATATCGCTGTGGGTAATAATAAGCAAGGCTAAGGCAAATTGGATTTGGGCTTTGCTATGTTATTTACAATGGAATATCTATGGGACTATTTAGAAGTTTTCTTTTTAGAAGTCTAATTAAAGCCAAAGTGACCTGACCCTCTTCTTTCTGGTGAATATCCCATTGCATTCTCCTCAAAGGTTCTGCTCCACATTTCCCACAATAAACTATTCATAGTTGATGTAAGGCCTGGTCTATCATGGGAAAGTAAAACATGAAAATGCAATAGTCAGTTGAGAAGTACTGTGCACTGTTTGGGGCAATACCTCTTTCCGTACATTTTCTGAGATTCAGGATATAAAAGAATGTTATAATATGAAATAATTAACCATCTCAAAAGCATTGCTATAAAGTGCTGCCTTAACAAAATAAAAAATAAACAACCCTTTTGTTTGCACTGTTGTATTGGCCTTTGCAAATAAGCAGCTGCCATAGCCAGGGTCTAAGACAGTGAAGGTAATGAGTGCCGAACACTAATTAAACCAATCACAGACAACAACTTACACTTGCTAAGAAATTATATAGCACTAATTAAATGCAGCTGAGAGGACTAGTCTTATTTACATTTAGAATAATTTATACTACATTTCCAACTATGCACAGACCACTGTAAAATAACCCCAGATAAGCTGCATTTTCAAAAATGCAGGAATGGTAAGCATATTGAAGTTATCCAATATTGTTTTATAATAAAACTGTTAATTATAAAACAGTCTTTACTTTTACCTTCATATCTTGCCTGAGCCTAATTGTGGTCCCCTTAATTTTATTTAAAAGTAAATAGAGCTGACAAATGACGTCAATTGTTCACCTTTCCGGATGCATTGAAGAACCTGCGGACTGTTTGGGCGCATTCCGGGAGACAGGCCTGAAACTGCACCAAGGGAAGAGCAATTTATTCCAACAAGAAGCTCATTTCCTCAGGCACGCCGTTGGGGTGAACGGCATTACCACAGACCATGCCAAGGTAGCCACAGTCAGGGACTGGGCGGTCCCAAAGACCACCATGGAGGTGCTTTCTGGGCCTGGCGTCCTACTACAGATGGTTTGTCAAGGACTTTGCCAACATCCTCGGGCCCCTGCAAAGCCTCAATGAAAAGGGGGGCCGGTTCACCTGGACCTCCGACTGAATGGCTGCCTTTGGAGAACTGCGCAAGTCTTTATTCCAGGGTGCATCTTTCAAGGACATTTGCAATGCAGCAGCGTGGGCTACTCCTCATACCTTTACTAGGTTCTACAGACTGAATGTCGTGGATCCTCAGAACCCTGGCTTTGGAACTAGTGTTAAGGGTGGCTTCCGAGTCAGCCCTTACAACACAGACATAGAGGTGAGTTTCTCCCTCAGTGTTTTAACCCTAGCTACTTGTTACTGGGATCCTGAATGGTAACGCATGAGACAGCCTCGGTTTAGCCTTGTAGCATTCTGGTCATGCAGCAATCTTGTGCTTGCGATGGCTTGGGTATACTGACCCATTCGGTAATGGTTACATTTCGTACTCTGGTTCCCTGAAATAGAAATGTAACCATTAACCTTCAAGGTCGCTGCGTCCATGATTGCAGCAGGCTTGAAGTAAAAATGGCGCTAAGATCTGTGAGTGTAGTCCTTTATACCCTTGGGGGCGGGCATGACTGTGTCACACAGGCTCAGCTGAGCAGCTTTGATATATCTTATTCAGGTTTTGGATCTTAAGGAGGTTAATAACCATTCAGTAATTGTTACATTTGTATTTCAGGGAACCAGGGTTATGATAATAGCCTAACATTTTGTACTGCTTGTGGCTGGCAGTGCTTGCATTATTAAACAGCCTTTAAAAGAGCTTGTGTCTGCCTCTCTCCCTTAAGGTAAAGAACCCATAACTGTGCTTATAAGTGCCAGCACCATCACAATATATAAAACTAAAAGCAGTGTGTTGTTTCTCACAATATAGACATAGCAAGTCCTACAGCCATTGTTGTGTCATTATATCAATGCCGTTAGCATATCTAAACCCGCTTAATTCTTATTCATATACTGATATATGTACATATCCATTTGTCCTACCCTTGTATATGCTTCTGTTGAGAACAAAAATGGTCTTATATACCATACATTTCACTTATTTTTAAGTGGCTCTCTACTAAGTGTTACTAATACAACAATTGACTTACATGTGTTCAAAGCACATGGTGGTGTTGTATTCTTGAGTGATGAATGTATGCTTTAAACAGCAGGTTATTAATCATTTAAAAACCACTCATCACTCCTTAGATTCAAGGAATGTACACAAACTAACATGTCAACGCAATCTTTATGATGAAGCTGAGAACACAGACAGCTAGGTATGCAACAGCATATTAAATACAATCACATGCTGGAATACAACTGAAAACCAAGCTGGGGCGAAAGCCTATAGATCAATAACTACTTTGTTATATTAACAATTGCCTTTTGTATAGGAGTCTGAGAATAGAGCTGTGTATGTTTTGTAGGAACCGCCTTTTCGGAATAGACCAGTTTCCAAATAATGCGGTCATCGTATCCCCTAACAACACCCATTTACTGGTAAATACTACCCTCTAGTGGCGAAAAAATCAATGTGCAGTGCTGGCTTGTATTCTGTGGTCATATTGTCCTAGTTACATTTAGACAGTTTTTAACTGTACTTTCAAATCAACACCCCATTACGACTGAATTAAGTAATGTAACCCAAAGATTACTTACTTCATTTATCTATCAATGGCAAAATAATATGAGCAAATGTAAGCATTTCAAGTGATAAACGAATCTAAATCTAAATGTTGTGTCTTACTTTTGTGGAGTTCAACATTATTATTATTTATTTCTTAGCAGACGCCCTTATCCAGGTCGACTTACAATTATTACAAGATATTACATTATTTTTTTTTTTACATACAATTACCCATTTATACAGTTGGGTTTTTACTGGTGCAATCTAGGTAAAGTATCTTGCTCAAGGGTACAGCAGCAGTGTCTCCCACCTGGGACTGAACCCACGATCTTCCGGTCAAGAGTCCATTAGGGGAAACGTCTCACACAGACAGACGCTACATCATAAACAGTAGGGACAGTTTTCTGTATGTTTGTTTTTTGTTTCTGTTCGCAGTAAAACAAATGCTTTCAAGTTTTGCATTAGGCTAAAAGCACGTGTTAAGTACAGTATTGTATGTACTGCAAAAGCACGCTGAGTTTATGGAGTAGTTTGATTACCGTACTGCTTGCTATTGCCTATTAAGTCGTTGTTCCCAAAGAAAGGGATGGGACGGGACAGGGCGTTCTGTGCATAACAAAACCAGAGAGATTATGTAATACTTGGTGCTGTATCTGTGTTGAAAGTTTGCACTAGTGTGATCACCAAATTGCTCTTTATATATATCTTTATATATGTAATACTGGGTGTATACTTTTGTAACAGACTGGTGCACGCTGTGCGGTCACTAGTCGAGCACCGCTACCCCCTCTTTGAGTCTGGGAGTGTGTGTCATATATCTAATACAACCTGTATATGGATGATCCAATTATTCTAATTGTCTGTTTTTGTACATTAGGTATTTTTGGTTGTTGAAACTTTTGTAGAAAGAATGCTGGAATTTGAATCTATGCCTCCATTAGATTATCACTCCACTATAATATCATCTCTTGCTGACCTGGGGATCTCTGGCTCTGCTCTGGCCTGGTTCTCCTCCTACCTCTCCAACCGCACTTACCAGGTAACCTGGCGTGCAGCAACCTCCACACCTCACCCTCTCTTAACTGGAGTCCCCCAAGGGTCAGTCTTGGGTCCTCTCCTGTTCTCTCTCTACACCCGCTCCCTGGGCCCCCTCATCGCATCCTATGGTTTCTCATACCATTTCTATGCTGATGATGCTCAGATTTTCCTCTCCTTCCCCACCTCTGACTCCACCATCTCCTCCCGTATCTCTACCTGTCTGTCTGCTATTTCCTCCTGGATGCACTCGCATCACCTCAAACTCAACCTCTCTAAATCTGACCTTTTCTTTCCCTCCTCCTCCCCCTCCTCTGATCTCTCTCTCTCTGTTCCTCTGGAATCTACCACACTCTCTCCCTCTTCCTCAGCTAAGAACCTTGGAGTCACCCTGGACCCCTGCCTCTCTTATTCCCAGCACATCTCCACTCTGGCACGCACTTGCCGATTCTTCCTGAGCAACATCCGAAGAATCCGACCCTTCCTCACCAACTATGCTACCCAGCTCCTGGTCCAGGCCCTGGTACTCTCCTGCCTAGACTACTGCAACTCCCTCCTGGCTGGCCTCCCTGCGTCCGCCACCCGTCCGCTCCAGCTCATCCAGAACTCTGCTGCCCGCCTAGTGTTCTCTCTGCCTCGCTTCGCCCACGCTACTCCACTACTCCGCTCGCTCCACTGGCTCCCGATCACCGCTCGCATCCAGTTCAAGACTCTTGTACTAGCCTACAGATGCCTTGACCAGTCTGCACCCAGCTACCTCCAGACCCTCATCTCTCCCTACACCCCCACTCGACCTCTCCGCTCCGCCTGCACTAGAAGACTAGCTCTACCACCGCTCCAAAGCCCGCTCCTTCTCCACCCTTGCTCCGCAGTGGTGGAATGACCTTCCTACAGATGTCAGGACTGCCCAGTCCCTGACCACATTCCGGCGCCTCCTTAAGACTCACCTCTTCAAAGAGCACCTGTAGAACTCCTCTGTTTGTATCCTGGGACACTATCACCCTTCATGTAAATGTGCTTTATTTTGCTCTTATCAGCCCCTATTTTACTGCATTTAATCCTGTACTTCAGAATACTGTAATCTGCCAAGTGTTTAACCTGTAGTACTTTGTATTTAATCACATCCTGATGTAACTATCACTATTTAATCATATCCTGATGTAACTATCACTATTACCTGCTGTACTATTGAATTGTGGTTTGTCAAACTTGTACTTTACTTGAACAAAAGTTATTGTATTTCTTGCTCTTATTGTATTACTTGTATTGTAACGCTTGAAATGTTTTTGCTTACGATTATAAGTCACCCTGGATAAGGGTGTCTGCTAAGAAATAAATAATAATAATAATAATAAAGTTACAGTAGATCAGACATTAGTCTCTTGACTCATATTTCAGTTTTTGTTTTAAACAGGCTTGGCTTGATAACTCCCCTAGTGGTCATGTTTGTAGTTGAACATTAGCTTTTTTGTGTTGTGTTACAATCGATTGATCAAACTTGAAGCAATTTAGAAAATCCTGTACTTACTAGATATATCATATGTGAAGCACATGCTGTTCCGCGGGAGATTAGAGGCCAAAGCAAGAAGTAGGGAATGCACTTTAGTACCCATATCAATTGGGTGACAACCCTAATACTGTGAGGGTGAACGTGCCACACTAACCTCACTAAAAAGGATTGCCAGTCTAAGCCATAGCCCCTGGTACAATTTCTTTTTGTTTGGTTGAATCCACAACCAGATAGTGACCATTTTTTTCTACACAAATTTTGCTTCACAAATGCTTATGTTGGCCCCAGTATTGTACTTGGAAGCCAAATAAAATGGAGAAACCCAACAAAGTGACCTTGGTCTGCTTCACTGTCACTCAATCATGTATTGTATTTCTGGTATTCTTTAAATACAGGATCAATGAAATTGCCTGCATAGACATACCACTTGTCTGAAAGGTTTGTGGTTATTACCAACCCATCAAGAAAATTATTTCCTTTTTCTCCTGGGGTGTCCTTTTATGTGGATAGCAGACCTGGGATAAATACAGTTATACAGTGCCGAGAAAAAGTTTGTGAACGCCAATGATAATTATGGGAATTCCATTGTTTTACCATGATAGCCTTCTTGAATCAAAACTAGTCTTTTCTTAAATATCCAGTAGGGTTTATATTAACCAATTCCATGTATTTTGAAACAAAATGATGTATGAATTAGACAAACAACGAGTAATTAAGATTCAGGGTATGTGAAAAAGTAATTGAACTCCTGGTTTTATCAGCTCAATTAAGGGGATACTTAGAATCAGGTGTTTAAATAATTAGGTAGATCTTCAGGGGTGAATTTGGGAGGCCCCATCCTATATAAAGATCAGAAACTTTGTGAGTTTGGTCTTCACCATACAGGTGCGTGGAAACACGTCATGCCACGATCAAAAGAAATCTCATCAGTCTAGAAAGGGTTACAAAACCATTTCTAAGGATTTGGGGCTCCACCAATCCACTGTCAGACAGATAGTCTACAAATGGAATAACATCTAAGGATCTGCAGGCCACTCTCGCCTTGGATAATGTGAGTGTTCATGACTCAACTATCTGAAAAAGACTGAACGTGAATGGTGTTCATGGAAGGATAGCCAGGAGGAAACCACTGCTCTCTAAAAAGAACATTGCTGCCTGTCTGAAGTTCGCCAAAGAGCGCATAGATGATCCACAAGACTTCTGGAACAATGTTCTCTGGACAAACAAAGGTCAAAGTCAAAGGTAGAACTTTCTGGCCTCAACAAGAAACGTTATGTTTGACGAAAACCAAACACTGTGTTTGAACAGAAGAACCTCATCCCAACCGTCAAGCATGGTGGTGGCAGTGTGATGGTTTGGGGCTGCTTTGCTGCCTCAGGACCTGGACGGTTTGCCATCATTGACACAACCATGAATTCAGAAGATTCTAGAGGAGAATGTCAGGCCATCCGTCCATGAGCTGAAGCTGAACCGAAAGTGGGTCATGCAGCAAGACAATGATCCTAAACATACAAGCAGATCTACAAAAGAATGGCTGCAGAAGAAGAAATTCTGTGTTTTAAAATGGCCTAGTCAAAGTCTGGACCGAAACGCCATTGAAATGTTGTGGCAGGACCTGAAGCGAGCTGTCCATGCAAGGAAGCCCTCAAATGTCACCGAGTTAAAGCAGTTCTGTAAGGAAGAATGGGCCAAAATGCCCCAAAACCGATGTGAGAGACTGACCAACAGTTACAGGAAACACTTAGTTGAAGTCATTGCTGCTCAAGGGGGTGCCACCAGATACTGAATCTAAAGTTTCACATACTGTTAACACATGGATATTGAATGTTGAATCATTTTGTGGATAAATAAATAAATGTTGATAAAAAATCATGTTTTGTGTCATTTGTTTAATCAGGTTATCTTTATCTATTATTAGGACTTAGATTAAGATCTAATAACATTTTAGGTTTGAAATATGTGAAATATGTGAAAATCCTAAGGGGTTCACAAACTTTTTCTCAGCACTGTAAACATGGTTTGTGAAAAGTAACTATTGTTTGAAAATAATTAAATACAGAGTGTAGAAAGTAACTATTATCTGAAAATATTTCAATATGGTTTGTGGAAAGCAATTATTATTTGACTATTTAAATATGAGTAAAGTAGTTGAAATACATTGAAATACTTTAAACTTTTCATAAATATGTAACTGTAACACACAGCAGCCTAATTATTATCCTGCATTCTAAGCAGTTATAGTCTCAATTATCTTTTGGAAACTGCTCTATTTCAATTAGATTTAATTAGATCAATTAATTGAAATATTTGAATATTTTATTTCAGAGGGTAAATATTTGAAAACAATTAAATATCTTTAACTACTGGTTTATTGGCCTGTTTTGAAGTTATTGAATTGAATATGTTTAGCATTTTCCTAGTTAGAAATCCTCTTGGTGTGTAATTAGACATTTATGGTAATAATTAGGTCTTAGTGTTGATTATTCATTAATCCATTCATTAATGGAGAGAGCTTTGTGCTGTTGACTGTGAGGGTCACACATGCAATTCCTTATCAACATGCAGCATGACAGCACAGTAAATACCAGACTATGGGTGAAACGCTATTGCTGGAACACATCATGGTCCATTAAGTGTGTGTGTGTGTGTGTGTGAGAGAGAGAGAGAGAGAGGACCATGCTTATCAAGGTGGCCTTCTTTCTCCTGTAGGGAGGTTCCTGTGTTAGTATTGCAGAGAGCTCTGCTAAAAGGATCCTGCTGGTAGGCCCTTTCCCTTGAGCGCCCCAAGTCTATTACGTAATTGAAACGATGCTGCAAATAGGAAGGCTTACTTGAGAGTATAGAGCAGGGCTGTCAAACTCCAGTCCCCGAGGGACGTAGAATCTTCTGGTTTTTATTCCAACTTAAGCTCTAAATCAACTTAGCTGATCTAATTATTTGTTCAAGTGGACATATTTAATATTTTGTCAAGATCTTTTATACTTGGTGATTTCAAAAATGCACTCGATTCAAGGCATACTACCTATAAAACATTTTGAAGCCTGGAAAGAAGTGTTAAATTTGTCCAATTAATCCAATAATTAGACCAATTATGTAATTGAGAGCTCTAGTGGAACGAAAACCAGAAGACACTACGGTCCTCCAGGAACCGAGTATCATAGCCCTGGTACAGACGACACTGCGGTCCTCCAGGAACCGAGTATCATAGCCCTGGTACAGACAACGCTGCGGTCCTCCAGGAACCGAGTATCACAGCCCTGGTACAGACGACACTGCGGTCCTCCAGGAACCGAGTATCATAGCCCTGGTACAGACGACACTGCGGTCCTCCAGGAACCAAGTTTCACAGCCCTGGTACAGACGACACTGCGGTCCTCCGAATTTCACAGCCCTGGTACAGACGACACTGCTGTTTCACAGCCCTGGTAAAGACGACGCTACGGTTTCACAGCCCTGGTACAGACGACACTGCGGTCCTCCAAGTTTCACAGCCCTGGTATAGACGACACTGCGGTCCTCCGAGTTTCACAGCCCTGGTACAGACGATACTGCGGTTTCACAGCTCTGGTACAGACGACACTGCGGTTTCACAGCCCTGGTACAGACGACACTGCAGTTTCACAGCCCTGGTACAGACGACACTGTGGTTTCACAGCCCTGGTACAGACGACACTGTGGTTTCACAGCACTGGTACAGACGACGCTGTGGTCCTCTGAGTTTCACAGCCCTGGTACAGATGACACTGCGGTTTCACAGCCCTGGTACAGATGACACTGCGGTCCTCTGAGTTTCACAGCCCTGGTATAGACGACACTGCGGTCCTCCGAGTTTCACAGCCCTGGTACAGACGATACTGCGGTTTCACAGCTCTGGTACAGATGACACTGCGGTTTCACAGCCCTGGTACAGACGACACTGCAGTTTCACAGCCCTGGTACAGACGACACTGCAGTTTCACAGCCCTGGTACAGACGACACTGCAGTTTCACAGCCCTGGTACAGACGACACTGTGGTTTCACAGCCCTGGTACAGACGACACTGCGGTTTCACAGCACTGGTACAGACGACGCTGTGGTCCTCTGAGTTTCACAGCCCTGGTACAGATGACACTGCGGTTTCACAGCCCTGGTACAGATGACACTGCAGTCCTCCGAGTTTCACAGCCCTGTTATAGACTACCTACACATAACTAGCTCTTTAATTCAATAGGATCCAGCTTTCATACAAACGGTCTATTGCATATGGAAGTCGGCTTATAACTGCATCTAAAAGCTTCACATTTAAAGGATTTAAAACACATTCCATGCAGCACATCTCAACCGTCACATTTTAAAATTTGTATCTCCATGAATTTCCTGCTTAAGCTTTGGCAGAGTATTTTTCAAAGCAGCGTCCACAGATGTATTCTTCTCATAAAAACAGTAACACAGAAAATACTGTCTGTTCTGGGTGTTAATCCAGCACCAGGCAATGGTTTCAGTCTGAAAGGAGAAAATTAGAAATATTTTCTACATCCAAACATCACGTAATACATGGACAAAGCTGAGGTTAAGTTATAAAATATTTTATGACATGTGATTTCTGAAATCACTCAGTACATCCATCGTCTTAAACAATTGGCGTAGTCAATTCTCTGTGATTAGTGACAAGTAAAACCTTTACCTGACTTCAGTAATGAAGTTGCAGATAGTTATCAATAATAACCGGTTACAGTCACAGACACAAGTATTGACACCCTACGCTTAACATAAGAATTCAAGAAAACATGTTAAATACAAGCATTTAGTGAACATTAGCCACCAATGAATATGACCAAGAACAAAATACTGTAGTTTAACAAACAATCACTTATAATTTCAAATATTTGTTCATGACAAAAGTATTGGCACCTTTACATTACAAATCTGTAAAAATTTACAGAACTAACTAAAAATATATATTCATTGATTGAAAACCACTACACAGTAATTAAGCTGCATTATAAAGTCAATAGCCAGAAAAAGGTAATTATTTCCAACATCTGTTGAAGAAGAACATTTTGGCAACACAGCAGGTGGTCAAGACAAAGGAGTTGGATTCAAGCTTGATAAAAAGCACTTCTAGCAGGTTACAACAAAGCAAATAGCTAAAGAAGTGTATCAAAGAAATATGGAATACCAAAATCCACAATCAGAAAAATAATCAAGAAGTACCACAGAACACATTCAGCTGAAATGTTTGAAAGAAGTGGAGGTCCAAAGAAAAGTACGGGTACAACAGGCAGGAGAATCAGCAACCAAAGAAAATCCAAGATTAACAGCCAAGGGCTCAAAGAGTAAATAGCGGTGTTCCGAAAAATATAGCGTTCCACATCCCCGCGTGCTGCTACAACTGTTTAAATAATGTACTTGTCATTTTCTTTCATTGTTAACATCATGACAACTTTTTACACTTATAACTTTAAAGTCTGTTTCAATGCTATTTTCAAAATGTCTGCTCTAGTGCACCGATAGCGTAAGGATTATTGCCCCACATTGTGAAACAGGCAACAGCGATAACAATCCATGACGTGGTACGGAACAGAAAAGTTTTTTTTTTTTTTTTTAATATAAATCACTCTCCCTGCTGTGATTTACTCGAGGACAGAATTTAAACCATAGTGCATTGGCGCAGCCATTTTGAAAAAGAGTTTTAAAGTTGTGTTTAAAGGGTGTTAACATTGAAAAAAGACAGGTATGTTATTTAAACAGTTATAGCAGCACGTGGGGTTGTATAACACTATATTTTTCAGAACCCCCCTAATTTCTCTTTAAAGAAAGATTTAGAAGCATTAGGCATAACACAGAGCCTGAACACAGAAGAGCTGTATACATGTTGAGCTCACTGCAAACCTTTCAAAGAAATTCCAGAAAACAAACCTAAAAAACATGAACAGGAAACTGAAGCATGTTTGGAGGAAAACAGGGAAAGCCTTCAATGAAGCAAACCTTGTACCTCCAGTTAAACATGGAGGAGGTTCCATCATGACATGGGGATGTTTCAGCAGTTCAGGGACTGGAGACATTCATGTAATTGAAGATCCTCTGCTCCTAGGCGGATTGACAACGACCTAAAGCATACAGCTACGTCAACTCTGGAATTCTTGAAGAAAAAGATAAAGGTTCTGGAATGGCTTTCGCAATCACCAGACCTTAATCCAATAGAAATGCTCTGGACTGATCTGAAAAAAGCTGTAACTAAGCACCGTGTATCCAATCTGTCTGAGCTGAAGGAAAAATACAAGACAGAGTGGACTCAGATTTCACCAACATGATGCAACATGCCAGTTAAGAATTATCATAAATGTCTGAAAGACGTAATAAATGCATAAGGAGGACACACGAAATACTAAATATTGTCATGAATGAATACATTAAATTAAATATGTTTTTTTTTGTTTTTTATATAAAAGATTAATTGTTAATTACTAGAAATGGTGTAAAGTTTACTAAATGCTTGTCCTCAATCTGTTACCTTGTATTACGGTCTAAGTGTAGGGTGCTAATACTTTTGTCTGTATCCTTGTACCAATGTCTTTACTGTGTGCTTAGAAAACAGACATACTGTAAGTTGCTAGCATAACTACAAGTTAGTACCTCCTCTATAACAGTTAATGTTTCATATTTCAAACCAATGTGTTAATGTGTAAAAAAGACCACACAATTAGAGCTGTGCAAAACTGCTTTTATTGTCTGCAGTTTATACAGTACATTTCATAAATATTGATCCCATTAAATGTGAACACAGCTTGTTATGACAAGTTGAACATGGAATTTTAAACTACTGGACCAAAAAACTTTTTAGAAGGAACATAAATTAAACTGGAATCATTTCTTCTTAGGTAATGCAGCACTGACCAATTCATACACTACATATCCTGTTCCTGCAATGAGAACCAAGAGAGAGAAAATGCATTAACCATACAAAGAACAAAATCTCGCCCACTACTGTACTGCATGAGAAACCAAGTGCAGCTGTGAGAAGAATAAAAGGCCAATGTTAAAACCTGACTTTCATGAGAAAAAAAAAAAGAGGAGTTTCACATTTTATACCCAGAGCAATTACTTTTACTTGGACACAGTCCATGAGAAATATTGTTTCCATGGAAACAGAGCTAAATCTCATGCATTACTCAATTTCCCCATACTGTAAAATGTAAAGATTGTACTACACTAGATTTTCAATCCCTTGTCAGGCATTATGATACATGTAGAAATTATATATATATATATATATATATATATATATATATATATATATATATATATATATATATATATATATATATATATATATATATATATATATATATATATAATCGTTTGCATATTCTTAAAAGAGGAGATGACTATCTACTCAGATACACCAGGTTATTTAGTAAGCAATGGGTCTGAGTGAGGAAAAAGTGACAATACAGTTCCCACACTTAGCCTCTGTTGTTTCGATAGGCACAGGAACCTAACAAGTTAATAAAACAAGCTGGTAAAATTATATATGTATGTTATGGACCAATGCTGAAATCGGGCAGTTGCCGAAGTTCCCAGCTGCGGTGGGCAGATGCCGAATCAGCATCGAATTTTATGTCATTTCGGCATCTGTCAACAGTCACTCGGGCTGATGGCGAAGAAAGATTTATCAGATACAGTATACTACTAATAGGAGAGTGAATTACCTCTGTTGCCTTTAAGCGCAAAAGTGCACCACCATCGAGCCACCCATTGCCGTGTTTATTTAAATAACTTAAATACTTTCTGACAACGCTATTTTAGAGCAGTGGTACTCAACAAAATATCAGTGCACAAGGTTATTTTCATCGTGGGTTAGATATAGAGGTTAGAGTAATTGGGGGGAAAAAACGAGTCCAGAATAAAGTGCAACAATATTCTATTGTATTCTTATTGCAGTAATGCAATATAGATCTCTGTTGAATGAGAGATCATTCAATATCAGCAAGGAGACTAATAAAATCACAGTTTAAATGTGTAAAAGCCACCCAGTTAAAGTTACCTGAAATTCAGGAAGAATGCAGTGCCAAACACATTTATCACAGCAATATTAATCGTATTTTGGGAATACAACTGGAATAGAGAGAAAGTTCTGCAGGAATGAATGAAAGATATGGCCAGTGAAGTTTGACCAGGATGCGGCCTCGTGGAAATGAAAGTTTAAAAGCATGATGTGGTAGATATGAACTCCTTTTTACATAACTGAGCTACTGTATCTTTGCCTGTTTTATGATCTCTCATTCAAACAAACCAATTCTGCACTGAGATCTGTATATACACACACGATAAAAAATAACAATAATAATAAACAGATTAATTAGTTTCAAAGCACTACAATCTTTCCCCCCCCCAACAGAAAAATATTTATTTGAATAGCCTTGTGCAACTACATCTGCATATCGGAGCTGCACATTTAAAATATGGCTAGGGACGAAAGATCTCGATGTTCATTTTTTCATATCCGCTGTGTGCCAATTACATGAGAACACAGAATTGTTCCAGACATTTGTCAAACTAGATCCTTAAAGCCAGATGTTTCCCTATTAGGCACAGTATGTTATACTGAGCAGTTTAAATCTAATTTGCCAAAACAAATATGGAACATACTTTGCTGGTACAACAACCCAAAACTTAATTCCCCATTTTTTTCACATTCATATTCTGTTTCCCTTACCCAAAACTGTAAGAGCCATTGTAAACCTGTAGAGTAGTGCATCACTAACACCTCCCTTTAAGTGAACCGGGATCCCATTGTCCTCCTGCAACAAAAGACATTTAGTAACAACTTTCTAACCAGTCTCCCATTTCTACTGTACTCATTCATTTCCAATGATGTATATACATTCTAAGCAAAAGCAAATACATACCAGGGAACAGAATACACATTAAAAATTAAGAACAATGTATTTAAATTCCCAAATGCAAGTAAAAAAAATAAAAATTATTGTATTAGTTATTGTCACTGGCTGGTAAGCACTAGACTACCATAAATAGAAATAGTTTCTGGTTTAAAATCAGTTTTAGCTGAAGGACAACAACTTGACAGCAGTTTTCTTTGTACTGTGTGTCACAAGCATATAACATGTTTGAAGATTTAAAAGCAGGAAAATGAATCAGATAAAGTACAGATTATCATTAACATGTGTTTGCTCTGCATAGTAGTGAAACTGTGCAACATCAGCTCTCTATTGCTTATACTCCACCACAAAACAGAAGGAAATAGTATACACATTTGTATCCACTGGTGTATCTTCAGAAGACGTACTCTGTCAGCAGTTCCACTAACAGGTTAGACCTCAAATCAAATCAGTATACAGGTCATTAAATTCCGCTAGATCCTAAAGAGTTCAGCCCTTGCTGAATACATGAACACTGGTTGGAATCTTTGGATCCATACAGTGTATCCATAGTGCTTGGCCCGACACAGTGGCTAGTTAGGGAAGTTCCTGTATGTGGACAGGGCAGGATTTTCCTCCACACCACACTGTACGTTACACGTTCTCATCATTACCTTACCTGGAACATTTTCTGCTTCTCCGGCACCTTGTTCTGAACTTGCCTGCGGGCAGTGGTACCCAGAGTCCTCTGAGATATCTGCCGCAGCGCCTGGAAAGAGCACAACATTCTTTCAAACCTCTATTCATTTTCTGTAAATATTTGCCAGATTATGTGGCTGGACTAAATAAAATGCCATTTCTACAGAATCTTTCAGAAGACTAAACACCAGGTCGAGAAGACTCTGTGGCTATGTGACACAGACCTACCTACCAAGCTCCAACTATATTGGTTCTTCGCACAATATTTTAACATGCATAATAAGCTTACTGCATTTCATACCTCACACTGCAGCCAACAAATGTGTCCCATTTATTTTAAACCACTGCTAGATCCAGGCAATTCTAATTATAATGCATTTGATGTATTGAGTCGATGGTTTATATTATAGTTTCCATATGTAAACTTATGGAAACTATAATAAAATCCAAAATGGAAAATTACATATATGGTAACAGTATCCTGGGAGACAGTCAGCATGGTTTTAGGAAAGGGAGATCATGTCTAACTAACCTGCTTGATTTTTTTGAGGATGCAACATCGACAATGGATAATTGCAAAGCATACGACATGGTTTATTTAGATTTCCAGAAAGCTTTTGACAAAGTCCCGCATAAAAGAATAATTCTCAAACTTAACTCAGTAGGGATTCAAGGAAATGCATGCACATAGATTAGGGAGTGGTTAACATGTAGAAAACAGAAAGTACTGATTAGAGGAGAAACCTCAAAATGGAGCAAGGTAACCAGTGGTGTACCACAGGGATCAGTATTAGGTCCTCTGCTATTCCTAATCTACATTAATGATTTAGATTCTGGTATAGTAAGCAAACTTGTTAAATTTGCAGATGACACAAAGGTAGGAGTGGCAAACACTGTTGCAGCAGCAAAGGTCATTCAAAATGAACTAGACAGCATTCAGAACTGGGCAGACACTTGGCAAATGACATTTAACACTAGAACTGCCACAGTAGTCATTTTGACGGTTTTCACTTTTAAAATTTAAAATTACTCTACATGTGTTAAAGATCCGCGGTTGTCTGTTTTTGACTTCTCCTAAATACATGTATTAAATACCCTGACGGCGTCTGAGTCAGAATCAAAAAATAAAAGTTATGAGCACTTCTACCTAGAAAATAGTTATTTTGACAGCTTGTTACAATACATGCTTTTATTGTTAGTATAACCTACAATACGCTATTCTTTATATGTATACAAGCCAGTTTGTTATCTGTACCTCTGCTGAGTTTACAGCAATATGTATTTGAATAGAATTTTGCTCTTGACGTCTAGATATGTGTTATCCAAATATCTATTGTAATCCTATCAATTCCTTGGAGAACTGCCGTCTGGCTGTCTACGTGAGCATATATAGTGGGTTGTCTTATAATATTACTATTACAAGACTTTTTCGAGAAATCTTGATATTTTTGAGTTTTGATTTGAGAGCAACTACAGATATATTTGCCTTGGCATCAGAAATTTGGAACAACTTCATTGAAAACAACGTTGCTTGTTTCAAGCTAAACATAAATCATTACACGGATAAGCAGCTGTTTCCGACAAAAGCTCGGTGTCGCTGGACGAACAAACCAGTCAAATTTGGGATCAGGTTTTGGCTGGCAGTGGACCCTACCCCTACCTGTGCAAAGATGAAACTTGCGCAACTGGTTAGATACTGGATGACAATGTGTTAGGCTGATGTAACCGTGCTTAGGAAAACAGATGAATGTTACCATATATTATTATTATTATTATTATTATTATTATTATTATTATTTCACTGTAATTAGTAAAACAGTTGAAGACAGTTGCAACAGTAAACAAAGAAGAAGAGCGTTTCCACCATCTGCGCAAAACTTGAAAGCAATCACCGGTGTCCAGTTGCTGTTTTTACAATGTACTGGACATGGCAGCCATCAATTCCTTAGTTTTGTACAATGAATGCACCGGGGAAAATATCAGTAGGAGAGATCTCTTATGATGCTAGCCATGGAGCTTTGGCAGAAACATTTCGATCAGAAAACTGCAAAGCGGCAGGGAAACGCAGCTCAACCTGGATACAGTGCGCAGCCATCAAGAGACACACGCAACAGAAAACAATGCCAGGTAACTAAATGCAATAAAAATAAAACTTCTGATATCTGCGCCCAGTGTGAAAGAGCAATATGTGGTAAATGCACACAAGTTGATAAGCGTTACATCTGTGTGGATTATGCTAATATAGGGGCTACTTTGAAATATGTTTCCCACAATGCACATTCCCGTTACACAACAGGAACTGAGTTATTTTCTTTGTTATTTTTTTATAGAAATAATTATTTCGATTTTACAATTGTGTATGTAGGCCTACATATAACCAGTTTACAGTTACACAGGTTACACAATATTTTCTTTTGAAATGTTTATTTTATTATAGTTTTTCATTTTTTTACATCATGCATTATATGCGCTAATTTAAAAAAATAAAGCCTTCTATGTTATTTTTATAAAGAATAACATAAGAAAATAGGAGGCACTTTTTTACACAGAGAACAGTGATGGTCTGGAACCAACTCCCCAGTAATGTTGTTGAAGCCGACACCCTGGGATCCTTCAAGAAGCTGCTTGTTGAGATTCTGGGATCAATAAGCTACTAACAACCAAATGAGCAAGATGGGCTGAATGGCCTCCTCTCGTTTGTAAACGATCTTATGTTCTTAATATACACAGTCGGGTGGTAGTAATATATATATATATATATATATATATATATATATATATATATATATATAATGTTCATTGACGTGCCAATAATCACTCCGATACAGATCAATAAATAGATAGATAGATAGATAGATAGATAGATAGATAGACAGACAGATAGATAGAACTACTTCGTTGAGGGCAAAACTTAATTCACTTTTTTTTATTTGTCGTTTACTTTCGATGACCTTATTGAGGGGAGGGGGGGTAAAAAGGCTACATATTAACACTATGCTTATAATAAAAGAAAATTGTACATCACAAACCTAATCCGGGTATCTGTATTAAGGAACCTCGTCAACCTGTCCACCGATCCTCGTAACTATAATGTCGGCCTAGTTTTTAAGTTATTTTGAGAACTTAAAAACTGTAAAAGGCACTTGCTTAACCCAGAATCGTAAACAAGTTAAATGTATCTGTTTTTATTATATTTCACATTGTGGAATACAATTCTCGCTGAAAACAGGAAGGACGACTGAAGTTTGACCGCTAGTAGTAGTACTATCACACAGGCTGGCTACATGCGGAAATTACTCAACATATCAAGAAAATAAGATACATCCGGAAATACGTTTCGAAAACATCGATTTATTCGTATCCGTAATTGACACGATGAATTGATATATTACTATATAAAACATTAGAAAAAATAATTAATTTACCAAAAGGTTCCTCAACATCTTGCCGGTTTCGATGCTTTCTCCAAAGTACTAGCAACACAAGGACACTGTCAAGACCGAAAAGGATTACTCTCCTCCAATATCCCAATCACCACTGCGCCCCTTATCGTTCCTCCACTATCCCATCAAACCTTGCGTCACAATACGAACTCAGAATCCCATAATGCATTTTATTACAACACACTGAATAGATATTTTTATGTTTATCTGCCACACAGGTTTTTTTTTTTTTTTTTTTTTTTTTTTTTAATTATTATTATTATTATTTTCGGTTGTTAAGGATCACTCATTTTAGAGGGAATTTCGGCCTGCATTTTAAGCAGTCTCACACTTTCAGAAATACAATATTTTTCCAAATCTCAATCAACATAGGAAAATGTTCTATAAAAATTCCATAAAGTTGTATGTATTCTTTATAGAAATCAAAGATTCTATAGACATTATTTATTAGTTTGACAGAGGTCATGTGGTGGTTCTACAGAAAGGGCTTGTATTGAAAATATATACATATATATTCTATAAACATTTTATAGAAAGCCTATAGAACAAAATAAAATGGTACATTGAATTATTTAAATACTTGTAGTGTGTATAGTCACATTATTAAAAAAATAAAATAAAAGCACAGCTAAGCCTCAATAGGCTAATATTGCAGGCTATTTTTTGTATCAATGCAGTATTCTGTGTAGTACCTTTCCATACAGAAAAAATAACAAGCAAATAAACAAATAAAAAAAAGAAACTCATGAACATTTAATCTGTTTAAGCTGTTTGGGAGTTTTTTATTTAATACAAATTAAAACAATTATATGCATAAACAAACACAGTCAAATAACATTAAACATATATACACAAAAAAGACTGGATTGCTGGTATTAGATCATTTGCATATTATGCAAGATTTTTTAATATGTAAATTAACGTAAATTAATTAATGTTATTGAATTTGTTGAAACACTTAAAAGTAATAACACATGACCAAATGGTTCTGTGATTTTTTTTTTTCTTTAGGAATTGTTAAAAGAAAATGTTGAATATCTTCATAGTTAGTCATGCTCATAACACATTGGGCAAGTCACAAATATATTCTTTCCCTTGGCATGTCATGTACACCTTCTTGGAAATCAAATCTTCCACTTTGTATATTTTCATATGTAACTTTTTTTTTTTTTGATAATTTATATAAAGCTAGTCTTTACACCAACCACTGAATCATAAAAAAAAACTGTTTGCTGCTTAGTTGGAATTTTGTTATTACAGCAAAATACTCTTTTTCACACTTGCAGCAGATAATACAACCACTCATACACACGCCTAGTATATTTTGTAATATTCCTGATGTATTATCTAACATTTGTACAAATGAATTGAACCTTTTCCCCTCTCTACAGTTCAAACAAAAGTAGTAAATCTTCCCATTAACAATAGCTCTTTTATGCACTGTAAGAAATGCAACCTCTGATGTAAATGCATGTCATTCCTCATATGTTATTGGTCTAAAAACGGGGTGCCCCAAACATTTCACTTTCTGTTTTTTTTGAGAGACCACCTTTTGGAGAGGGTGTCCAACAAGCAGTGCTTGTATACTCTCAGATAAGCAGTTTTTGCTGATGTTCTACAGGCAATTGCATTTAAGTTCTTAATTAGGGGAAACCTCTCAGCTATGTGTCCTTGAACATTTTGTGCACCATGAAAAAGTATGCCATGTACTGCTTCAGAAGGAAAGGCAGGTGATGCCCACAAAGGACCCAATTGTGCACACTGTCTCTAAGATGCAGAAGTTAATGAACATAAGAAATATATTCTTCCCCATATAATTGCTCTGCATTAATTACACATTTTGCTTAAAGCAATTCAGCAAGATTCACTTCTTGTTCTCTTACTGTGTCTTGCAGCAAATATGAATTGTGCAAACAAGAAGCACCCAGTGTTTATAATACTGAGTTCCTAATGATTTCCATTACACAAGAGTAGATGTTAAAACGTCATGCTGATTTGAACTCGGCATAAACTAATGTGATCCATCTGTGTCTCCATCCATTTGCGTTTCCTTCCATATGATGATGTAGATATCCTTCTGCCTGGTGTTGATGGCTGAAGTGTAATGCTGGCTCCAGGGATCAGCGTATTTGCCTCCCTGGCGCATCAGCACACACAACGGCTGCGATGCTGGCTCCGGGGATCAACCACAGTGTGGTCTCCCCAGCGCATCAGCATGACAACCGTCTGGATTGAGCGAAGTAGGGTACATCTCTGTGGTCTTCAAGTGGGCACCTTCCATCCTCGTGTTTCGTCGACTGGCCCACGACACCTCAAGAAGGCTCGACGGTGATTCTGGCATCCCAGCATCACCCCCCTCCATCCCCCACTCAACTCAGCCCAGCTTACTTACCCGTACATCAGCGTTTCTTTCTTTCTATTGTGCTTGAGATCCCCAGTCAGAATCTTTCTTTCTCAACCACAGCCAGTTGCTGCTCCTCTCTGCTGCTTCAGATAAGTTCTTCACTGTGCGAGGAAACTCTTGGTCACTGAATCCGACGTCTCTGAGAAACCGGGTTGTAGAGTGTGCCACAAATCCTTGACAACCCACCTCCACTGGGTAAACCCGGACTCTCTATCCTCGCTGTTCCGCTTCAGTGGCTAGTTGAGCATACTGCAGTTTCTTCTTCTCATACGCCTCATCTACAGCATCCTCCCATGGCACTGTTAACTCTACAAGGTGAACAAGACGTGCTGATCCAGACCACAAGACAATATCTGGTCGAAGGTTAGTGGTGGCAATCTCAGGTGGAAAAATAAGCCGTTGACCAACATCTGCCAGCATTTTCCAGTCTCTAGCAGCTTCCAGTTGTCCGGGGCGAGGATTGGTTTTAACACCTTTTCTTGGTGGTTGCTCTCCTGGGCGGAGGAATGTTGTCTTGTGTATAATGCTTTGATGGAACTGGTGGCAACTTATTGGTCATGTTACGCTTGTCTTCCAATGCTAAGGCCAAATATTGCAGCACCTGGTCATGGCGCCAAGTAAAACGTCCTTGGCTAAGAGCCACCTTACATCCTGTCAAAATGTGCCTTAATGTTGCAGGTGATGAACACAAAGGACATGAGGGATCTTCTCCTACCCAGAGGTTTAGGTTATGTGGTGATGGGAGAACATCATATGTTGACCTGATGAGGAAACTGATCCTGCTCTGTTCCATTGACCATAGGTCTTGCCAGCCAATCTTGCATTGTTCCACACTTTCCCATCTCATCCATTCTCCCTGCTTGGCCTGGGAAACGGCCTTTACACACCTCATCCTCTCCTGCTTTTGCACCTCGTTGACTACGAGCTTCCTCCGTTGAGCTGGGGATGCCTTGTGCCATGTAGGAGGAGCTGAACTGAGACCAAGAACCCCTCTTCCATGCTGAACTTGCCCTATGATATCACCAATTCGAAGGGCAGCCTTTGCATCTTCCACAGCTTTCTTTGCCGCCCACTTTCTTCCAGTTTTCAACACAGGTGCTGCCTCCCTTACACATTTGTCGCGTGACTCTACTAATGTCATTTCCAGTCTGACCTTGGCGCACTTAAACTCCTTGATTAGAGCGGAGACTGGTAGCTGCAGTATTCCTTTACCATAAAGTCCCACTCTGCTGAGGCAGCGTGGAACTACCAACCATTTCCTGATGTATAAACTGATTAAAGCTTCCAGATTCTCTACTGTTGTCAAAGACACCTCGTACACAGTCAGTGGCCACAGCAACCTCGGCAGTAGACCAAACTGAAAGCACCAGAGTTTTAGTTTGCCTGGTAAAGCGCTGCTGTCTATGCTCTTCAACTAAATCGAAAGATGTTATTATTTATTTACGCGACAGCCTACCCCTAAAAATGCATCTGTCACTCCGCAAAGAGTAAGGAGGGCGTGGCACCGAGACAGACACTAAATCTGTGCATTGCGAAGTCATGTCTTCCACATTACAAATCCATGTATTTAAATGGTCTAGCATATTTGCAAAAACAGATCCTACTGTCTGAGCTGCCCTGTGACGTTTGACCAGTCTGTCAATCACTCATCTGCTTGCAAGGAGCAAAGTATAAACGTGCCTTATGTATCTCGCGTATTCTCAGTGGAGTTTAGTAATGTGCATTTGATGAGATTTTTAGAATCGGGTCCGAATCGGGTATCTGTCACTGTAACCGGCTATTTCGAATCCGATTCCGGTTCCCAAACTATGTAGAAAAACATGTCCGTATGTGATCAATGTGTGAGCAAAAGGTGGGTGGGTACATTTTATATACATATAAACAACCGTAGCATGGTGACGGGCGTCCGCCGGGTTTTACACTGTCATGGGGCGTCATAGTAAGCCCTTTGTTTATTTTTATTTTTTTGGCCTGCAACCATGTTATAGCCCTTCCTTCACTAACATAACTCATTCTGTTAGCAATATGGGTACATTTTTTTTATTTTTGGCGATACTTGTACCTAGCCCTGTTGAAATGCTTTCTTTACTTACTCCGGTTTGAGATACCATTCTCATCGTCTCCAAACACACCCAACAACTTCCCTTGTTAATTATGTTTTTTAGAATGTGACTTCTAATGTGTCGCATGTGTTCTGATAGATGTACTAATTAGTATTACATTATTAAATAATTAGTTAAGGCAATGCAATGCTGTGTTTATGGTGCAGCCCCAGACTTCAATGTTCATGGGAATACAATAAATAAACATAGGGTAGATAGAAAATGTGGTTGTAGGACATTTGAAACTTTAGTTTCTGTCTGTCACATGAGTAATGATTACGGAAACGTACTTTTCTAGACCATTCAAAATACATGGCATCCTTAGCTGTGTGATTCATGAATTGTCAAATACGACGACATTGCTAGCCGACCTAACACGACACCGACACCGATTTGAGTGAGTTATAGAAACTGGTGATAACCTATCGAGTTGGTAGGTGATAAGTGTTCGAAAGACCGGTCGTATTTGAATTTACGACCTCGCAATAGAAACGACAACCAGAATCTCAGAATTAGCCAGAATTTTAAGGATGGCTACACGGACATCAGGAAGTTAAGGACTGAATTGCAAGTTTTAAAAAAAAAGTGAAAAACGCAGGTTCGTATTTGTAATAGACCTAAAAAAAAAAAAAAAACCGAATATATATATATATATATATATATATATATATATATATATATATATATATATATATATAGTGCCTTGCAAAAGTATTCAGACCCCTGACCAATTCTCTCATAATACTGAATTACAAATGGTACATTGAAATTTTGTTCTGTTTGATATTTTATTTTAAAACACTGAAACTCAAAATCAATTATTGTAAGGTGACATTGGTTTTGTGTTGGGAAATATTTTTAAGAAAAATAAAATACTGAAATTTCTTGCTTGCATAAGTATTCAACCCCTGTGCTGTGGAAGCTCCCAGTTTACACCGATGAAAGAAATTGCCCTAAGGAGGACACAATTACCTTACCATTGGCCTCCACCTGTGAACCATTAAAGTTGCTGTCACATTTTCTGGATAAAAACCCCACTGTTGAAGGATCATTGGTCAGGCTGTGAATCTGAAGGAAAATGAAGACCAAAGAGCATTCTACAGAAGTTAGAGATAAAGTAATACAAATGCATAGATTAGGGAAAGGGTACAAAATAATATCCAAGTGTTTGGATATCCCAGTGAGCACAGCTGGATCAATAATCAGGAAGTGGAAGCTGCATCACACCACCCAGGCACTGCCAAGAAAAGGCCGTCCCTCAAAACTCAGCGCTCAAACAAGAAGGAGACTTGTGAGAGAAGCCACAGAGAGGCCAACAATCACTTTGAAGGAGCTACAGAGTTCAGTGGCTGGGAGTGGAGTAATGGTGCACCAGTCAACCATATCAAGAGCTCTGCATAACACTGGCCTGTATGGGAGGGTGGCAAGAAAGAAGCCGTTACTCAAAAAGTACCATCTGAAAGCACGTCTGGAGTTTGCCAGAAAGCATGAGAGTGACCCAGCTGCGATGTGGGAAAAGGTTTTGTGGTCAGATGAGACCAAGATAGAGCTTTTTGGCCAAAACTCAAAGCGCTATGTGTGGCGCAAACCTAACACTGCCCATGCCTCAAGACACACCATCCCTACAGTGAAGTATGGTGGTGGCAGCATCATGCTGTGGGGATGCTTCTCATCAGCAGGGACTGGGCATCTTGTTAAAATTGAAGGAAGAATGGATGGAGCAAAATACAGGGAAATACTGCAAGAGAACCTGCTTCAGTCCGCTAAAAAACTGAAGCTTGGGAGGAAATTCACCTTTCAGCAGGACAATGATCCCAAGCACAAGGCCAGAGCAACATTGGAGTGGCTCAAGAATAAAAAGGTGAATGTCCTACAGTGGCCCAGTCAAAGTCCTGATCTCAATCCCATTGAGAATCTGTGGCACTATTTGAAAATTGCGGTCCACAAGCGTCGTCCAACCAACCTGAACAACCTGGAGCAAATCTGCCAAGAAGAATGGGCCAAAATCACTCCGACACTGTGTGCAAAGCTGGTACATACTTACCCCAAAAGACTTAAAGCTGTTATTGCAGTGAAAGGTGGCTCTACCAAATTTGAATGTGTGGGGATTGAATACTTATGCAAGCAAGATATTTCAGTTTTTTATTTTTCTTAAAAATATTTCCCAACATAAAACCAATGTCACCTTACAATAATTGATTTTGAGTTTCAGTGTTTTAAAATAAAATATCAAACAGAACGAAATTTCAATGTACCATTTGTAATTCAGTAATATGAGAGAATTGGTCAGGGGTCTGAATACTTTTGCAAGGCACTGTGTGTGTGTATATATATATATATATATATATATATATATATATATATATATATATATATACACACACACACACACAGTGCCTTGCAAAAGTAATAGTGTGTGTGTGTAAATAAATGCCGCTTTCTATAGTCTTATTTTATTTCACATAACATCACACGGCGCTTTAAATAGTCACTATTGAACTGCAACGAATACCACGTGTTGCAGCGCTTCAACACTTGGTGTCGCACCTGTTATTTTAAGTTACGCGCTGACATCACGAGGATGTCATCGCGCAATAGGGGAGTGGTTCCTGCCTCCCTTGGTTTCTTCCGTGTTTTTTTTCCAGTTTCCTGGCTTCTGGGGCAGAGAGTTTATTTGCCTTATATTGAGAACCTGTGACACACGCCGGCATTTCTTTGTGTGTTGTTGTGTTTTGAGTTCGTCAGAATCCTGTCGGACTGCGTCTTTATAACGCCCTGCACTGTCCGTGTATCCTAATTATAAATAAACAACATGATGGCGTCGAGCTACAACGCGAAAGAAGAAGACGGACAGCTCTCCGGTGCCGCGGGGTCCGGCGGCGTAGGGGCTGGGAAGAGCAAGAAGCCGGACAACACCGCGTTCAAGCAGCAGAGACTGCCCGCCTGGCAGCCCATTCTCACCGCGGGCACCGTCCTGCCTGCCTTCTTTGTGATCGGTCTGATATTCATTCCTATCGGAATCGGCCTCTTCGTAACTTCCAATAACATCAAGGAATTTGAGGTAACGTACCGTACACAGAACCTTCATTAGGATGTTCATATGAATTGATGGACTGGTTGATTTTCATAATCAACCCCAAGTACGCATTTACAGTCGTTTGTGTTTTTTTTTTTTTTTTTTTTTTTCATTTTAGTTTTGTAATGGTAAACTGTGTGTGTCTGCAAGTCTGCGACCTGGCTACTGTTTGAAAGCCAATCCACAGGGTTTGGAATTGGGTGTATTCTAAGTTAATTCAGATAATCAGTGCAAATATCGTATTATAACAGTGCACTGTAAAAACGTTACATTAATCCTAGCAGTGGACTTTTTTTTTTTTTTTAGATAAACACAATTTTATTATTACTTTATTTTTTATTATATATAATGTTGTTATGGGGTGCATTTCAAAGGACTGAGCATCCGCAATGCAACCATGCCATTATTCGCTCATAACCGTGGTCCACAAATGCCTAACCTCATTGCCATTGTAGAGTTCAGTGTGGTATTTTTATAAGTGTATTGTCATTGAATTGTGTGATCTGTGTTCTCCATGTTGCAGATTGATTATACTGGTATTGACCCAGCCAGTCCATGCTACAACTGCTCTCAGACATTGACCTGGAACAGTACAAAGCCGTGTGTATGTAAAATCCCCTTCACACTGGAGCAGTCATTTGAGGTAAGGCTAAAACACCTCCATCCAGAGCAAGACTTAGAGCTACTTACTGTAATGTGTTTTTAAATTCTCGGTTGAGTTGCAAGGGTACATTTTAATATAATATGCAGGGGGGGGGGGCAAGTTAATGATTCCGCTGTGGTGCTCCAAATTCGGTGGAGTGGAGATATGATTCTCGAGAGCTTTAACAAGAGTTTGAGGGCTGTTTTATAGCTAGTCTGTTTATAAAGATCCAATTTAGAATTAATTTTAAAACTAACTAAAATACAGTGAATGTATATACTATATATAATAAACAGAGGTTCAATACAGTGAATGTATATAACAAACCGAGGTTCAATACAGTGAATGTATATAACAAACCGAGGTTCAATACAGTGAATGTATATAACAAACCGAGGTTCAATACAGTGAATGTATATAACAAACCGAGGTTCAATACAGTGAATGTATATAACAAACTGAGGTTCAATACAGTGAATGTATATACTGTATATAAACATGGAAGGGTGCGTTCAGGTCAGCCTTGCTGTACTAGCTGTGTTTATTCACAATCTGCTACTGGTAGAATGGCAGCACGAAAGTTGGGTTAGAAATATTATGGAGGAACCCCAATGTTTTTGTGTTAGATGTGCAGGGAGGAGGCGTTTTCAAAGGCGACACATATCAGGAGGAATACATTATTCATTGAATTTCTGTTGGCTGTTGCATTGTCACTGGCATCAGTCCAACATCAGTAAGTTGTTAGCAGTCCCTACTAATCCCTGTTCATCAGTCTTTGTGTTCTCAATAAGATCGTATTGTAATGATACATTACCGCTTGGCAAATACCCCTTTGTCAGTGAGGAGCCATTTCAGACAAAAGTGTGTCAAGGCAGAGAGAGAGACCAAGTATGCACAGCTGCACAGCGAGAGAGATCAGCTTATACACAGCGTGAGAGACCAAGCCATTTATATCTGGAACATATAACAATAATACTGCAAAATATGTAGAAAGACTGTACGTGTATACATTTCACACAGGCACTGGCTCTATGGGTGCTAGATAACTTCAAGCCCTATTTATATAGCAAAAAATCAACATGCATATTAAATTCTTTCAGTTAATTCCTGTCTCGGTAAAACTATTAAGGCTTTATACAATGTACAGTCTTTCTACATATTGTATTATTATTAGATGTTTTTTTCTGTAAATGGCTTTGGTCTCTCTTTCTGTTCTTAGCTTGGTCTCTCTGCATTGATACACAATTGTGTGAAACGTCTCCATGTGAAGCAGTGAAACGGGATGTTTGTCTAGTTTCTTTTACTTATTTGGCTCACGTGGGGTGGCTAAAATATAATAAAACAGCCTGTGGTTTCTGCTGCGTTGTGAATTCTAACGCATTTGGTTTCACACTGCCTGACTTTGAGGGGGAAATGAATTAGTTCCACCTTAATCGAGCCGAGACCACCTTTTCAAGTAAATCTTGGTTCCCTCATTTGGTGCGCACTCAGATGCGAAACAAATATTTGACATTTCACACCTTCCAAAATAAACCGAACTTGGCTGTTAACTGAACTCTAGTGTGAATTAACTTCTCCAAACAGACTAGGTATGAAAGGGCCCTTAAAAACAGGCTGTGATGACTAAATCTGAAAGTGAACCTAGAAAACAGGAAGACTCATTCTCATATTTCATACCTGTATGTTGCTGTGAGAATTTAATGATGGTGATGATTTTTTTTTAAGAAAATCAATATCATAATCTGGTAATGTGCATCTTGGAACTGCCTGTGATGTGTAAACACAGTTTTATTTCTTTTTAATTTAAAATATTATTTTAGCTAATTCTGTGTTGCTCTCTTTAGGATATTTGTTTTTATTGAACATTTTTACTGTAGCTTTCAGGCATAAAATGAATGACTTTGTTTGACAAAGGTGTCTTTTTTGTTTAGAGCGATGTTTTCATGTATTACGGGCTGTCCAATTTCTACCAGAACCACCGTCGTTACGTGAAATCTCGAGATGACAGCCAGCTGAATGGAGATGCCTCCTCCTTAACTGTAAGTGGTGTTGTGTTCTACTTCTGTTCTCCAAAGGTGACCAACTTATACAGCTTTGGAATATGCATTTCAGCTGATTTTGCCATGTGCTGTAAACCCCCTTATTACAGTAGGTTTGCCCTTTTGAAAAGTTTTGAAAGTTCTTTTGATTACAGAAGTGTACATGTCATGGCTTACTGAAATGATGATACAAAAACCTGAATTAAACCATCTGTTCTCTTTAGCAATGGAATTGTTCTTTGTTAGAATATTGTACTTTTTTGTTTGTGCTCAGTGTTTGCTGTTGGATCAGAATGCAACTGAACTGTATGTTTGAGTTATCAGTTAATTATTAGTGTGAACATTATTGTTTGTATACTATCTTTACTGTCTACTGTTCTTGGACTCTGCTAAAGCCTCCAGAGGATTTTTTCAAATTTCTGTTGATTACTTTGCACTCTGAGGACCATCAGGCAGGTGATAGCCAAAAATGAGTTTCACTGTGGTGTAGATAAATGTACAGACTGCACTGTGAATGAAAGCTTTTTAATTAAATGTGATTATAATTATATGTCACTTCTTAAAGCTATTTTAAATGGCTTTTTTTGTTGTTTTTAGATTTGCCATTGCTAAGTTTATTTCATTCTTATTCAAAATGTTCAGTACACTCTTTAAAAAAAAAAAAAAAAAAAACACAATCTAAAGCTCCTTCAAGTGTTAGTTCTGCTAGCTAGATTGATAAATAAAAAAGGATGTTGCTTATTTTATATCTACATGTGTGATTTAAGTGTCTCTTGAAGTCAAATGTGGTGATTTTTGTTGGAGTTTTCAGATTTTGACTGCTTTTTATTATCTTCTGGAAAGGCTTCTAGACTTACAACTTCTATAAAAGTGTATTTCATATTGTAAAACTTCCATTCAAACAGGAATTATGCTGGAAATGATATATTTACATGTTTGCCTTTTTACAGAGCCCAAGCAAGGAATGTGAGCCATACCGCACCAGTGATAACAAACCCATAGCTCCCTGTGGAGC
Source organism: Acipenser ruthenus (assembly GCF_902713425.1). Taxonomy (NCBI): domain Eukaryota; kingdom Metazoa; phylum Chordata; class Actinopteri; order Acipenseriformes; family Acipenseridae; genus Acipenser; species Acipenser ruthenus. The sequence goes on from NC_081193.1 coordinate 3,294,582, forward strand.
CATTGCTAACAGCCTGTTCAACGGTAAGAATTCTATTAGATTGACTTATTCACACACGTTTACAAAGGTTGATCGGATTAAAAACTACACATCAAAGGACATTCAGTAATTAGATTATTGTCTCATTAAATGTGTTTTCCCTCCAAGGAGTGGAGAAGCACATATCTATTCAAAGTCTTACTATTTGTACTTGCTTTTCTTAGGTAAAGCACCATCGCATCTTAATTATGCAACCTTGCATTCTATTTTTAAGAAGTCGTACCTTTTTTTTTTTTAGGTTACTTGTAAAATGCTGTTATTTGGCAGTAGGTTTGCCATTTTCCTATAAATACTGTTACATTTTGTTTTGATCAGGCAGTGAAGTGAAACCGTGCCTATTCTGTAACTTTCAATAGGGTTGTAGAGGTATAATCAAACAGTACTTAATTGTAGCTTTTATCCCCTCCAGACACTTTGACATTGTACTACATTAATCCCAACGGCACTGAAAGTTTAGTTCCATTGCAAAAGAAGGGAATTGCCTGGTGGACTGACAAGAATGTGAAATTTAGAAACCCAGGTGGAAATAACTTTAACCTAACAGCTGTTTTCCAAGGTAATTATTCCTTCTTATAATACTGTAATTTGCTTGACATTGAAGTTAGTTCTTTCTTGGTCATTAATCCAATACATTTTTCTATAGGTACCTCCAAGCCTGTGAACTGGCAAAAGCCTGTGTACGAGCTGGACACAGACCCTGAGAACAACGGGTTTATCAACGAGGACTTCATTGTGTGGATGCGCACTGCTGCCCTGCCCACCTTCCGCAAACTCTATCGTCTGATTGAGAAGAAAAACAACATGATACCAACCCTGCAACGTGGAAACTATACCCTGGACATCACCTACAGTATCCTTTCAATCAAAATCACATGGGAAAGATGGGAATGAAATCTAGAATTCACTTAAGGGCATATGTATAACAAAAACAGATAAACAGTTTATTTCTAATTGGTTACATAGCATTCTGTTGATAACCTACACAACCTTACATGGCTTGGGTTCAGTAGTATTACTTGTCCTCTTATAAAGTCTGTTTGATTGATAACTTTTGCTTGTCATACTTTAAAACAGGCTACCTTGTAAACTAAAGAAAGCTAAGTAAGAAGCCACTAAAAGACTTCTTAATCGGGCGTTTGCCTGATGGGATAAATTCTCCAAGTGTTTTTAATTCTGGTATGTAAGGTGTTATAGAATACTTGACATGAAAGATGTACAGTTTAAACAGGTCTCTAGTATAATACTGCAGCAAAACCATTACCCAGAACTGAGAGAGTCCACAGTTCATCTTTGCTGTACATTATTGATCTGGTGCATGTGAGGTGAAGGCCAGCCATGTCTGCACAGTAGTTAAATCCTTTTAAAGCAATAAGACTATTTTGAAAGTATTGATTTTGAACACAGAGAGTATTTTTATGCAGCTATACTCCCAGAGCCCTATAGAATAGTTGCTGCTGCAGCAGTCGTCCTTGCATTACCACAGTTTAAACACTGTGCCTCCTGACTTGAGTGTCATTGTTTGCCAACTGGCGCCAGATATAGTGTTGGATTTGTGCTTTAGACCCTAGTCCACTAGGTAATGGATTGTGACAAGCAAGTCAGTAGATTTACATAGAAGTAAAGGAAAAAAGAATTGCTTTAATCTGAAAAAGGCATATCGTAAGATTAACAAGTAAGAGTTTTGTTTGTAATCTCCCGTAAAACTTAAAATACTCGCCGGTCTCCAACACTCGCCGGTCTCTAATAGGCGCTGGGGCTGCTGCGAAATATGGTAAATAGACACCAGGTCTCTCTTAAACGCCGGGTTATGAATAATAATATAATGCGTGTCATACTGAATGTTCAGCCAATACGCACACGGCTGTGCAGCGAGCTTACCAATTTGTTTTTCAATAGCGATGAAGAGACCCTGAGGCTCAGGATGAATGAATTTAATTTATTTTAAGGTACACGTAATGCATACAGTTTTTTTTTTTAATGACGTTCTTCATTTTAAAACCAGTTGTGAAGCTTTTTTGAGCGTGCTGAAAGTAAGCCATCTGAAGTATTTGCAGATGTTTGTGATCTTACATAATAAACCCTGGTCTCAGATAGTCGCCGGTCTCCAATAGGCACCGGGGCTACTGACAAATATTGTAAATAAACAGTGGGGCGTTTATTTCAAGTTTAACGGTATGTTGTAATACCCAGCGACACACCGAGACACGGTCTCATTTCATTCTCTCGGGTGAATGTGTCATGTGGTGTTCCTGATTTGCAGATGTTCGGTTGAAAGGCATGCATAGCAGTATGTAAATATTTTATTTTATTTTGAAATGTTTTTGCTCCTTGTGTTTATGGCAGAAACATCCAATACAAATAAAGACACAGGTAACAAAGCTACATTTATTTTGCAGTAACTTTAGGAAGTTTATTTTGTGGTTACTGTACCCCTTTGAGGATTCACAATAGAGCCTTAATAGCAGCAGGAGGAAGAAACATATTAAGACCCGTATTATGAAATATTCTACCACAGATGGTCTTCCTTGAAAAATGGTGGTGACCGAAGTACACTAATTCTTCCATGCATTGGCTATAGCAATGTCTGCAAAAACTAGGTTGGACAGTTTATGCTTTTATAAGCAATTTTAAAATTAAAGTAAAAATAATGCTACTTTAAAAAAAATGAACTGCCAGATATTGTAGTTGATGTTTACCGTGAGTAAAACAACACTTTGTTCCACAGCTTTAATTAAATGTTACCAACTGTGTTGATTTGGTGTAGGCATTAATCCTCACAGCTTTTTATTTGAACTCTGAAGTGCACATCCCTGAACTCTAGGTAGCAGCAAATACTCCCAGCTCATTTTCCTATACAGTGTTCAGATTACCCTGTGCGTAGATTTGATGGGCGGAAGCGAATGATCCTGAGCACTATCTCCTGGATGGGTGGTAAGAACCCGTTTCTGGGCATTGCCTACATCACTGTCGGCTCCGTCTGCTTCTTCCTGGGCGTCGTCCTGCTGATTATCCACCAGAAATATGGAAACCGCAACAACAGCGCAGAGATCCCCAACTAGTGGAGGAGTGACACCCCTACGCACAACCAGAGGGGCCCAGCTTGGACCACTAGCTAATAAAGCTTAGCATCATCAGTTGTTGTACATGTTGTTTGTCCTTTAAATGCAATGGTTTATTTTATTTCTAGGGATGGAGCAGGTCTATTTATTCACAAATCTCTGACTGATATGATACCAAAAGCCTTTCTTGTTTGACTCAATACTGTTTGACTTCATTCATAAACTGCTGTTAAAGAAGCCAACTACAGTCTAGGACAGTTCATGAATATCAAACTTTAAAAAATAGTTTGTAATGAGTTAAAGCTTTGTGGCCAGCACCCAAAATTTGGATATAAAGGATTTCCAAAGAGCATGATCCATCTCGTGTTTAACTAATGAAAAATAGCTATACATTAGATCATAAGGATTTGCTGGATTATATTTGACACTCAAACAAAACCTGTGTTACAAATGATATGAATATAGATGTTAATATTTAATTCCTTGAAGACAATGATGTACTTGTTGAAATGCTTTAAAACTGATATAGCATGTTTCCTGCTGAATGAATGTACAGTCTTTGTGTTTGTAATTACATTTAATTTACTTCCAATGCTTTTTCTAGTAAACTGCACTGGTTAGAATCTGATGTTTTTAATAATTTTAGATAATCTGGTACATCTGTGTTTTTTATTTTCAGTTTTATTATACCGGTACCCTACTTTTGCTAAAGAATGCAGTGTGTTGCTGTGACTGTAGTATGTCTTGAACAGATGTGGCATTTTAATCTTTTTTTTATATATATATATATATATATATCTATATATATATATATATATATATATATATATAGTTTATTTCAGGTTAAGTAGGTTTACTTGTTTTAAGCACAAACATGATGACTGCACACTTGACATTTTCAACTCGGTTTAATGTAACTATTCTAATCTGATGGAGATGAATACAAGGATTATTGGGACCAGTGTAACCACAGAAGCTGCTTTTGATTTAAGTAATATTACTGTTGAAGGTTTTCAAAACTACTTCACCAAGCATACTCGCAACCTTAATTCACCAGTTAATTTGCACTTATCATACAATTGAAATATCCTTGTTATTTATTTGAGAATTAGGAGTTATTTACTTTCCTCTGTACAGCTGTTGGTTTACAATATTATAAAAAGCTGTTTATTCTGTAGAGATTACTTTTAAGTTGGGCGGTCTAATAAAAGATGGAAAACTACTGTATCTTGACTGGGTCTAATTATTCATGTTAATAAAAGTGAAACCATAAATAGGGTTTTAGAATACAAATTGAATTAGTGTTGTATAATACAAAAATGTATAAAACAAGTTGTGTGTCAGTTACATGCATCTTTCACACCACAAAAAAGTAGATTGCTTACTAACATGTTTGTGAAACTGATTGCTGATTTGCTGATATTGTGGATTATCTCCTGCTGATGAGATGAGGCTGTATTGCATCTTGGTTAAGATGCTTGCTTGTGGTGTGCATGGCCACCTGTTTGCACCCAGCCTCCATCTTGTTCCACACATATATTCATGTAAGTTTGACATGCATGTATAGGGGGACAAATACCTCTATACAACCCCTGATACACTCAATAGAAACATGTTTAATCACAGTTGTATTAGTAGTTCTCTAGAGAAATGTGTGTGATTGATGTAACTTAAAAAGTGAGTAAGTAGATTTAAGGAAAGGCACAAAGTCTTTTCTTCAATCAGTAATGTATTGTTATACATGCAGGAAATCAGATTCTAGGTACAGAACACACAGATTCAGATTCATGATTATTAATACCTCTGGCACAAAAATGATTTCTCTCCCCTGTCTCTGGTGTTTTGTTGGTATCGTTTGGACGCTTGATTGAATAATTGTTACCTTGTTAAAGAGGAGCAGGATAAGTATTTAAGAGCAGGTTAGGAAGCGGACGGGCGTACTGCTAGAGCGCAGGATTAGAACGACAGGTGTGTGGAGCGAGCTGACTCAACGTATGTTTCCATATAACAATCAGAGTAAGAGCGAGGCTGTAATAGAAATAAAGTACAACAGATAGCGTACCGCTTTGAAGCACTTCAGATGCAGATCGCTGTGTGAAATACCCAACACCAGAGCAAGGAGCAGCGGATTACGGGGACCTTTCAACTACCGAGATTGTTGGGTCGTGCCAGCAACTCAGGCAAGACCCTATCTTTCCGTGTAGTGTTAAACAGCTAGCCCTCCGAGTAAACATTGCTCCTTTTTAACTTCTCTATTTAGTTAGCTATTCAATAATTACCTTCTCTGATTCAGCTATTAGTTCTTTATGTAGCGGCCACAGACTCTCAGTTAGAAAAGTCAGTGGAGTGGACGATAGATACAGAGCAGCTAGTGTAGTATATAGGATTAGTAGGTGCGTGTGACTTAACATTTGTATCTGCTATTGTTTTAAATCACAGAGTGTGGTAGTTATTTTATTGATTGCACAGAGTGCTTTGCTGTTTGGTTAGTTTAATTCATTTGATCTCTTATGCTTGTTTGCAGTGATTAATGTGTGTATGTATTAGATTTATTAGAACACCCATAACCGGCTTCTCAGGTGGTCTATTTGATATCCTTCTCCTGTGATCGGCATTGATGAAACTGCGCCGGGTACTATATATTCCTTTTATAAAGGTATTTTAAAGCTTTGGAGATATATTTTTAATGCTGTTTGGTATTTATATATTAAACTGCTTTCATATAAAGATTCTCATTGAACAAACTCTTGTGTGACGAGTTATTGAACCTCTATCCTCTCCCACTCTCTACCAGACCTTCCTGTACTAGACAAAGGTTTCGGCAGCGCAATCGCTACCCGAGCCCGAATACCTGGGCTTGTAATCAAGCAGAGTGTTACACCCGTATACAGTTCTGATGTAAACATGGTGTGTTGACATGTACTGTATCGTTGCAGCTAGATTGGCGGTTTTGGTATACTGCAGTTGGAAATATGTTTTTCACGAAGGAGAATGCTCTTAAGTGGACTGAGATTTTTTTTTTTTTTTTTTTTTAATCTTTTAAACCAATCATTTGGTAAGCAGTATATTATGTAAAAGCAGGTGATCACTTAAGTCGGATGATTCTACTTTTGTTATTCACATTGTGATTTAAGAACCCAATCTGCTTTCTCTAAAGGGTAAAGTTCGGAAAGGTCTTGGTTTCCTGGTGCTCAATAGTAAATGAGTATAGCTGCAGTCTCTGGGGATATACAAGTTGTTAAACATTTCGTGACCCCCAAAAAAGTTCAAAATCAAGGTTTTTCCATCAAGCACACGCAATATTTAACTTATTCAGTATATAGAGTTAGTTGGCAAGCTACCAGCATACACAAACAGAACAGTTCTACACAGCATGCTTCCCGAATTATAGCCCTTAGTTTCTGGAGTTCACAGCCTGTTACTGTTTTCATTGTTATGTTTTAGTTGCCTGTAAAAGTTCTTCCTATTTAATAGAAAATCTGAAATTGCTAGATTTAACAGGTGGAACTCCCATTCTTATCGACAAACTGGGTAAGTGTTACATTTCTGTGGTAAATGTCTTAATTAATGGGAAGGGCTTTTATTCAAGTAACTGTGTCACGCATCCTCACAAGGTTTTAAATGCAAAACAATAACAAATAACAATCGGCTTTCGCCGTAATATAAAACATAAATCATAATATAAATAGATAAGACAAAGGGCCGGGACACTCCGCCACAGGATGATATCAGCCCGTACAGAGACTGACAACAATACTGCGGGTTGAGCGCTCATACGCGTATTTGATTGCAAATGAAAGATTTAAACAAAATGAAACACTAAACCAAAAGACACGATGGCCAAAACAAACAGGTAAAATAAAGCAACAAGTAGCATACTGGTCTAAAGCGAGCCCCCGTAGTAATTGTTATTTTAAATGTACCTTTCAAGATCTTTCTCTTTCGTTCCACCTCTGAACACCCAAACGCCGAGCGAGCAAAAGCTACTGTTTTTTATAACGTGGTCAAGGGATTAACTGGCCATCAATGATCTAGTTTATCCCTCGACCACATTCTCATATGCATGGCTGACCAGCCAATTTATCAATACATCATCAGCTGCCATCCACGCATTTTCACGAGAGGCAGTCTGGCAGACTTTGCTTGCTTCTCGTCTCTGCCAGACTATCTTACATCATTACAATAAAACAAACACATTTTAAAAATAGCCGTAAATAATAATAATCACACAAAAGACAAATAAACACAGGACGGGCATTTTGAGTAAAGAACACTATGAACAATATTTACATGAAGTAATAAAATGTGTGTTTTTATTCTACAAGTGAGTTGCAGAAATAGACTTGTTTGCATTGCCACCTAATATTTTAGTATGCCTGTTTGAACCTCAGCTTCTGACTGCAGTTGACTAGAAAGACAAGTGCTGTAAAGAATTTAGAAAATAGTTAACACATGAAAAAAATAAAAATGAAACGGAGGCATCCTTAGTTTCATTTTGGTTTGCATTCAGGTAGGTGACTAATACAGAAATGTACAGGTTGTACAGAGTCATGGATTGTTTGCATGTCTCAATTCAAATGCTCCTTGGTCTTTTTGTACAGATACAGCAGTATAGACTGAGGGCTGGTTGCAGCACAGTGTGCTGTCCTGCACCACCACTGGAAGCCCTTCAAGCTTTCAAAGACAGTTAATAGTCTACCTGTCATACAAATCACAAGCTTGGACATCCAGTACACTGGAGTATATATGTCATGAATGCAGTGTGTGTGTGTGTGTGTGTGTGTGTGTGTGTGTGTGTGTGTGTGTGTGTGTGTGTGTATGTATTGTAAGACCGTGTAGTCCGGGGAGAAAACAGGACTACACCTCCCAGAAGGACATGGGCTGAAAAACCCTAATTTAATTGTTAATTTTTGTTAATTATCCCCTGCACCTTGCTATCATTGTAAATTAGAGCCAGTGCAGGGTACTTAAGAAGAGCAGTCAGTCTGCTCAGTGCTGCTGCTGTGTGAAGAGCCCGATTGTGAGTCGTTAAAAGGGAAAAAGGTAGTGTTTACGATTCTCGCTGTGTTTTTGTAAGGACGGGGAAACAGCTTAGCTGTCCCGTGTTAGACAGGGTGTGCCTGTAATTTAGTTAGCACTCCAGAGTGGAGCTAGGTGTTTGTTTATATTTGTCTATTTTTTGTGTGTGTCTAAGAATAAAAGAAAACTAGCGCAACCGCGCTGAAAAAAAAAATTAAGTTCCTGTGTTTGGGTCGATTTAAAGGGGAAAGAACCTGAGAGCGCCTGTGTGGTGAGCGTCTCCCTTGCAGTGTGTGTGTGTGTGTGTGTGTGTGTGTATATATATATATATATATATATATATATATATATATATATATATATATATATATATATAAATTACACACAATTATATGACGTTCATGATACATATACTCTTGTATATTGAATGTCTGTAGTAAGAAACAAATGCCACAGTGCCTGTGACAGCTTTCAAACAAACCGAAACATTGTGGCTATATAATAGCGAGGATCATGCATCTCCTTCCTGTCAGAGGCAAGTGCGTGAGCCAAACCGATTCGTACATTTTGCTTTACCGCAGGTCAAAATCAACCTGAGGTGTAGGCAAGAAAGGGTTAGGGTTCTGCCAAAGAACGTCCGTACTGACAACAAAACTAAAAAGAAGTGAACATTTGGTTCATGAAGATTGTTTCGTTCAGACATTGCAGAGGCATGCTTGTTGTGTGCTTTTTAACTTGAAGCCGAACATTTGTACCTGCCCACCTCTGTACTTACATTATACGATCTATATTAAAATGTGAAAATAAAACAAAATGTAGACTTTGTAATATAATTTAAACAGGCAAAGGTATCAGAGTTTTAATGACTCCTTTAAGCTTGTTTTTGTGGCTGAGTTAAGCTCATTAGTGTTGTTCAATGTGTGTAAATGTTGAAAGGTTATAATTAGGGTTTATGATTTTCGGTTTTAACTAATAAAACACCCCCGATACAAAAATAAATTAAATCGATGGATAGCCAATAAACACCGTAAAAACTGTGGAAATGGTTAATCTATTCACGTTGACTTTACCCTACTCCCATTAAAAAATAAAACCTACTACAATAATAATAAATACATTTCCCAGTGCTGCTGGGCAATGTCCCGCCTTCCTGTCTTGTATCTATCATTGATTCGTTCTGAATACTTTAAACCCGCCCCAACTACTGAGTGACAGAACATTACTACATTTCTATTGGAGATTCCACTTGCGAGATTTAAAATGAGATTATAATCGGTAATGGAGGCTTGTTAGCGGGATTTAAAACTGTATTACAGTTAAAATACAGAGGATTTAAAAACGAATTGTGGCGAAATGTACAAACATGACTACACGCAAAAACCCCAGAAGAATGTGCCTGTGACCATAGGGATTTCCTTGTGGGAAAACAGCAAAGGAAAGAAGGTACAATTTAAGTGTGCAAGTACTGTCGAGTTACTATACATATTTTGACACAAAAAAAAAAAACGCTCAAGCATTTTGGAAAGTAACCGAGTACTCTAATTTCATACAGTATATCAAAAACGAAAGCCCTGGGGAAAAAAATATATATATTTTTACATAATTCAAATAGCTAAAAATAAGCACTGAAAAATACAATTAATAAAACCCGAAAAAAACAGAAGCCCTAGTTCTAATCAGCAGTAACATAACTCTCTGTTGACCATGTTGGCTTGAGGCCTACAGCACGGCTTCATCCCATAGAGGCCAGGTGAAGTACTGGAAACATGGCAGCACCTGCTTCATCTTGAGGGCATTTTTATCTGCTGTACAGCGATGCTTCATCTTGAGAGCATTTTCATTTGATATATAACAATGCTTTCTAAAATAAACAAACAGTTCAAAAAAGAAATTCATAAAATACATAGCAAACAGTTATCTATCAGTTACCAGTTGCGCTCTAGTCAAGCCCCTACTCTTGCTGAATACTCAGTACAGTATATTGATTACATTCAAAAATAAATTCATCCTCATAGCCCCCCTCTTATTTTTGAGCAAAATTCTACTGATGGCTGTGTGGGCATAGACAAGAGTAGATCTGGTAGCTTTTCCCTCAGCTAGTGTTACATATTTGGCACAATATAGGCATGTTCTGTTAAATGATACATACATTCTGAGATTAGTAGAGAACCATAAAGATAGACCTGTAAAATATCATGCACTTTCATCAATGAATTATATCTACTAAACCTGGATGGAACTGCACTCCCAGATCGGTGTTGCCTACTCCTGGTCTCCTAGGCACACTGCCACTTTACATTTAATGATCTGAACTATTTTACATTGGATTTACATCAGAAAGATAAATGGACTCAAAGGAAAGTGATATACTAGCATAGGAAATCATTCTATATTTAATTATGTTTGTGTGTTACTTTTTTTAATGAACAATCAAATAATCAATCCTAGTGCCTGGTGCATTTATCAGTGTAATGATATCACTGCATAAAAACATTTCACAAGAGCGCCCTGGGTTCACAAGTGATTTGGAGAATTAGAGTGGAGAGTGGACAAGTGATGCTCCCCTTTTCAATAGTGGTATCCTTGATCAAGGGATTGCCGTTTGGTCTGCTTATAATAACTAAAGAAACAGACATGGTCAGATTTAAACAGAGACATCAATGAGCTAGTGTGTGATGAAGAGCCACAGTCTTAATCATGTTCGGTCCAGCATGTCTTTTGGGTTATCTAAATGATCTTGTCATATGCACTAGTTTATTTTAAAGCTGATCTTCATTAAACAATGTAATCGTACCGTATTGCATACCTCATCTGCTGCCTTTAAAAAACGACATTCCCATGTGTTTTGTGCATGACACGTGCCCCCCACCCAATCATTTACATATATGTATTTTACACACAGCTGCATGATTATCTGTATTTTTCAAACATCTTCTATATACCCAGCTATATGTTTCCACTGCCTTCCATAACTGCTTCCATATTCCATCTTGCTCTTATTGTATTACTTGTATTGTAACACTTGAAATGTATTTGCTTACGATTGTAAGTCGCCCTGGATAAGGGCGTCTGCTAAGAAATAAATAATAATAATAATAATAATAATATTGTGTGGCTGTTTTGTATAAAACTCCACTTCATCACTTAATTCCAATCTGTCACACTTATATAAAGAAATACATCAAACGGTCTTATGCTGTAGCATTATTATTCATACCACTAGATGGGATGGCGCTCTACTATTTTAAATAGCCAAGATTAAACTAATGTTGGGGAATTGGCGTGTATATTGCAGTGCTATATTTATACAAACTAAACATCAAGTTTATCCACAAGTCTGTCCATGTGGAGAACATGGTTCTCCATGTTCTTCTAAGAAGCTTTGTGAGCAATGCTGTGTATATATATATATATATATATATATATATATATATATATATATATATATATATATATATAATTTATATAAATCCAGTTCTGGCAATGGAACATGAAACAAGCAATGTGATTGCTCGACCAGTGTTCCAGCTATCCGTATATTGGATGGATACGGACAGTTGGAACCTTGTCACATACAATCGAAATCACTGCGCTGCCTCACAGAATTAAGTACCTTTTTTGTGATTTAAAAACGTCTAAATGAAAGCGTTCGTTTTTTTTTGGTTTGTTTTGTTTTTTTTGGAAGATGTCCATGGATTAGAGAACGCCACGTAATATTCCACTAGTATAACAATATCTATGTTCCACTTAAATATGGAAAGAGCTAATTCTACAGCAGAAGAACAAATGTTGAGCACAGAAGCCTGTAATCCAAATGACACAGTTCAGTTCTGGCTTGTATAGTTTACCCCCTCCCCTTTTGAAATAACAATGCACAGTTGCCATGCCAGCAAGGCCCCACCAGAGCATTTTAAGGAGCCATCAGAGATTGTAGGCTGATTCATTGCATCTAACAAATTAAAGTTACGGTTTGTACAACGTGATTGAGTCATATGTGTTTATGTGTTCCACTTGAAAAACAGTCTAGTGAAGAGTCATACAGTGTGGCCTCTGTGACTGTGTGCCTGTTCAAATAAAGCATCCTGCAATGTGTACTAAAGTATATTCCAAATCTCAAATATTTGTTAACCACACAGGTAATTCTATCAAGAGTATGTGATTTAGAAACATTTGAAGATAAACACTTGAACCAGACAGAACTCTGATGCTATCAGTGAATGACCCCCGATTAATGGTACAGTCTCTGCTTTCCTCCTTCAGCTGTATTAAGGCTATGAATGAGGTAGTAGATAACAGACTGATGCACATAAACTCTTCTGATTTCCAAAATAATACAAGTCGCAGTAAAGTTTAACTGCTTAAATATATCACTTTATTAAGAGCTAAATCTAAAATACAAACTGAAGATCAGGCCTTTGTAAGACTGGATAGCTACCACAGTAAACTCCACAGTGTGCAATGATCACTGATGCACACACGGAATTAGCTGCATAGTAAATCAAATGCATACACTGAAAAGGTTGGATTTTGGTAGAATAAGCAAACATTAAGTCATACAAACATGCTAAAAAATAATAAAAACTAACATTAAAACACATCTATAAAAACTAATATGTATATTTATTATAAAACTTTACAATAATATTTGTATGTAAGGATTTGGGTGGAGACAGAGGCACAACTTGATAAACATATCTCTTTTGTAGCAGTATAAGTGTGTTGTTACTCATTTTCAAATAAAATAAAAAAATATACATAAATAGTGGATTGCTCCACATAGCTAGTATGTGTACACTGTACACACAGTGACAGAGGGGGTTTCCATGGTCGCAGTAGACCCTCCACAGGCTCCTGTCCTCAGCCTTTTCCTCCAGCCAGAGGGTTAGAGCTGCTGACTACAGACTTCTTCACTTCAATTTTCATTGACTGGCTATCGGACCGGGGCTCTAATTTTGCGATATTTGCTGCTCCCATGGCTCCTAAAATTGGTTTCCCTGCTTTCATACCTTTTGTCATCGGGATGCGTGTGGGTGCAGGGCGAGCTGGTGGCCCTTCCTGCCCTGGCTGAGGAAGGAAGAAAGAAAGAGAGGGGAAAAAAATCAACCAAAATACAACATGAACCAGATTTTGACAAAAGTTGTGGAGAGTCAGGACGATGGTTATTGCCAAGGTGATTAAGACATCTGTGTTCAGTTATCAAGATGTATTGTCCATAAAGGTATATGTGTAAACGAAAATGATGCCAAGGTGATATATATATATATATATATATATATATATATATATATATATATATATATATATATGTAAGGATTGATATTGACCAAGTTGGAATCCCAAAGGTTCTTTAATTTTCAGGTGGGGATGTATTGATGTACAACCCATTAGAGCAACACTGTCAGGTGAAAGGAGTCATCTAGAGGTCAGGAGTCTGACTTCAACAGCAGGTTGCAGAGGCTTTGATTAGCACTGGCCGTAGGTAAGGTAGTCCAAGCCATTTGCTAACAGTTATGTGGTTAAAGTTTTTGTAACTAGAAGCAGTAAAGTTTATACCATCAAGGGTCAGTAAAGTACAAACATTACTGTATCATACATTTAAACTTAAAAACTTACTTTGGAAGCACCTTCTGCAATGTCTTAGATGCCAATTAACATATCAATACATTTTAGTGTTAGTACACTTAAGAAATGTATTCAATTCATCTATACCTGGAAAGTGAACTACCTAGGGAGCACTCGCCATCTGATATCATTTTAAAACATTTCAGTAGCAACTGAAATACAGAAGGGTTACTATTATTATTATTATTATTATTATTATTATTGTTTTGAATTTTAAGCCAACAACTTCTACTAAACAGTAAAATAGTACCTGGAGAATACAAATGGACACTGGTCTTGGTATCTTATTCACCAAATCATTCAGGTTCTTAAATGATTCACCAAAAAAATAATACAATTACTTAATATTTGATTACCCTAAATGACCAAAGAAGTACCTTAACTTTTTCCCCTTCAATTTGTAACTGTTTTTGGTGTACATTTGTGCCAAGTTAGCACTATAACAAAATTATGCAGGAGTTACAGAATATATTTTCAAACAGCATTTACTGTAACTGTAAATTACCTGGAGAACTATCCGAGTACCTCCAATGAAAAGGTCTGCTCCTGTACTTACCACTGACTGCGTAGGTCTGGTAGAGGCAGTGCTTACAGCTGTTATAGTGATGCTGCTTGTCACTTTACTGGTGCCAGTCTTGGCGGCTGTGTTATGACAAGGAGAACGTAAGACAGTACCTGTCATAACTTCCTTGTTTTCAGTTGTCACGGTAACTGGCCGAACAAGGATTGTGGGATTAGGGTTCTGTGAGGAAGGAGTGGAAGGTCTTTTTAACTGGGGCCCCAAGTGAATGTGAATTTTGTTGTCCTCTGTCGTTATAATATTGGCATTGGAGTTGTACTTTCTGATCGGCGTGGGCACGGTCTGTTTTTCTGGGGTTACCTTGAAAACAGCACGTCCCATAGTCATCCCCTGAGGTTCTGGGGACACTGAAACATCGGCCAGTGCTGGTGTACACACTGTCATCATTTGGATAGGAGATACGGGTCTATCTGTAAAAGGTGTTTTGCCTGTTTCTGGGGACTTCCCCTTTGATGTAGTGGTGATTGTAACAGGAGACATAGCACGCTCTGCAGACCAAAGGGTTTCCCCTGCTTTGCTCTTCGGTGAACCTGCACTGGGAGTTGGAATGACTGTGATCCGTGGTTTCTGAAGACCTAGAGTAGGAATTATAGTGGTACTTGAAAAGAAGTCCTCTGAAGGTGGACTGCTTATCTCCAACGTTGCTGTGCTGTGTTCATGGTTGGGTGTGACACGGATATGTAAGGGCTGGCCTTGTTTTTGTGAAACCACCACTTCAGCCCGTGCCGAGTTCCCATCAGTTTGCATTGCTTTTTCTGGGACAGACTGAGGACCATGTTCTTTTTTCTTCATCCAGGGAATCCATGACTTTCTCATGCTAAGCTCACTGGTTGCAGGAGGGTAGCGGTCAAGCACAGCTGGCCGTTCCATCGGCTTCTTCAGGCCCTTTTGGCGCAGGTTGCTCATAATGTGGTTCTCTTCCTGAACTGATTTTCTTATGAATACAGCAGGTGTGTCCTCCTCAGCTGTTTCACTAGCTACTGAATCTGTCTGCACTCCAGTAGATGTCACTGGAACGTCTACCATCCTCCTGCCATTCATGCTAGGTCTGAGAGCGCGACTGTAGCGTTTTGTAATCTCCAGCTCATTGGTCAAGTTCAGAACCTCCATACTCATTTTTTTCTTTTTGTTTTCTTCTTCTATAAACCTCTGCTGTAGGACAGAATAATCAACCTGTAGCTGAGAAAGCTGATCTTCTTTGTTCATCAGCTCATGAATCTTTTCCTTCAGGGCCTGAACATCTGCCTGAAGATCTCTGGTTTTTGCCTCCTCCATCTTGTACCGTTGGCGTAACTCTGCTTCTTGGCTCAATGCTTCTCCCTTTTCTATTGCTTTGTTCCTGGCAATTTGACTCTTCATTTCTTCCAGCTGTTGAGAAAGAAGGTTAGCCTTGTCGTGTTCAGTTCTAAACTTTTTCTCCAACAAGTCATATTCATCCTCTGTTTTCATCAGGTCACCTTCCACCACCTCCAACTGTTGTAGACGGTTTTTCAGTCTTTCAATTTCAAGTGTTAGCTCTGTAACCTTGTTGTCTTCTTGTCCAGTTGCTTCGGTATGCCTACCAAACTCTTTCTTAGCCCTGCTTCTAGCTGCCTCCCGTTCAGCTTCTTCAAGAGCATCAAGTCTCTTTTTCATGAGGCCAACCTTATAGTTCAAGTTGTTTGACTTCTCTTCCTCACTCCTAAGCTTGATCTGTAGCTCCTCTTTCTCTTTTGCAAGGCCAGACATCTTTCCTTCCATCTCAGATTTTAATTTCAGTAGCCTTTTGCTTTCCTCTATAAGCTTCTCAGTCACTTCCATAACCTTGCTTTGTTCAGTCTTAACCATTTGGTTTAAACCATCGGTCTTCCTTTCCTCCTGTTTAACCTTGTCTGACATATTTTTTCTTTCATCCACCAACATGACTGTAAAAGACTTTAGCTTTGTAAGGTCATCCTTCAAGCTTAATTCTGTTTTTTCCAGTTTCAACTCTAAAGCCTCGAGACCTTTCACCTGAGCTTTCACGACTTCTAACTCATTGATCAAATCTTTGCTCAGGCTCTTCTCTTTCTCCAAGCTAGCGTGTAGCTGTGTGCATTCAGATTTGCTAACACTGAAGGCCCCTTCTAATTTTTCAAGTTCCACCATCCTCTTCTGCAGTTTTTCCACTTCATGCTTTAACTCTTTGCTGTGATTCTCTTCCTCTTGCAGTTTTTTCTTCAGCTCCCTGCACTGGGATTCTGTCTTTGTTATCTCTTCATCTTTCCCCTCCATCTCCAGCACTCTCTTGCGGAGGTTCTCCACCTCTGCCATGAGGCTTGAGTTCCCACTTCCTCCTGTGCTTATCTTGTTTCTCAGTTTCTGTAGCTCTTCCTCTGCCTTCTGAAGAACCTTGTTCGTTTCCTCCATCTCCTCGATCCTGTGTGTCAGTCCGGCCAGCTTCAGCCTCAGGTGACGGTTCTGAGACTCCTGATTGGCTAGCTTGGCCGCCATCTCCTCATGCTCCTGCACAAACTTTGTGGACTTGTGCTCCAGGTCGGTTTCAAGCTTCAGGATCTTCTGGCAGTCCTCTTTTGTTTTACTGTTGACAGCTTTCAGTTTTTGTTCTTTTTCCTGTAGCTTCTGACTCAGGTCCTGCACCTTCTGTGTTTGTTGATCGATCTGCTCGATATGGATCTGCCTTTCGTCCACCAGCATCAGTGCAAAGGACTTGAGCTTCACCAGCTCCTCTCTCACTTTATTGAGTCTCTTGTTGTGCTCCTTTTCTTTGCGCGTCTGGTAGGCTTTTTCTTGTTCTAAAAGCCGTTTTAATCTGAAAAAGACAGAGAACAGGGTATAATAAAACTATTATGTATTAAATCTCATAACATGTTACATAGATATTGGAGATTCAAATGTAATGTTACCATACATAATGTTAACTAAAAAAAATTGTTTCACATTGAGGTAAAATAATAAGCCCTTCCCCCCAAAATTCTTAATTGTACAAATTGTACCATGTGATCGTACACTTCAATGTACTTTACCATCAAAGGCATCTGGGGGCTTTCATTGTAACTTGTAATGCACTATGGTGGCCGACCACAACTAATCTTTTTCTTTCTTTTTTTTTTTTAGAATCTGCAATTATTTTTACCCACGATTTTCCCCCAATTTGGAATGCTCAATTATTATTATTATTATTATTATTATTATTATTATTATTATTATTATTTATCTCCTTCACCGTGGCGATTCCCCACAGCTCAGGGACCCGAGGCTCAGTGGACATCCTCCGATCCCAGGGGCCAATCGGCGTCTTTTTACACCCAGGAACTCGAGCGGATGTCTGGCGGACAAAGGCGAGCCCAGCAAATCTCAGCCCCCAAGCTCACTCGGCGCCTGGCCTGTAGGGGTCACTGCAGAGTGGTGAGATGAAACCGTCTAAGCCGGATCCCACCTCCCCAAACCCAGGAGCGCCAAAGCCAATGCGGCGCCCCCCCACCCCCAAGGCATCTTGAGTTCTGTTTTGTTCAGATCTTTAGCCTTCTTTACCCTTCTTGTCAGTGTCCAAGGAACTTGAAATCACATAGCCCGACTACAGAAGAGATGTATGCAAACAGAAATGCAATTGTCCACGCAGTGTAATGTCATGCAAATGACCTCTATCAAGACTGTGACTCCCCACTCCACCCAGCTTACTTCCACATCATACACAGATGCAAAGTCTGGACACAACAGCACTGGGAATTCCTCCTTTTTCACCATGTTTCTTCAACAAATTGAATTAGCCAGTTCTCTGAAAGCACTTTTATTTGTTTTTGCTCTTAAAAATACAGATGTGTTTTGTACAATCACCTTTAAGCATTAACTATTTGCGCTCTGTTAGTTTTGGGGTTAAAATATTATATTTTTCAGTACAGTAATTCTTAATCCTGGTTAAGAACAAAAGAAAACATGAAAGAAGAGAACTATTTTAAGAGAAAAGTAAGTGTTGCATTTTGGTGAAGAAAAGCTATCTATCTATCTATAAATACAGTTCTCCCTCGCTATAACACAGGTCTCGGGACACACAATATGGACGTTTTAACAGAAGAGTTTTAGAAACGGGGGAGGGGTGGGGGGGGCACCACGGGACACAATACATCTGACTAAAATACAAAATAAAATAACTCCCTTTCTATAATGCATATCTAGTGAAGCAAAAATGTAACTTTCCGTACATTAACCATGCATAAAGCACCATGTAATCAGTGCTATATTTTTTACAAAAAACAAAGGTAACATTCCCACTTGTGGATCATTTTATTAGCAGTTTTTAAACTATAAATAGCCTATTTTATAGTTTATTTACCATAACACTGCATAGATCAAACTCAAACTATACTGTTCAGGGTAACAGAACACTTGTGATATTTAATAAAGAGCTTATCCTTTTTATTTTCTTGTCAGATTTCACATACAGACAAGCACAAGCCTCAACACCCACTGAGTATTTTTATTATTTTATTAAAAGAACACTGTCAAGTTAGGATGAAGACTAAACATTATCTGTTGCCAATATTTCTGTGCATCATGTTGCATTTTTCTGGGAAGTTCACACAGTGTAAGAAAGCTAAAAAGATGCAGACCTGACCACACAGAACATATATATCAGGGTCAGATTAGAAACTAGAGTGTTACATTGACCAGTTTCATCTGCAGTGCAGTTTCACAATAAGTTAAATACACAGCAGCTTCAAGTCCATGCTCTAAAGAAAGTTCTGTTCTGCAATCGGGCACTCTATTCATAACTTACACTGTGGTTTCGACCAGCTTACAGTGCTATAAAAAACAACTTTTCAAGAGCCCTTCAGAACTCCTTAGGTGCTAAAGAAATGTTTTAACCCAGCATTAGCCTTCTCATTCCTTACCTTCAGACCAGGATGTATTGTAGGTAAATGCATGCTTTGCATTGTACAAAACTGTGCTCAAGAGACTTTGGCCTCCTACTCCACAGGGAATTAGCCATCACATTCCACCAATGTCAACAGAACAATGAAAGGTGAATGTTGTGTAAAATAGCTGTGGACCACTAGCTGATGATGTCATCCCTCTCCCATATATGGCATGTAATTGTGAACGGTGAGGAGGCGGGGCCCTCGACAGTGGGAGGGAGGTTTCTTTTATACCCTCCGAGGGAGCGGGGCCTATTTGAGACAAATACTCCTCTCTATGAGAGGCTCACACACCAGCTGCAGGTTTCAACCAACCAGTGTTTGGAAGATTAGGAGCAGCCACTATCAAAAAAAGAAATGCTTTTTTTAGATAATTATTTTTTTTCCCGGACTTCACTACCGTCTTTACTGCACGTACAACTTAAGGTCCATTATTAAAGTTAACCCTAGTAAAAGCATAGTAAAGTATGAAAGCATGCTAATGCACAGGTAAGCATTGTAAAGTCAAGAGAGAGATGCTAAAGCACATTAAAAAACAAAAGAAATTGACAAAGCATGATACACTATGGTAAAGCCATAGTATAACCATGGGAAAAACATTGTGCACATTTACCATGGTAAACTTTTCTAAGGGGTGGTGCCAGAACCTTAATAACTGTTGAATCTACAGAGTGTTGTGTCAAGGTAAAGCGGATACACGCAAATTAGGTTATGGAACCTGATTCACTGGTAAACAAACATTTTGGCTAATGCTTACATTAGTGTGCTATATGTTTGCTTGCTTTAGCTGAATAGACACTATGTGTACTGGTTTTCAATAGCAGTGAAACAACATTAGAGTCATATATCAGTGTTCAAGTAAAAACAAATCAAGTGTGAAAACCCTAGAATGACATATGAGGGATTATAATGGATTCAAATGCCGAATAATCATTTTAAAAGGCATGGAGACTGAGATCAGAGGGGTCGGTGATAATGCAGAAACAAGACGAAACAGCATGTTCAGATTTGTAGAGACAGGAATTCAGATAAAAAGAAAAGTCTTTATGAAGTGCAGAGAGATCCACTGCTGATAGTTACCTCAACAATAAAAATACATCATAATCAACCACACTTCTATCAGTTAAACTTTTTTTTTCTTCTCTTAGTGATAGTGTGATTAATTCTGCTTGTGACATTCATAGCAAACATGAGGAAAGGATTATTTTAGTTTGGAAGAATTACAGAAACACTTAATTCCTGCATTAATGAGATGTGATATGACAGGTGTGCGCGGTTGTTTGAGTGCAGCTTTTACAGACTTTAGGCCCTGTCCACACTACATAACCGTACTGGAAACGGTTCTAATTAATCCAGCTCAAAGCGTCCACACTGAAATACCGTTTCACGTTTAGTCGGGCTTAATGCGTCCACACACTATTACTATTAAAATAGTTTGGTTACAGTTCCTAGCAGCGCAATGAACAGTGGAAATAAATATGATAATATCCCATCATGCATTGGATTATTTTACAATAACGTGTTATGCTTCATATTAATAGAGATCCATATTGCTAAAAAGAAATAAAACAAGTATTTTTGGGGAAAAAGTAAATACGAACACACACACGCACACAAGTAGGGATTGGAAGTTTGGGGGTTTTATTTAATCAGGTGACGTCCCTTTAAACAAATTGATCTGATTCTGTTTCATAATTAAACTCAGAAAAAAGCTGTTAATTACAAAATAGCCTTTGTTTTTACCTTCATATGTTGCTTGAGCCTAATTCTGGTCCCCTTAATTTTATTTCAAACAGAGCTTACAAATTACTTGAATTGTTCATCCTGATTCTACTTTTAACTCGCATTTCATTTTTGCAGTCACCTAATTTATCATTGTGCTTTTGTTATTTTCACCCTTAAATTAACAGATTATTTTCTTAAGCATACAAATTAATACTCGGTGCAGAATGTACACTGATAGCACTTCAGGCGCTTGTTCTGAGTATTTCGCCAAACATATCAGAAAGCATTTGGGGATATTGGAGGATACACAAAAAATGTAGTTTGGTATTACAGCGTCCACACTTCTGACAAACCGCACTACCTGATGTGATCTAGCCTAATTTAGAACCGGACTCGAGACTACTTCCTGAGATGGTCTCTTGTCCTGTGCTTGAGTACGGTATTAAACACTGCGTAGTGTGGATGCAAACCGTATTTAGCACTTTTAAGCTGGTTTAAAGGTAACTAATACGTTTTAAAGGCATAGTGTGGGCAGGGCCTAAGTGTCCATGTATACATGTCTTAAAGCATTATTATTATTATTATTATTATTTATTTCTTAGCAGACACCCTTATCCAGGGCGACTTACAATTGTTACAAGATATCACATTATTTTTACATACAATCACATTATTTTATTTTTTACACATTATTTTTTACATACAATTACCCATTTATACAGTTGGGTTTTTACAGGAGCAATCTAGGTAAACTACCTCGCTCAAGGGTACAGCAGCAGTTTCCCCCACCGGGGATTGAACCCACGACCCTCCGGTCCAAAGCCCTAACCACTACTCCACAATGCATTAAACAGAAACGTTTAGCACGGAGTGGCAGCAGCACGTTATTCGTATTTTCCATTCGTGACACACGACAGTACCAATGCGTTAAATGCATCTTTATTGCACTCTGAATAAAGTGAAGTCGGTATGAAGTTTTAAGACCTAATTGGCCAAATTAGTTTTGATCCACTGCTTTGTACATGGCTTTCAGCCTTTGGCGAAGAGAACCACAGCATCCCAATGAAAGGTCACAATCATTTACAGCACAGGAAATGTCTGGGTCACCCACCCCACGGGATGAGACCTGTTTGAAGCACTAAGCATCAATTGCGTGGAAACAGGACCACAACAGAAATAGAGCACTGGTCTTCTTGTATGGATTTCAGCCTCTCCAGGTACCAAAGGTGTAAGCTAGTCAGCCAGGCCCTTTAGTGGTTAAAATTCTACCCTTATTTGCTTCCTAAGGAATTTCAACATTATAATTTTCTATGTGGCCATTCCTAAAAGTTCACAACCTCACAACTGGTTCTGGTTTGTACCTTCAGTTTCACCTCAGTATGACGAGCTGGTGTTTCAAAATAAACTTCAAATCCATGGTGTCACAATAATCACGAGTCACCACTAGCATCACATGTCGAGTGTCCATGCCCTGACTGAAGTTTTCGCAGCTTCTCAGATAAGATTAAGGGGATCCAGACATAAGAAGAAAGAGGTCGACCAATTCGAGTAGGTATAAGGGTAAGCTTTTAAAGGACTTCTCTCTTCACAGCAAAGACAACATAATAGCAGTCATATTTAATCGTCTCTTACAGTACCCGAGAACTTTTTAAAAAATGTTCCATTTTCTATGAAGGTGTACGATTTAAAACTTATTTGGAACCACTTTACTTGGTTCTGTATCCAAATCTTGAAGAATTAGAAAAAGTTTATTTTAAAAACCCTTTGGATGGGTACAAAGAGGCTTGTACACCTGATACAGCTCATCAACATACCCTTAACCACAACTTGTTCTTGATCATGAATTCAGAAACATCCAACAGCTTTCTATCCAAGGACAATCAGGATCCAACAGGATACTCAATCGCTAGAAGGACTTAATGAAGAAGAAAAGTAATTGATATAATATGTTACAGCCAAAGTCCGAAAATCGGCCAATGATGTCATTGACTGACAAAATCGGCCAATGATGTGAATGACCGGACAGTAATGTCCGGTCATTCACATCTCCTGCGCTAATTTTGACCAAAGTTGTTTTCTTAACATAAATGTAGAGTATTTCAGACATTAGCCAGCCACTGTCAACAATTCCGAATGAATCTCGGGCAATGGTGTGTGTAACTATGCCAATTTGTAGCACATGCCTCATAACGTGGGACAATAAGCGTTCCACCTGCTGTCTCTTATTTTTAGCAGCAGTAAGCCTGGCCAGGCAACACTATTTTATAAGAAAAGGGTACGCATAAAGAAAAAACAAATGAGCTGATTTTACTGTTTCTCTCAGGCCCATTGTTTGATTTTCTATTAGGAGTGTATCCCTTTAAAAAAAAAAAAAGACTTCCTGGGTCATGCGCGCACTTTCTGAAATGATATATATTTTCTGGGAATGGAGTTGCTTGTATAGTTTGTAATACATTGTAGTTCAGTCAGTATAGCCTATGGAAAGATCCAAAAAATCTATAAAAAAAAATAAAAAATACAACGGAGCTGAGTTATTACCCTGCTGTGGATCTTCATTCTTCCAAAACCGTGATCAGCAAGAATATTACTCGCTGAAGAATCTTCCGACTCGATTTGGATTACCAGAGACCAAGCTGTTTTTCTTTTTTCATTTTTCCCTCCAGTTATTTTTCGGATTAAATATATTTTTGGGGGACTGGATGTTTAAACAAAGACTGTATACAGCATTTTGATTTTCGGGAGTGTTTTTTTTTTCTTCCAATCTGCTAGTTTGTTACTTTTCTCTTTCTTTTCATTCCGAGCATTTGCAAATATTGTGTAAATAAATAGTCTTTTGAGTTTGATACGTTTCCCCCCGTTTCATATTTGCTATTAAGCAGTTCTTCTTCTTCTTTCAGTGAGGTGTATATTGTATTGGTTTTCTCGTATTTAGAAATAAAAATTGAAAATGTATTTGATTTATAGAGCAGTTTGTTATGAATTGATGTCGCTAGTTTCTAAAATGGCGTCTGAATTGTTGTTAATTTAAATCTCTGTATAGTTGATTCTCTTAAATATTGAATACATGTTGTTGAATAAAGCAATTACGTATTCTAAAATATACAGGGGTTGCTTGTTTTTTATTTTTTTTTACCTCCAGTATATTTTAGTATTTGTATTTACAACTGTTTCAACATTGACCACCTACTACTGGGCAATGTCATCATTTAGATTTAGATATGACTACATTGACAAAATCAGCCAATGATGTGAATGACCAGACAATGCTGTCATTGGCCATTGCTGGTCAATGACGTCTAATATTGTGGTAATGTGACTGGTGGTCAAGGCTGGCCAGCTGCAGAAATAGCAACCCACAGACTCAGAACTGCCATTGAGCGTCTTGGCACACAGACCAACAAAATCAAAACAGGAACAAAATAACAGTTTTTACAAAAACACTACACACAAACAAAACAAAACACCACCTAGGCCCAGCTATCACCTTTCTCACTCTTTTCACTGCTACACTCATCTACACACCCTCACCGAACATTCCTGCTTTCTTCTTTTACAGGGTGTGACAGCAGGGCTCATTGACAACCAATCATTCAATTACCACCTGGCCACATTCCACACTCTTCAATTGACCACCAGTCACTCAATTAATCACAGTGTGGCTGTGCATAGGCAGCCACAAACACACATGTCTTGATGTGCAGGGCCTCTGCCCTGTCACACTTCCTCCGCCTGCTCTGCCACTCTGCCCTGTCACACTTCCTCCCCCTGCTCTGCCACTCTGCCCTGTCACACTTCCTCCCCCTGCTCTGCCACTCTGCCCTGTCACACTTCCTCCCCCTGCTCTGCCACTCTGCCCTGTCACACTTCCTCCCCCTGCTCTGCCACTCTGCCCTGTCACACTTCCTCCCCCTGCTCTGCCACTCTGCCCTGTCACACTTCCTCCCCCTGCTCTGTCACTCTGCCCTGTCACACTTCCTCCCCCTGCTCTGCCACTCTGCCCTGTCACACTTCCTCCCCCTGCTCTGTCACTCTGCCCTGTCACACTTCCTCCCCCTGCTCTGTCACTCCGCCCTGTCACACTTCCTCCCCCTGCTCTGCCACTCCGCCCTGTCACACTTCCTCCCCCTGCTCTGCCACTCTGCCCTGTCACACTTCCTCCCCCTGCTCTGCCACTCTGCCCTGTCACACTTCCTCCCCCTGCTCTGCCACTCTGCCCTGTCACACTTCCTCCACCTGCTCTGCCACTCTGCCCTGTCACACTTCCTCCCCCTGCTCTGTCACTCTGCCCTGTCACACTTCCTCCCCCTGCTCTGTCACTCTGCCCTGTCACACTTCCTCCCCCTGCTCTGCCACTCTATCCTGTCACACTTCCTCCCCCTGCTCTGCCACTCTGCCCTGTCACACTTCCTCCCCCTGCTCTGCCACTCCGCCCTGTCACACTTCCTCCCCCTGCTCTGCCACTCCGCCCTGTCACACTTCCTCCCCCTGCTCTGTCACTCTACCCTGTCACACTTCCTCCCCCTGCTCTGCCACTCTGCCCTGTCACACTTCCTCCACCTGCTCTGCCACTCTGCCCTGTCACACTTCCTCCCCCTGCTCTGCCACTCTGCCCTGTCACACTTCCTCCCCCTGCTCTGTCACTCTGCCCTGTCACACTTCCTCCCCCTGCTCTGCCACTCTATCCTGTCACACTTCCTCCCCCTGCTCTGCCACTCTGCCCTGTCACACTTCCTCCCCCTGCTCTGCCACTCCGCCCTGTCACACTTCCTCCCCCTGCTCTGCCACTCCGCCCTGTCACACTTCCTCCCCCTGCTCTGTCACTCTACCCTGTCACACTTCCTCCCCCTGCTCTGCCACTCTGCCCTGTCACACTTCCTCCACCTGCTCTGCCACTCTGCCCTGTCACACTTCCTCCCCCTGCTCTGCCACTCCGCCCTGTCACACTTCCTCCCCCTGCTCTGTCACTCTACCCTGTCACACTTCCTCCCCCTGCTCTGCCACTCTGCCCTGTCACACTTCCTCCCCCTGCTCTGCCACTCCGCCCTGTCACACTTCCTCCCCCTGCTCTGTCACTCTGCCCTGTCACACTTCCTCCCCCTGCTCTGCCACTCTACCCTGTCACACTTCCTCCCCCTGCTCTGCCACTCTGCCCTGTCACACTTCCTCCCCCTGCTCTGCCACTCTACCCTGTCACACTTCCTCCACCTGCTCTGCCACTCTGCCCTGTCACACTTCCTCCCCCTGCTCTGTCACTCTGCCCTGTCACACTTCCTCCCCCTGCTCTGTCACTCTGCCCTGTCACACTTCCTCCCCCTGCTCTGCCACTCTGCCCTGTCACACTTCCTCCCCCTGCTCTGCTACTCTGCCCTGTCACACTTCCTCCCCCTGCTCTGCCACTCTGCCCTGTCACACTTCCTCCCCCTGCTCTGTCACTCTGCCCTGTCACACTTCCTCCCCCTGCTCTGTCACTCTGCCCTGTCACACTTCCTCCCCCTGCTCTGTCACTCTGCCCTGTCACACTTCCTCCCCCTGCTCTGCCACTCTATCCTGTCACACTTTGCCCTGTCACACTTCCTCCCCTTGCTCTGCCACACAATATATAGTAAGTATGGACTGGAGAGGAGGCGTATAGTGGGAAACTATGGCCCAGAGGGAAGAACTATAGTTACCAACAGGGAACTATCGTGCTCGAAGACGCAGGTTTTCAGCATTGTCCCCTGGAGGTAACTATGGTTCTTCCCGAAGGGCCTTTAGTTTTCCACTATGTGCCGAGGTCTGCAGTCCATATTTGTTTTATGAATCAGTCAAGAAAATCCTGTTTTTGAAGTCCATAGCGCATAGATATTAAAGATGGATTTGTTTGAATTTGCTCATCTGCCAGCACGGTTTCTGCTTTTAACTCAATAAACCAAGATCTTACAAAAACTAGGCGAAATGTCAACATGAATACAAAGGTTTTGTTTCATTAACAGTTTTCTTTCATAGCCAGCCTATGCAATTCATGCTGTCGCCACCAATAAATAAGGAAAAAAAAAAACTGCCGTAAAGGTCACAGCACCTCTTGAACTCTTGCACGTGTCAGTGACTGATATTACACGTGCACTGCTATAAAATCAAGTTGAAAAAAGCATTAAGTGCTTAGCCTTGGTATGTACTAAGAATAGTGTACCTGATGAAAGTCATGCAGGAGGCTGTCAGAATGTGACTTCTAATGGTGTGCATGCTATCAGCAGGATAATGAGTGTCCACAAACCAGAGTATAGAGTACTATACTTTGTTAATGCCATGTTTTTCAAGGTTGTTACTGCCCTTGTTATGAAAATATCTTCAGGTGTTGTGTGTAAAATATAATCAGTATACCAACACCAGCACTATGCAATCCCTTACTGCTTTTCCATTTACTCAAGAGAAAGAGCATACATCTGATGCAACAATGATGAACTGATAAAGACATTTCCACCGAAACTGCAAACCCAAATCCTTTTTATTTATTATTTTATTTAAGTGAAGGTTGCGTTCTTTATTGCTTGCAGATCAGTTTCCTTTGCAGGTGATTAGGGCCTAACATTACATCACCACAGAGGCAGCCAGGGGTTTTCTGAAGCCAGGGTGACTGCAGCACAAAGGAATGTGTTATCACAGAGTGCCGAAAGACATTCTTCTAGGGAACGAGGAAGATTCCACAGAAAGTTGAAAATAGCTTTGTGGGAGAGGAGTCCAGGGACGAATCCCTGGTGTTTCAAATAACCACATCTAATTACTGACCTGGACTTTAAAATAGGGCTTTAAACTAGACCAGCCTTAACCCAGCTCTAGAGACGCAGTTTAGAGGTCGAGACTTCCTAACCTCTTCAAAATGTGTCTGTTTCCATTCCCTAACTCTGGATGACTCAAGTAATTCAGAGAGCAGAACAATGAGCGAGGTGGTGTCATGTCTGTCCTACACCTGTAGTAAAAGTAGGAGGTGCTACCAGGTTGTGAAAGGAAGCTAATAAAAATGCTTGTATGGAAAAGAGAAAAGCGAGGTTACAAACAACATTAGACCACCCCCCGCCGTTACCCCCCGCCACCAATTCTACAGTCCAAAAACTACTTTAGTAGGTGTAAATACTGGAAATGGCAGTTTTTGTTACACAATACTGTGGAGTATATTTTTGCTGATGGATACGTCTTTGTTCTAGACATGTCCAAAAAATATATATATTTATGGCTGTTTTAATTTGCCCAGTTATGTGTCTCCATATTCTCCCTAGTTTGTAAAAGCCCAACTTGAATGTCACCACAACTCTACAAGCCACACCAACAGACCATCTCCATTCCTGCTGCTTATTCAATCATCTCTTTTCAAAAATTGCCTAATTGATAAAAAGGGAAACTTACTTGGTTTACTAAGCAGTACCTTCAGTACAGTACCTACAGTGTCTATACTACACATTTCTATGATATACCATGATTGGAAGTCTGGCTGTCATTAGCAAATACACTAATGTATAGCAGTTTTGGGAAATACTTTATTTAACATTCTATTAACGTACTCCCAACATCCATTCTGTAGATGCCAAACCTGCATGTCGTGTGCTTGTTTTTTGGCAAGGGTAACGTTAAGCCCGGTCTCGCTTCAGCACACATCAGTCATGAGGCACTGATAACAATCTGATTCACCTGCATTTATCAGGTTTGTTTGAATGATATGAGGCACATTGCAGTATTGTCAAGTCACATCAGGTTGCTAAAATACCGTGATATGACCTCATGCAATGTTTAGGCGAAGAAAAGTCCAAATAAAAAAGAAACATGTCAAGACCAATGTGTTATAGTTCATAGGACAACTGGGGAGCAGTGGGTTTACTTGGGGGTGCTCAACACAGGAAGCAAGGCATGGCTCTGCATGGACTAGACCGAGAACACTGGAACTACCTAAACTAAATATAAGCTGGTCCCTACCCATTACTGTATGGACTTTGGTGCTGCTGGCTTTGTGAATTGTTCCCCATGGTGTTGTTGTGTTGCTGGCGTGCCTCTCACCTCTCTCGCTCCTGCTCCAGGAGGTTGGTGAAGTCGTCGCTCTTGTTCATGTAGTCATTGTGCTTCTGCTTCTCATTCTCCAGTTCGTTCACGGTGCGCCGGTGACACTTCTCTGCCAGCAGGAGCTGCTCCAGCATGCGGCGGTACGTCTCCCTGTGTTTATCCTCCAGCCTGTCCAGCTGTACAGTCAAAGCAACATAAACATACATTATCCCTCCCAGGTGAACAGGGCCAAACACAAGCTCAGCTACAGCATACACAGAAACTGAACACAGGTGCTTGGGTTTATTTTATTGTCTTCACAAAGCAAAATAAATGAATAGATTACAAATATGATTGCTATATGTAGTCCACTAAAGCGTATTTGACTATAGCTTTGACTATCTGTTTCAGATAATGTAAGCAATACAGAGTAGAACACTTTGGGCTAGATTTTCAGTCAGTATTATTATTTAAGAAAAACGCAACCCAAAGTTAACAAATTAAGACAAATAGATGCTTTTAAGTAGTTATTTTGGTTTCTGAAGTCCATTTTAATGAATTAAAGGCTGTAGGGTGTTGTCAAAGCAGCCAACTATAATCTAGAACAGTTTTATGATTATCAGACGGTATCATAAAAGTAAGCATAAGGTATAATGAGAATATCAATGCGTGTCTGTACCTCTGCCATGGGTGGCTCATACACATCGTCTCCTATAGATGTTGCTTTGGTGAGGACAGCGTCCCTGTGTAACGCACGCAGAGCCTTGTCTGGGACTGAGGAGCCATACTGAGCTTCCAGCACCTCAGGCTTGGTCCTCTCTGTCTTCAGCATGTGAATGATATCCTCTCGTGCCTGCAGTGAAGAATTGTGTATTTTAGAAACATCTCGCTATTTTAAAAGATTATTTGGGCATTTGTTGTAACTGTTACTATACGTGAAGGTATTTCTTGAATTAACCAACTACTGTATACTGCACTTTGAATGTGTGACTCAACACATAGTAAAGCTGAAAGCACCGTCTAAAAGTTATTGACAAACATTACGAGTAGAAGTTTCTTTTAGTATTACATACAGTGTCCTACCAATGAGTTTAATAGTTATGGATAAAGCCCAAATGTGCTAACGCCACTATGTGGATATATTCTCTAATGTTATTTTTAGAGTACAGCACAAAAAAGGAACTGAGATTATGCGATTGACAAATATTTAAATGTCTTTCACCCATAACAAAAACACACAATGCTGGTATATGTCGTAATACAGTGTATAAAAATGTTTTATAGCTACACTGACACAGATTATTCTTGAAATGTATGTCTGCTTTTCTTGCTAAGTTTAGTTTAGTGCTACTGTATGTCTTAAGCGTTTAATGTAAATGTAAGGACTGTTACAAACCATAAAAAACTGATGGACTAAATCCAGCCAGGGTTGAAAGATTTCCTTTGAGCAATAGAAATCAGAAATGAGAGAGAGAGTGAGAGAGGGAGGGAGAGAGAGAGAGAGAGAGAGAGAGAGAGAGTGTGTTCGCTAGCACTTCTATGTAAGGTTCAGACTTACAACAGGACCAAGTGACCTTAATTCTTATGATAAGTTTGTAGGTCATAAAGTTGGCTTTGCACTAAGGTCACAACATATCAGGATTAAGATATCCCCTTGCAAAAACTCATACATTACATAATACAGTAAGTATTGAACAGTAAATAATGCACATTAATGTATTTTTCTGTACCTTTTTGGTTTCATGCATTCATCTTCTACTCTTATTATTTTTATTTTTATTTTAAGTAAATTAATGGCAGGGCAATTTCTATTGCCGCTGCTGCCATCTTTGTATCCTTTCTGTTTGTGTTGTTACAGCACTCTATTTACCAAATTGGTAAGGACTGTTTTAAGGAGGAGTGGCAAATACCGTTGCAGCAGCAACGGTCATTCAAGATCTAGACAGCATCCAGAAATGGGCAGACACATGGCAAATTACATTTAATATAGAAAAGTGTAAGGTATTGCACGCAGGCAATAAATATGTCCATAACAAATACCATATGGGAGACACTGAAATTGAAGAAGGAATCTATGAAAAAGATTTAGGAGTTTATGTTGACTCAGAAATGTTTTCATCTAGACAATGTGGGGAAGCTATAAAAAGGCCAACAAAATGCTTGGATGTATAGTAAAAAGTGTTGAATTTAAATCAAGGGAAGTAATGTTAAAACGTTACAATGCATTAGTAAGACCTCACCTAGAATATTGTGTTCCGTTCTGGTCACCTCGTTACAAAAAGGATATTTCTGCTCTAGAAGGAGTGCAAAGAAGAGCGACCATATTTATTCCTGGTTTAAAAGGCATGTCATATGTAGACACGCTAAAAGAATTGAATCTATTCAGTCTTGAACAAAGAAGACTACGCGGTGATCTGATTCAAGAATTCAAAATTCTAAAAGGTTTTGACAATGTCGACCCAGGGGACGACTTTGACCTGAAAAAAGAAACAAGGACCAGGGGTCACAAATGGAGATTAGATAAAGGGGCATTCAGAACAGAAAATTGGAGGCACATTTTTACACAGAGAATTGTGGGAGTCTGGAACCAACTCCCCAGTAATGTTGTTGAAGCGGACACCCTGGGATCCTTCAAGAAGCTGTTTGATGAGATTCTGGGATCAATAAGCTACTAACAACCAAACGAGCAAGATGGGACTGAATGGCCTCCTCTTGTTTGTAAACATTCTTATGTTCTTAAGTTAGTGATCAGCAGATGTGTCAGCCACAAGAAGAGCACAGCGTGTGGTTTTCACTAACTCTACTGTGCAGAATAAATGATTTTTTTTTCTATGTGTAAATATTAGGACTTTCTTCCTATGCATTGGGACGCGGGACATTTGCTAGGAAATCAGGACTGTCCTGACTATAAATAGGGACTGTTGGCATGTATGCATTAGCAGATGTAGATCAGGTGACTAAAGTGTGCATGCTTGTATTATAATTGTATGCAATAAGGAACATCCAATCAGAGCTCAATATAACTCCAGGGTGTCAGCAGTGCTATTGAACCTCAGTATAGTATCTGTGTCTGGAGGACACTCTGCTACTGAACCTCAGTATAGTATCTGTGGCTGGAGGACTCTTGTAATTTTACAAGCTGTTATTACTATACCACTAGGTGGGGCCTGTGCTAATTGTTTTTCACAGTCACGAACTGATTATTATTATTATTATTATTATTATTATTATTATTATTATTATTATTATTATTATTATTATTATTGTCATTTATTTTTTAGCAGACGCCCTTATCCAGGATATAATCTGTTTAATTATTTTTTTAATGCTTTCTATAAACCTATTTCACACGCATTTAAACCTTATTATGTACGAATTAGGTGACTAAATTGGAAGGCAGCTTTCAATTATGCACATATACTGTGCATAGAAATATTTAACTCCGTCCAATGTGCTGAAATATTTCTGCATATCCACCACCACAGCAGTCATGCATCTGATTAGACTTCCACATGTTTACTCACAGCCTGTAATAAAACAATTACAGGTGCATTTAAAAAAAAAAAAGCATCATGATTCCACATTCATGGTTGCAAAGGTTTTCCTTTTGATCTTTATAGGACAAAGTAAAATCATGTATTTATTCACAAGCCCCCCTTAGCTGTATAATTATCAGTGTATGTATTGATTGTAGTCCTGGGCTAACAGGTGGGATCATTGGTGTGTATAGGTGGTGGCTGGGCTTGGCCTGCTTACCTGGCCAGAAATGCCTCGCTCCTTCCTGTCCCTCTCCTCAAATCTACTTTTTTTTATAAGCTGTATATAATTTGAATCACATCGGATAGTGTTTCTGTTTTTGAATACCTGTATTATAAATTCATATTGTGTTGCGTGTTGGGCAAACTGCATTGTATCAGTTATGAGCCAAAATGTTTAGAACTGCTTAAAACACTGAGTTATTTTACATTTAAAATACTGAGAAAGATGGTTCACATGGAAAATTGTGAAGTCACAACAAATATCACTATAATGACCAGAGGGGCTGTGTGGGTGTGGACTGATGATCTATGACTAGCCTTTGATAAATAGGAAAATACATCAGCTTTAATATATTGCTGTGTAGGTTTCTAAGCATAGTTAGGCTTACCCGAGATATCAGTTTCCATGTCTGTGATTAATGGAAAATAAGCAAAGTAATGGAGAATCCAGTGAGGCCCCAGGCAACTACACCTTCTCTTCAGGGAAGTGTGTTCATAAATGAAGCCCCATTATACCAAAATTAGCGACTTAATGTCTGGTAAAATTTGTACACGTTGTTTCCTGTTTCCGCTGTGATCAGGAAATGTTTAACAATCTGTGTGTTTTGTTGGAGACTAATAATTGCTGTTTGCAGGGCCTTCAGGGATCACTTCCTTGCCAATACAAACATATACATTGACAGACAGAGGTCTGGGCAGCACAGATAGGATTACACACCATTGGGAAAGAGTCAAGCTTTTCTAAACAGCTCCTTTGTGAAATTATTAAAATCCAATTACGTTACTCTTTCCTTTGTCAGGTACTTTTTTACTCTTTCATTATCTGATGATGTATCTACATTATTTTAAAAAATAAACTATTGTGAATATCCCAAGGTCATGTAATTAACAAATAATGAATAATAATATTAACCTTTATTTATCTGTAATCTGCAAATTCCTTTCACTCCGCTACTGGGAATCATATTTTAGTTCAATTCTTATTGGATTAAAATTCTGCCACTTCTTGCAAAGCACTCCTGTACCATATTTTTTATTTTGTTGTATGTTGTCTGTTGTGTTGGAGGCAGTAAATGGACTGACTGTTGTGTACCTTGCATTGACTTCTCTGCAACGAAGGCCATTTCTATTTCAGGTTAAACGGCAATGCTTTGAATAGTATCTGAAATAACAAGCCCCACTGGACTAAACTTGAAGCAAAGCTGACAGCTGAGGAGAGGTCTTACTTTAGTGCACATTCTAACACAGTCTCAAAAAAAGGTATAGCTTGAAATGCCATTTGAATGTTTTTTCTTTTGTAGTTTGCTACACAGTGTTTTTGCTCAGTAGAAGATCAGCAGCCAGTTGTAGCAGGCAGCATCAACTAGAAAGAAACGTTTTCTGCTTCTTACCTGTACTTCTCCTTCCATTATGCTGAGGAGATGGAGAAGATCCTCTTTGGAAAGCTCAAGCAACTTGTTGTTTTGGTCGCTGGTCTCCAAGGTCTTCAGCTGTCTTTTCACAGTGCCTGAAACCATGACCTCTCCCTCTTTCTGCCGTCGAGATTTGTTGTTCTTCTTGGAGCCCTGGGAACTTCCTTCATCCTCCAAATTCCTGTTATTTGGCTGGGAGATGCAAATTTGCCCATTGGGTGGACTTTCCACACCATTGCTCTGGGACCTCATCCCTACCTATGTAGACAAAAAGAAACACAGGAAACAAAATAAAATTACAAGACTTTGGATCATGTCCTACTGATATAAACAGTGGTGCATCTAACTAACCACACTCTCTTACCACTAGAACACTTTTTAATAAGGCTTACATGTCAGAGGGTCTTCCCGAGAGATGTCAGGCTTGCACCAGATAGTTGTCTGGGACTTGGGAAAGAAGGTCCGATGAGGTGACTTGGTAATGTTGCACAGTATACAGGCTAGGAGACCACACTGCCTTCTGTCATATATCTGTGCAATATTTCCTCTATACTGAATAATAACAGTAAAACCAGTTTATTCAAATTTGTATTCAAATAGTTTTATTTAACCAAGATAGAACCCTTGAGATATACATTTCTTTTACAAGGGGATCCTGGCATGAAAAGGCAGCAAGAAATAACATATTATAAAATTAATAATAATCAATTACTACATCCATCAAATTGTGGCAGAGTACTGGGACACCCTGCCTAGAAATAATAACTTTGTTCATCAATGCATCAAACTCTATTGTCAGTTTGTTTTTCCAGAGAGGTTTATAAAACTACTGAAAGGCCTAGAAAGGAGGTTAGTTTTGCATGCATGCAGCAATGATCTCTCTCAGCAGTGCCCTCTACTGGTAGCGTTGGCAGTTTGCAAGGGGGTATGTCAAATGCTATTACAGATCCAGTGTCTGTATTTGATAGGTAAAGCTAACAAATCACTATTTTGCAGAAGCCAAAACCAATAGCTGTCTTTTCTCCAGTAGAGTGTGAATTCAATCGAAATACACTTCGGTGCTGCTATGAACTCAAACGCAGCACTGCGTAAACAAACATTTTGACATTCAATAAGATTTAATTTTAAAACACATATATAAGTTTCTGCTCAGAGACAATATACAATAATACAGCACCTCTGGAAAGCCAGATTGCATGTTGCCATGAAGGAGTGAAATGCAAGAATAAACACTCGTAAACTGGGCATTCACCTCTACCTCCACCTCCACCTCCACCTCCACCACCCCCACATCCACCTCCACCTCCACCACCCCCACCTCCACCTCCTCCACCTACACCACCACCACCCCCACCTCCACCTTCACCCCCACCTCCTCCACCACCACCACCCCCACATCCACCTCCACCTCCTCCACCTACACCACCCCCACCTCCACCTCCACCACCCCCACATCCACCTCCACCTCCACCACCCCCACATCCACCTCCACCTCCTCCACCTACACCACCACCACCCCCACCTCCACCTTCACCCCCACCTCCACCTCCTCCACCTACACCACCCCCACCTCCTCCTCCTCCACCTACACCACCACCACCCCCACCTCCACCTTCACCCCCACCTCCACCTCCTCCACCTACACCACCCCCACATCCACCTCCACCCCCACCTTCACCTACCTCCACCTCCACCTCCACCTCCACCACCCCCACATCCACCTCCACCTCCTCCACCTCCACCACCCCCACCTCCACCTCCTCCACCTACACCACCACCACCCCCACCTCCACCTTCACCCCCACCTCCACCTCCTCCACCTACACCACCACCACCCCCACCTCCACCTTCACCCCCACCTCCACCTCCTCCACCTACACCACCCCCACATCCACCTCCTCCTCCTCCACCTACACCACCTCCACCTCCACCTCCACCACCCCCACATCCACCTCCACCTCCTCCACCTCCACCACCCCCACCTCCACCTCCTCCACCTACACCACCACCACCCCCACCTCCACCTTCACCCCCACCTCCACCTCCTCCACCTACACCACCACCACCCCCACCTCCACCTTCACCCCCACCTCCACCTCCTCCACCTACACCACCACCACCCCCACCTCCTCCTCCTCCTCCTCCACCTACACCACCACCACCCCCACCTCCACCACCCCCACATCCACCTCCTCCACCTACACCACCACCACCCCCACCTCCACCTCCTCCACCTACACCACCACCACCCCCACCTCCACCTTCACCCCCACCTCCACCTCCTCCACCTACACCACCACCACCCCCACCTCCACCTTCACCCCCACCTCCACCTCCTCCACCTACACCACCACCACCCCCACCTCCACCTCCTCCACCTACACCACCACCACCCCCACCTCCACCTCCTCCACCTACACCACCACCACCCCCACCTCCACCTCCTCCACCTACACCACCACCACCCCCACCTCCACCTTCACCCCCACCTCCACCTCCTCCACCTACACCACCACCACCCCCACCTCCACCTCCTCCACCTACACCACCTCCACCCCCACCTCCACCTCCTCCACCTACACCACCACCACCCCCACCTCCTCTTCCTCCACCTACACCACCACCACCCCCACCTCCACCTTCACCCCCACCTCCACCTCCTCCACCTACACCACCACCACCCCCACCTCCTCCTCCTCCACCTCCACCTCCTCCACCTACACCACCACCACCCCCACCTCCACCTCCTCCACCTACACCACCACCACCCCCACCTCCTCTTCCTCCACCTACACCACCACCACCCCCACCTCCACCTTCACCCCCACCTCCTCCTCCTCCACCTACACCACCACCACCCCCACCTCCACCTTCACCCCCACCTCCACCTCCTCCACCTACACCACCACCACCCCCACCTCCACCTTCACCCCCACCTCCACCTCCTCCACCTACACCACCACCACCCCCACCTCCACCTCCTCCACCTACACCACCACCACCCCCACCTCCACCTCCTCCACCTACACCACCACCACCCCCACCTCCTCTTCCTCCACCTACACCACCACCACCCCCACCTCCACCTTCACCCCCACCTCCACCTCCTCCACCTACACCACCACCACCCCCACCTCCTCCTCCTCCACCTCCACCTCCTCCACCTACACCACCACCACCCCCACCTCCACCTCCTCCACCTACACCACCACCACCCCCACCTCCTCTTCCTCCACCTACACCACCACCACCCCCACCTCCACCTTCACCCCCACCTCCACCTCCTCCACCTACACCACCACCACCCCCACCTCCTCCTCCTCCACCTCCTCCTCCTCCACCTACACCACCACCACCCCCACCTCCATCTTCACCCCCACCTCCACCTCCTCCACCTACACCACCCCCACATCCACCTCCACCCCCACCTTCACCTACCTCCACCTCCACCTCCACCTCCACCACCCCCACATCCACCTCCACCTCCTCCACCACCCCCACCTCCACCTCCTCCACCTACACCACCACCACCCCCACCTCCACCTTCACCCCCACCTCCACCTCCTCCACCTACACCACCACCACCCCCACCTCCTCCTCCTCCTCCTCCACCTACACCACCTCCACCTACACCACCACCACCCCCACCTCCACCTCCTCCACCTACACCACCACCACCCCCACCTCCACCTTCACCCCCACCTCCACCTCCTCCACCTACACCACCACCACCCCCACCTCCTCTTCCTCCACCTACACCACCACCACCCCCACCTCCACCTTCACCCCCACCTCCACCTCCTCCACCTACACCACCACCACCCCCACCTCCTCCTCCTCCACCTACACCACCTCCACCTACACCACCACCACCCCCACCTCCTCCACCTACACCACCTCCACCTACACCACCACCACCCCCACCTCCACCTTCACCCCCACCTCCACCTCCTCCACCTACACCACCACCACCCCCACCTCCTCCTCCTCCACCTACACCACCACCACCCCCACCTCCTCCTCCTCCACCTCCACCACCTCCACCTACACCACCACCACCCCCACCTCCACCTTCACCCCCACCTCCACCTCCTCCACCTACACCACCACCACCCCCACCTCCACCTCCTCCACCTACACCACAACCACCCCCACCTCCACCACCCCCACATCCACCTCCACCTCCTCCACCTACACCACCACCACCCCCACCTCCTCCTCCTCCACCTACACCACCTCCACCTACACCACCACCTTCACCCCCACCTCCTCCACCACCACCACCCCCACCTCCTCCTCCTCCACCTTCACCACCTACACCACCCCCACCTCCACCTCCTCCACCTACACCACCACCACCCCCACCCCCACCTCCTCCTCCTCCACCTACACCACCACCACCCCCACCTCCACCTCCTCCACCTACACCACCACCACCCCCACCTCCACCTTCACCCCCACCTCCACCTCCTCCACCTACACCACCACCACCCCCACCTCCACCTCCTCAACCTACACCTCCACCACCCCCACCTCCACCTCCTCCACCTACACCACCACCACCCCCACCTCCACCTCCTCCACCTACACCACCACCACCCCCACCTCCTCCTCCTCCACCTACACCACCACCACCCCCACCTCCACCTTCACCCCCACCTCCACCTCCTCCACCTACACCACCACCACCCCCACCTCCTCCTCCTCCACCTCCACCTCCTCCACCTACACCACCACCACCCCCACCTCCACCTTCACCCCCACCTCCACCTTCACCCCCACCTCCACCTCCTCCACCTACACCACCACCACCCCCACCTCCTCCTCCTCCACCTACACCACCTCCACCTACACCACCACCACCCCCACCTCCTCCTCCTCCACCTACACCACCACCACCCCCACCTCCACCACCACCCCCACCTCCTCCTCCTCCACCTACACCACCACCACCCCCACCTCCTCCTCCTCCACCTACACCACCACCACCCCCACCTCCACCTCCTCCACCTACACCACCACCACCCCCACCTCCACCCCCACCTTCACCTACCTCCACCTCCACCTCCACCTCCACCACCTCCTCATCCACCTCCACCTCCTCCACCTACACCACCACCACCCCCACCTCCACCTCCTCCACCTTCACCCCCACCTTCACCACCACCTCCTCCACCCACTTCTACCCCCACCCCTACCCCCACCTCCTCCACCTTCACCCCCACCCTCACCTACCTCCACCCCCACCTCCTCCACCTTCACCCCCACTTTCACCTACCCCCACCTCCTGCACGTTCACCCCCACCTTCACCTACCTCCACCCCCACCTCCTCCACCTTCACCCCCACCTCCTCCACCCACCCCCACCCTCACCTCCACCTCCTCCACCTTCACCCCCCCACCTTCACCACCACCTCCTGCACCCACTTCCACCCCAACCCCTACCCACACCTCCTCCACCTTCACCCCCACCCTCACCTACCTCCACCCCCACCTCCTCCACCTACACCCCCACCCTCACCTCCACCTCCTCCACCTTCACCACCACCTCCTGCACCCACTTCCACCCCCACCCCTACCCACACCTCCTCCACCTTCACCCCCACAATCACCTACCTCCACCCCCACCTCCTCCACCTTCACCCCCACCTCCTCCACCTTCACCCCCCCACCTTCACCACCACCTCCTGCACCCACTTCCACCCCCACCCCCACCTCCTCCACCTTCACCCCCACCCTCACCTCCACCTCCTCCACCTTCACCCTCACCCCCACCCCCACCCTCACACCCACCCCAACCTTAACCCCCACCCCCACCCTCACTTCCACCTCCTCCACCCCTGTGTATTAGGAGAACCTCATGATTCATAATTGCTTGCAGATAAATGACAAATCTGCAGCACCTCCCTCGTGATCACATCAAATAATGTGCCTCTGATGAATTAATTCTCTGTTTGGAATGTATTTATGAATGAAGTCCTGTTTGTGTTTCACATGCTATGTCATCCTGACAGGGATACATCGGCGTGGCTGAAAGAACCGTTTCGACTGAATCTGAGGGGTCTGCACACATTTCTCTCATAAGAATTGAAAGGCATTTCAGACAGAAGAAAAAAAAAGTACAAATGTGTACATATAGCAAGAACATGACAGAGGGTTGCAATGCCTAATAGTCTGTTTACCAGTAATTACAACCTTAAAATATAAGCACACACTGACAGCTGATATTTTTTTACAGCAGTGTAACCATCAAGTTTTCATGTGTTTGCATTGATTCAAAACAGATAAAATCATTAAGTCGGATACTGCAGCCCAATCCAGGGCAATGCGGTATCTTCTAACCATTAACAAAAGGCCCATCACTAAAGAAGATTATTCATACCATGGTTACACCAGGAGGCTATTATATAGTTCAAAACGATGTCACCCATGCAGCTGTCTGACAGATAAGCCCTGCTTGTGTGCTGTATGTTACACAGCACTGATTACAGCCCGTGGCAGTATGAACACATTTCAGCTAGAGCAAAGTAAAACATGAGCTGCAACCGATAGTTAAAATATACACACATAACAATAATACAACATACAGTAGAACACAAACAGTGTTTATCCACTATGACTTGGACCAAAGTATCTGCAGCATAATCTTGGACTACTCAATGTTATTTCAGGTAAGGTAATCCGAGGTTAGAGCTAATCAGGGTCTGTGAAACTAGTGTTTGAATGATATGATAGAGGGGCTGAATTTACCTTCAATTTCACCAACTGATTTTCTCTGATAAAATGCTTAAAATGTGACAGCAACTGTGTTTTTGATAACAGAACCCTCTGGGTATGGATACAAAGCGCATAGCACTGAATGGGTAGCAGTGGGCTTATACATGTATTAAAGTTAAGGTTCATGCATGCAATGACTTCTTACATTTCTTTAAAAATTAAATACTTGACATCAGAAATGAGATTCCACAGACACCTTCTAGTAACTAGACCTATTAAGGCTACTATGGGGGCTTTTTCTTTGGTTACCTTACAGCAGTATTCTTCAACCCTGGTCCTGGTTTTATAGGTGCCTTTACATCATCAGTGGCTAAAGATCTCGAACACCTGTTAATCATGACTAATTAAGCCAATAATTGGTGCAATTAAGTAACTGAGAACTCGACAGAAATGAAAACCAGCAGACCCAGTAGCTCTCCTGGATCGGAGTTGCCTGCCTTACAGGAACTGACAGAGCTAGTTCAACATACGAGAGCTACTACATGCTCTCTTGATCCTATTCCTACAAAACTATTAAAAGATGTTCTTGGTGTTATTAATACCCACATTTTAAAAATTATAAATGGTTCACTTTCCTCTGGTATAGTTCCCTTAGCACTTAAGGTAGCTGTGGTAAAGCCTGTGCTTAAGAAGCACAATTTGGACCCGAAAGTCCTCAATAACTATAGACCAATCTACCATTCTTAGATAAGGTTCTAGAGAGAGTTGTTGCAATTCAATTACAAACATTTCTAACTCTTAATGGTATATTCGAGAAATTTCAGTCTGGTTTTCATGCTGCACATAGCACCGAGATGGCCCTTGTCAGTTGTCCATTTGTCCCTAAAGCCAGAAATGTCTTTTGCTGGGTGTTATTAGCTACTTGCCTTACAGACACCAAGCATTGGATGTGACAGAATTTTCTAATGTTGAATTCAGATAAAACAGAGGTTATGCTAGTGGGATCACAGAACCAACTAAAAGGAAATGTGGGATTACATGAGCTTGACCCTCATCAAAACTTAAACTAGAAATTAATAGTTTGGGGGTCATCTTTGATCCTAATCTATCATTTGAGACTCATATTAGGGAAGTTACCAAATTATCTTTTTACCACTTGAGAAATATAGCCAAATTTAGACCAATTATTTCCGTATCTGATGCAGAGACTTTGTTTCATCCAGAATTGATTATTGTAATTCACTTTTTTCTGGTATCCAAAAACATGTGGTATCCCGCTTGCAGCTTGTTCAGAATACCGCCGCTAGAATTCTGACTAAAACCAGGAAAAGTGAACATATTACCCCTGTTTTGGCCTCTACACTGGCTCCCTGAATGGATTAGCACCTCCTTATTTGCAGGAGTTACTGACCCCGTATCTTCCAAACCGCACTCTGAGATCACAGGATGCAGGGCTGCTGGTTATTCCTAGGGTCAACAAAAGCAACACGGGAGGAAGGGCTTTTTCTTGTAGTGCTCCTAAATTATGGAATGCTCTGCCTTTGTTGTCAGGAAAGCTTTCAAGTCAAGACTAAAAACCAGCAAAAAGAAAAAAGTTTTAACACGGCTGGTCATCATTTATTGGTACCAGTCCAGTATATAGTTGTAATAAAAAAAAAAGTTATTTTATCTGTTTAAGCCAGTACCTGCATGAATTATCTTTGTAGTCAAACATCAGGCTAGAGACATGTGCACAAAAGTGGGGTGTAACAAAAACTATTGTTCAATCATGTGCACTGAAACGTACAGGCGCCAAGTTTCTTCACTGATAGCAGTGGGAAATTCATGCAGAAACCTTGGTCAGTACACTTTGAAATTGTAACATAAAGAGACATGTGTTGTAAAAAAAAAAAAAAAAAAAAGGTGATTTGGCATCCCAATGTGAATGGCAGGCAGAGGGATTCCTCTCGTCATAATTCAGTGTTACTGCCAACATTAATGCAAACAAAAATGACTGTATATGATTATACATCTACAATGTAAAGAACATAAACTAGCTCAAACACCTCAAATTGGTCCATTCTAGCTATATATATATATATATATATATATATATATATATATATATATATATATAATAAATATATGCTCTGAGCACACTCTTAAATCCAGGGGATACGTTTAAGGAGGACAGAGATGTTCATAACTCCTGTAAGTGGTTTTGTTCATGCACTGGGCATGCTGTATGTCTAGACAACTTTTTAATCATCAAGAAAATGACACAGACTCATTTAATTTGAAGTTTTAACGAATCAGAGCAGTAGTAGTGCTCTCTTTGGTTTATTAAATGCTTTAAAAATTGATCAAGTGGTTGTTTTATATATCTATATCTATATCTATATACTGTGTATATATATATAAAACAAAATACTAATTGGGGCTGAAAAAGTAAGATGGCACTAATGATCTGTTCAGACTGCGTATC
This sequence comes from Acipenser ruthenus, assembly GCF_902713425.1. Classification (NCBI taxonomy): domain Eukaryota; kingdom Metazoa; phylum Chordata; class Actinopteri; order Acipenseriformes; family Acipenseridae; genus Acipenser; species Acipenser ruthenus. Next base: position 3,337,879 of record NC_081193.1, read on the forward strand.
AGTATTAGATTTCATTAGATTGCAACATATACACTTGTGTTACACTGAGGTTAAACTGAACACAAGATCACCAATTTGATATTCTTTAAAATAAAGAAAAAAGTAAATTAGTAAGGGTTTGGTATAAAACATAATTTACCTTTAAAAAAACAAAAACAAATAAGACAGTAATGTGCAAACAAAGTAAAATATTAATGAATTACTGCCATTTAATTTACAAATAATTGTACAATTAAAACATAAGATCATAAGAACACAAGAAAGTTTACAAACAAGAGGAGGCCATTCAGCCCATCTTGCTCGTTTGGTTGTTAGTGGTTTATTGGGCCCAGGTTCAAAGGTTTAGCAAACAGAAACAACAAGGCTGCTAAATGTTGCATGGTGCATTTCATGTTTAAAATGGTAGCAGCAAGATGGTCTGTTTGTTGACTAACAGATCTGGGGTTCAATACTAGCTATTGAGCCACTGTGTGACCTAGAAGGCCAAGAAGTCACCTCAAATGGAAATGCAGTGATTATTACTGTATACATGTAGCGCTGTGGAGAGATATTCCGTTGTTCAAATCCTAATTTTGTGTTTTATCTTAGCTGTGCTATGCCTAGTTTTGCGGCCTACTGAAATGTTGCTCTGTAGGTTAAGAATCCCATGGGGGAGTAACCAAAGATCTGACATGGTCTAAAATCCCATGCTCCTCAGACTTTGTGCTTGGCCCTTATGCCCAGCTGTCCCCTAATGAAATCTCTCCTGATTATTTATAGACTCCCACTTGTGCTCAGGGCTTGTCCGGGATAGAGGGGAGGCATATCATGCTATCAGCATGTGAAAACATGCCATTCATAGCAGAGCTTTCATTTTACTGCTCTGCTCCACTTTGACCCAGCTCCATCCCAGTTGTAAATGATGAGCGGTCTCATTTCAGATTAGGAACCTTTGATTGAGTTACACAGACACCCTTGCCAACTGCATTCCACAACAGGCTGTTTATATCTCTGGATATGTATTACTGTGCTTTTTATAGCTAGTTACTAAATTGTTGGTATATATATCCATTGGCTAGTCATGTTTTGTTTCAATAGATCAAACAAATGAGGGCTGGGTTATACTAGTTATTAGAACTTCTGTGTCTAGTTAATCTTGTGCGATTTACATAGAGAACAACACAAAAAGAGATTAGGCATAGCCGTAATACCATTATTGTCCTTATTACCAGGACCATTATTGGCATTATGCAATTTACAGAGCATTCCCCACTTTACAAGCTTCAACTTTTGTTAAAACCAGTCATGGATATTTACTTACAAATGTGCATCTAAAGCATTTTTTGGCCTGTAGATTTCCCAACTGTCATAAAGCATTTGAAAAATGGTGCAACATGTTCACCTGTAGACCAGTCTGACCTTGTTTACTATGTGACTGTGACAGGATAGCGTCATGGCCCAAGATGTTACCAGAGACTCAGAGCAGAAGCTGCAGTGACGTGCTGTTGTACACTATTAAACAAAAAACTAAAACAAAAAAACACAGGAACAAATAAACAGGCACAAGGCCAAAATAAAAGGCTAAACAAAACAAATTTGTTGCCAGGCTGGGCATATATATATGCTCTGAGCACACTCTTAACCCCAAGGGATACATTTAAGGAGGACAGAGATGTTCATAACTCCTGTAAGTGGTTTTGTTCATGCACTGGGCATGCTATAACTATAACAACTTTTTAATCATCAAGAAAATGACACAGACTCATTTAATTTGAAGTTTTAACGAATCAGAGCAGTAGTAGTGCTCTCTTCGGTTTATTAAATGCTTTAAAAATTGATCAAGTGGTTGCGAGCCACTTTGGATCCCTGCTAATAGGCAGCCTGGGCGTTTCCAGTGCCTTTACAGGTTTAACAGCATTAGTACTTCAGTACAAATATGGTTATCATATACTTAGCCCACCGCTATGTTCTAGAACATTCAATATATCACTCTCTACAGCTAAAATATAAATCATACACCTTATAACAATGCATCAATATAAAATAGATATTAAATTCAAATATATTCTTACCTTTCAGTATATGGAAATGTAGTGTAGGATATATTGGAAAAATAAGAACTGTCTTCAAAAGGCAGAGACTTGACTTCAACCAAACAGCAATCAGTTTTTCGGAGATCTTTAGAGCATGGATCACATCAGCTTGTAGTTAGCAAGTTGAGTAATACATGACTGGGGTTTTACCTTGGTTTTTATAGGATTTTCCCTTCATTGAATACATCAGGAGTCTCAATTAAATCTAATCATTATTGACAGTTCTTATCTTTGAGTTAATGATATATTCTAGAAGGATCCGGTCAACTCTTTTTAAAAACTAACTGGAATTGCTCAACAACCTTCAGAATTAATTGGATATAACTTCTTTCCAAAAATAGTGGAACATGATCTCATAGCTTCTCTTTTTTCAACCCTGCCTTTTTCTAAAAAGTCAGGTGAATCACAGTTAACAGGATCCTTGCTATAACACCTTATAGTACAATACAAGATTATATGTGTAATAAAAGAGATGTTATTTTATATATATATAACATCATCTATCTGTGTGATTATATTAACCTAAGCCTAATATATTCCCTCTGAGCAACATATCGCATCACCTTTTCAGTTTAGTTTACTTTCATACAGTGCCTTGCGAAAGTATTCGGCCCCCTTGAACTTTGCGACCTTTTGCCACATTTCAGGCTTCAAACATAAAGATATGAAACTGTAATTTTTTGTGAAGAATCAACAACAAGTGGGACACAATCATGAAGTGGAACGAAATTTATTGGATATTTCAAACTTTTTTAACAAATAAAAAACTGAAAAATTGGGCGTGCAAAATTATTCAGCCCCTTTACTTTCAGTGCAGCAAACTCTCTCCAGAAGTTCAGTGAGGATCTCTGAATGATCCAATGTTGACCTAAATGACTAATGATGATAAATAGAATCCACCTGTGTGTAATCAAGTCTCCGTATAAATGCACCTGCACTGTGATAGTCTCAGAGGTCCGTTTAAAGCGCAGAGAGCATCATGAAGAACAAGGAACACACCAGGCAGGTCCGAGATACTGTTGTGGAGAAGTTTAAAGCCGGATTTGGATACAAAAAGATTTCCCAAGCTTTAAACATCCCAAGGAGCACTGTGCAAGCGATAATATTGAAGTGGAAGGAGTATCAGACCACTGCAAATCTACCAAGACCTGGCCGTCCCTCTAAACTTTCAGCTCATACAAGGAGAAGACTGATCAGAGATGCAGCCAAGAGGCCCATGATCACTCTGGATGAACTGCAGAGATCTACAGCTGAGGTGGGAGACTCTGTCCATAGGACAACAATCAGTCGTATACTGCACAAATCTGGCCTTTATGGAAGAGTGGCAAGAAGAAAGCCATTTCTTAAAGATATCCATAAAAAGTGTTGTTTACAGTTTGCCACAAGCCACCTGGGAGACACACCAAACATGTGGAAGAAGGTGCTCTGGTCAGATGAAACCAAAATCGAACTTTTTGGCAACAATGCAAAACGTTATGTTTGGCGTAAAAGCAACACAGCTCATCACCCTGAACACACCATCCCCACTGTCAAACATGGTGGTGGCAGCATCATGGTTTGGGCCTGCTTTTCTTCAGCAGGGACAGGGAAGATGGTTAAAATTGATGGGAAGATGGATGGAGCCAAATACAGGACCATTCTGGAAGAAAACCTGATGGAGTCTGCAAAAGACCTGAGACTGGGACGGAGATTTGTCTTCCAACAAGACAATGATCCAAAACATAAAGCAAAATCTACAATGGAATGGTTCACAAATAAACATATCCAGGTGTTAGAATGGCCAAGTCAAAGTCCAGACCTGAATCCAATCGAGAATCTGTGGAAAGAACTGAAAACTGCTGTTCACAAATGCTCTCCATCCAACCTCACTGAGCTCGAGCTGTTTTGCAAGGAGGAATGGGCAAAAATTTCAGTCTCTCGATGTGCAAAACTGATAGAGACATACCCCAAGCGACTTACAGCTGTAATCGCAGCAAAAGGTGGCGCTACAAAGTATTAACTTAAGGGGGCTGAATAATTTTGCACGGCCAATTTTTCAGTTTTTTATTTGTTAAAAAAGTTTGAAATATCCAATAAATTTCGTTCCACTTCATGATTGTGTCCCACTTGTTGTTGATTCTTCACAAAAAATTACAGTTTCATATCTTTATGTTTGAAGCCTGAAATGTGGTAAAAGGTCGCAAAGTTCAAGGGGGCCGAATACTTTCGCAAGGCACTGTATACAGGTATGTTAACAAAGTGTGGAAAAAAAAGACTGTAGGGGTTTATGAAAAGCCTTTGAATAAGTATACAGTGGTTAGTTCAGTTATTTCAATTTCAATTTAAGCTGTAATAAAACCTGTTAAATATAATAGCCTGTGACAGAGATCGAATGAGTCTTAGTGTTAGATCTCCCTCTCGACCTGTGAGGGCACGGTGCACGAGGAACAGAGTACCCTTAATGAAATGGCACGACAATTTATTCCGTAGGGTAGATGGAAGTCGGTCAGTTCGGAAAGGGGCGGAGCTATGGCACCTGAGCTCAGTGACCCAGACGGTAAGCGGCGTGGCATCCGAGGACTGGAGGAGCGGATGCGCTCGTTAACCTCGGGGTCATGGGCGAGGGTATAAATAGGGGGCATGGCTTGAGTGATCTGTTCCTTTGTATATGGTTAAATTAAATAACCGAGAAGGAGCCCGTCTTGTGAAAATAAACCGTGAGTATTTCGTGTCTGTGTCTTAACACTGTGTGTCTTGTGTGTTGTTTCACTAAAGATTACTGAGCACGATCCGGAGCTGCAGCCGCAGGCCAGCGACAAACCCGGACTTCACCACTCACCTTTTTCCACTACAGGAACTGTCTTTTGTTTGCACCATTAGCACTTGAATCACGCACTGTCTTTGTGTTTGTGTTTTGTGTGGGTGTCTGAACGGGACTTTTGGGGTTACGGGTCAAACCCGTGGATTACAAATAGAAGTGATACACGCCACTGTATCACTTCCAGCACTATTATTATTTGCAGGTTTGCCTTAAGGCTCTGGACATTTATTAAATTAAATAAACACCCTTGCACCTGTACCAACGTTGTCCGTGTGATTATTCTGCATTGCATCACCTGCACGTCGTTACCACTTTGCCACATAGCCGTATATTAACTTGTGTCATGCTTGGACTAAAACAGACCTCTCTCTCTGTTTCTAAAAGTTGCCTGCACAAGCAGATTTCAGACACCCTGTTTACTTGCCAAACTTAGTGTTTTAATTAATATGAAACTCCACTGTAAGCACTTTTCCAAATTCACCGCATGAAGTCATTTTTGGCTCACAAACATGATCCCAATTAAAATCTCTACCTATCTGATAAGGACTGATAGTGTAGATGACTTTTCTATTTTAAATAAAATGCTCGCTTCGGCTGCCAAGTGTTCATTCAGTTCTACGATATCATGAAGAGAGTTAATTTTGCTCATTACAGAAAGACCTTGGATTCAAAACTGCTGACGACCAGTAAATCTCACTTTGACTGCCAAAAAGAAACTTTCCAGGTCTGCCACTGTTCTGCTGCAGGCAGGTAAAGGCAAGGCCATTTTCTTCCAGTAAGTCTATTGTCTACTATATTAAATACAGTTTACACTTTCATTGTCCAATATTCAAACCTTACAGTTCCTGTTTTTATTGCAGCAAAACCTTCCTATAAACTAAACATTTATATTCTTCAATTTAATTGATATTGTAATGTCTAAAATACTTATTCTTTAGTTGGAGAAACTGAACTAATTCTTGAATTGATTTTCCAACAATATGGTTGCAATATTGTCAGTGCTATGCTTCTGTTATAATAAACTTTTACTGTGTTCTTTCAACAGTTTATCTTTAAATGGCATTATAAGATGTATTTCTAATTGTTACTTCAGTATAACAGTTGCTCCTAGAAATTGTAATATTATTTTACTCCACTGATAAATCTTTTAAGCTTTTAATGGAAGGTCCAGTTAATTATATCTAAATATAAAAGGAAGCTGTGTTGTCCAGTGGTTAAAGAAATGGGTTTGTAAATAGGAGGTCCCCGGTTCAAATCCCACCTCAACAACTGACTCGTTGTGTGACCCTGAGCAAGTCACTTAACCTCCCTGTGCTCCGTCTTTCGGGTGAGACATAATTGTAAGTGACTCTGCAGCTGATGCATAGTTCACACAATAAACTTTTACTATGTTCTTTCAACAATTTATCTTGAAATGGCATTATAAGATGAATTTCTAATTAAGTTACTTCACTATAACAGTTGCTCCTAAAAATTGTACTATTACTAAGCAATTTAAGCTTTCAATGAAAGGTCCAGTTATTTACATCTAATATGTTAACAGGCCACTGTTAACATATTAGAATGTAATAGTGCTATAGTGACTGAACTATGTCTGACCTTCTTCATTGTTCATACAAAATCCAGTTAAAGCAGATTTTAAGACAACCTTTGGTTTTTGCCAATGTTAGGGTTGATTAATATGAAACACTATCGTAAGCATTTTCCAATACTCATTATTTCAAACCAATATCTAACTTAATGAATGAACGCATCCTACACTTTCTGTTCCCATCTCTTCCTGCCAGATTCTAATTCATTTTTGTGATTATATATATATATATATATATATATATATATATATATATATATATATATATATATATAAATGTTTATTTTAATATAAACTCCCACCTTCTGTTATCCGAAAGGTATTTCGTTTGTTAATATTAACGAGATCGCTAATTATAAAGAGGATCTTGGCTTTTAAATCGCTGACCATCAAAAAATCCTGCTACATTGGCCAAAACCAATTTTCAACACTGCTTTTACTACAGGCAGGTAAGGACGAGGTTACAAATCGGTTCACTGTATATGTAAAGTTACAGTTTGGCAGCAGTGTGGAGTAGTGGTTAGTGCTCTGGACTCTTGACCGGAGGGTCGTGGGTTCAATCCCAGGTGGGGGACGCTGCTGCTGTACCCTTGAGCAAGGTACTTTACCTAGATTGCTCCATTAAAAAAAAAAAAAAAGTATAAATGGGTAATTGTATGTAAAAAATAATAATAATAATAATAATGTGATATCTGTATAATATGAAATAATGTATAATGTGATATCTTGTAACAATTGTAAGTCGCCCTGGATAAGGGCATCTGCTAAGAAATAAATAATAATAATAATAATAATAATAATAATAATAATAATAATAATAATAATAATAATAATAATAATAATAATAATAAAATGATTTTATAACATTCAGATATGTCAATATAGCAATCTCTTATAAACTGCAATTCTATTTTACTTCATTGATATACACAGAAGGCAAGAGGCTAATTTTTAATTAGGCACCTGCTTAGCAGCAAATGCAACCTTTTAATTTAGGACTGCTCATACATTTACTTAATGTTATTATGTTAGGTTTCTTATTTATTTAAATACTTTTGTTTTTTCTTACTATAATCAAACCTAGTTTGATTGCTTCTAGCATATTAACTGTGCTCCATAAATTCTACCATTCTGCTTTTGCTGGATCAGAATGTTTTGATGCTTTTTGCCTGATAAGAGAGGTTTGGAACTTTCAGCAGGTCAATGCAATGAGCCCCTTCTCACAGGCCTTACACAGATCTGCTAATAATATTTTCTAATGGCTGTATATTCTTTAAAACACATTACAGTCATTACAATATTTGTTGCAGTTTCACAAATGTTCAATTTGTATCTCAAAGGTCAGCCTGCTTCCAGTAGCTGTGACAGTCTTGGGTCAGTTTCTGCTCTCAGGTGTGGGTGACAGTCTTTAAAAGCCTGATACCTGCAAAAACTTCAGTCTTGTTAGCTGGGCTCCCATCTCTGCATTCTCATTCCCATCATCAGTGGGCAAAAACATTTTAACTGAGTCTGGGTCCATCAAAGAACCGCACACCCTTGCAACCAAGGCCTTCCATGCAAAAGGATCTAATGACTTCTAGCACAAAAGGGATGTGCCAGAACTGTTTGTGACACTAGTCTTACCTGCATTAAATGCCGCCCTAATTTATATCCTGTTAATGATGTCTTAATGCTTCCAGGAGTATACTGAACCGTTCTATCTTAGCCTCTGGTCCAGTCTCTCTGGCATTTAGATAACTGTAGCTAAACAAGGTGTGGACAGGTGGAGGCAGCTGTCCAGATTCCACTGCTTCTTTAGCATTAAAAAAATGTATTTGAAAAATGAGTTAAACCCAACAACAGCTTTAAGTGTGACTATAAAAGGAACCAGAAATCTATTGGGGTGTGGGTTGTGTTAACTGACTGGCGTTTGGCAGGAAAGAGAGTCTGTATATGTGGATTTGATACTGTTACTGTGGTATATAACATATTCAACTAGTCAATTTAACAGGAGAGCTGTTAGACTGAATCAAGGCTTTCCAAACCCAGTCCTTGATCACCATTACCAGTAACGGTACCATATACATGTTTCTATCTAATTACATGGTAGACTCATGGGGCACTGTCACAAAGACGGCCGGAGTGGGTGGCGTCAGACCAGAGCCAGGAAATAAAACAACAAGAGAGAGGTGGAGTTTGGTGGAGCTGAGCGAATGGTCTCGCTCAGCATTTAATAAATAAACAGAACAGCAAAATAAAAAGGTTGTAACATACAAAAACACAGGGCACGGCACTGGTAGCCAAAATAAAGAGACAAACAAAACGGACTATACAGACAAACACGGTAATTTCCTTCTCTCCACACCCGTTCTCCACTCACCGAACACACCCAACTTGAATCCCAGCACGTGAATTAATTATGTGCAACCTCGTGCTCACATATTACATACTTTAAATGCACGTGAAGTGATGTGCAATCCCGTGCCTAAATACAATTATACAATTTAAATCACACGTGAAACACAGACCCATTTATATCCCGTGTACCAATCTCTATACACCAACATTAACACAGCACACGCAACATACAACACAGAAATGCACACAGGGGCGGAGCACATTGCCACAGGCACAATTACATATAGGATCGTTTTCTCGTTGACTACATCTTCATTGACTTGAATATTGTTTTAAGGGAAGTGCAGATTTATAATATTTAGGTCCCTGAGGAATTAAGTTAGGAACCACAGACTCAAATTAAGCAACTAGTGATAACAGAACGGCTTGATAAAACCAAACGAGAACAAAATGATAAATATAATCAAATGGAGAACTGTGTCATGAGAAAGATAGTCTTTAAGTCTTTCCTGTGATGGTGACAGTTCACTTAACCAGTGAGGGTTTGTCACCACGTGGGAATTTGTAATGGGACCATCATGGCGCTATACTAACACTCCTTGCTACTGTGTACTTATGATAATGGGCTTTGAAAACATGAAATAAAGGGCACCGGTTGCTCGCATGTATGCATGTGCATGAAGTACAAAGTTTCAAATAGCAGGCATGCATGGCTAAGATGCCTTGGGTTATATCCCTATAGTGTAATGTGCACCATGTCTAACTGTAGTTTCAGAGATCTCTTCCCAAGGTAATGTCTAACTGTAGTTTCAGAGATCTCTTCCCAAGGTAATGTCTAACTGTAGTTTCAGAGATCTCTTCCCAAGGTAATGTCTAACTGTAGTTTCAGAGATCTCTTCCCAAGGTAATGTCTAACTGTAGTTTCAGAGATCTCTTTTCAAGGTAATGTCTAACTGTAGTTTCAGAGATCTCTTTTCAAGGTAATGTCTAACTGTAGTTTCAGAGATCCCTTTTCAAGGTAATGTCTAACTGTAGTTTCAGAGATCTCTTTTCAAGGTAATGTCTAACTGTAGTTTCAGAGATCTCTTTTCAAGGTAATGTATAACTGTAGTTTGAGAGATCTCTTTTCAAGGTAATGTCTAACTGTAGTTTCAGAGATCTCTTTTCAAGGTAATGTCTAACTGTAGTTTCAGAGATCTCTTTTCAAGGTAATGTCTAACTGTAGTTTCAGAGATCTCTTTTCAAGGTAATGTCTAACTGTAGTTTTAGAGTTCTCTTTTCAAGGTAATGTCTAACTGTAGTTTCAGAGATCTCTTTTCAAGATAATGTCTAACTGCTGTTGCAGGTAATCACTTATGTTTTTAAGGTGAAAGATAAAAAATGTTAAAGAGGACTGGGTCTGCTTTTTTTATATATATAATGGCAGAAACAAAATACCAGGTGGTCCTGTCATAAAGTGCATGTCTCTTCAGTCAACATTCTTTGAATTCACTTGGAATTACTTGGCTTGCCTCAACATTTGAGAATGTAATATGTCTCAAAAGGTCACTGTGAGCAAGCACTCTGACCCCTGTCATAAATATTTCTGGATTCATATTGCTGGCCCCTCTTTATGGTTTTATATTTACACACAGTTAAAACTCCAGCATTTGCTGTTAAATACTTTGAACCAACAGCAGTTGGTTCAAAGTATTTAACAGCAAATGCTGGAGTTTATTACTCATCTTACTGCATTTCAAATTATTGCAGTTTCTTTTATAAAAAGGTATCCGTTTTACTCATATACTCATAAACTGTTTATCATTGCTGTTTAACAAAAAAAAAATGTTTTAAAATAAATGCAACAACATTGGTTATACAGGGTGTCCCACTGAAAGTAGCCCCCATAAGTAGTACATGTATTACAAAGTACAAAATAAATAATAAATAAATAATCACATGATGGAGCAGCACTGACATGTACAGGAATCCTCGTTATTACAAACTTGCTTTATAAATGTCACTCCCAACGTGAACATGGACTGAATGCCAACATCTAAGTAAAATACTTACAGGGCTACTTTCAACTGGGACACTTGTATCGTAAGCTACAGGCTTGCAGAGGCCCTGAATTAAAAAAGACAAGTACTCTGTAGAAACGAATGGGTTTCATTTATTGTTCTGTTGTTGTGCCTGTAGCAGAATAACTGCTAGAAATTGTATTTTGAGAAGTTAAGGTGTGTTTACAGCACTGAGGTGGTGCAGCTTAGATGCATTCTGTGATACTGGAACTAACAGATACAAGTAATAGTCTTTTCATCCAATGAACTGTCAGAAAGTTTAAAAAAAATAAACTTCCTATTCATAAGTCCTTCACTTTTAGTGCTTTGCTCCATAATGCAGTTCCGTGACTAACTTTCTATTCAAACGACAACTGCTCTTATTGTGTTGCATGCACTCGAGTCTATTAAAATAGTGCCGCAGGGAGTGATTTATGGTATGCTGAGAGGGTCAAGATAGAGGACGATTAACGCACATTAACTGACAGCCCTAATATCTATTTATTTCTCTCTCTAAGGTGCCATATCTCATTTCAAGTAGGATGACGGAGTCTACTACACACTACAAAGGGGTTTAGAGTAGAAAATTGCTTTTAGATGGCAATGGTTTATTAAGACATGTAAGTACTAAACACACCCAGTTAAAACAACACAACCAGCCCGCTTTAATCTTTGTATTTCATTTATAGGTTAGCCACACATTCACAGAAGGGCTGACTAGATATGGATGCATCTAGTTGGGCCAAAGATCCCAACACACAACCTTCAGACCTTGGGTTTACAGTTTTAATTATCACTGAGGTACTCAGTCCTCCCTTTCAGTGAATGAAATGTATTTCAAAATACCTTTTGTAACTAGAAATCCAATAATATACTATATTACAGCCCTTATAAAAATTCCACATAGTAAAAGCAGAGCAAAATGTAATAAAGCATAGTGAACACACGGTAAAGCATAGTTAGGCATTGTAAAGAATAGCAAGGTATAGTAAAGCATATTAATAAGCATGGCAAGCCATGGTAAATGCATAGTATAATCATGGGGAAACTGCAATAATACAGTGCAAAAATACCATGGTAATCTTTTATAAGGGACACACTTTTTGCTTTCCAATTCAAAGTATAGCATTGTTTTGTGTTTTAATGTACCATCTGCTGTGTTGCTCATCCTTTCCACCAGTATGTAGATGTAGGAGTGATTTCAGCTTCACTGAACTGAATGGCAAAAAAGCTGGGACTTAACCTCACTCAATGCCTTCATGTAAACATTGATGAATTATAACCTTTTAACTGTGTGCCATGTCGTGTACTGTAAATCTCAAATACATACCTGTGCCGTCATTAATTTACAGTGCTGTTCCAAATTAATATCGAAAGTAAAAATGTCCACAGATTCATTATTGATTCATGTGTGGAACACCATAGGAATAACAGTTAATCCATAGAAATTCATACGGATTGTAACCATTTTATGTATGCTTTTATGTATATACTGGGGTTGTTTTGTTCCAGTAACTTTATTGGGTGTGTTTTTCTGGACGGTACTCAACACATTTATATTGATGAGTAACTATGTTTTTGTTTCTTGAAATACATTGCCAGTCATGTCTTACGAGAATCTACGCCATGTTTGGTTTCAGTGCAGACATTCAGAGTATCACTGGACTTTATTAAACTTTGACATCACCTAACTGGCAAATCGAAACGGGTATATTAAGCAAGCTGCTGTTATTGTGAGTGCAAACACACAGGTACAGTGACAGGCAGTGCAAGGGCTTGGCAGAGCCACTCTCTCGCAATTATCTTTCCTTACCATTTATAAAAAACAAAATGTGCCCACGGAAGAGAATTCAGCATGACAGCTGCAGCTGTTAACACATTGATTATGATGCAGCAGCTGTATCATACAATTACCGAGGGACTCAAATGAACTATCTCTATAAAACTCACAGAGGAGAGGCCTGAGGTTCCCTCCCCAGTGAAATCCCTGACAGACATGACCTTTATTTCCAGTAAGGTTTGAGGAAGTGATAACTTTACTGCCATGGCAATTAGGTAACAGACCTGTTGATTTAAAACAGACCTAGATTACGAATTAAATAACTCTCACACACAGTCATAGCAGGGAACTCGATTCCAATAATAATGTCGTCCTGCCCACCTTGATACAGTACAATACCTACTAACAGAGTGATGTGTTTTTATAGGGGGTTTAAAATGCAGACACTGTTCAGTGATATATTGTGCTAAATAAACAAATATATTAAATAATCCGTTGAGATATCATATGGCAGCTTCCGGGGCTGTATCATGACCAGGTAAAGAGTTTGTAACACTTCATGCACTTATGTACTGTACGTAGTGAATAACTGCTGGTTCTGCTGTAAAATATTAGAGAAGACAAGAGGGCTCTGCCTCTTGAATAGATGTTTTGCAGTCATAGAAACGTGGTGTTGATTGTAAAAAAACAAAACAGGGTCTGTTATTCCCTATGGTCTGAGATTGCTGTACTGGAATAGCAGTGTGATGTCACTGTTAACTCTCTTTCCTTATCATCTGGCTGTTATTGAAATAATGACACAGTGACAACAAACCCACAATGAGGAGAGAGTAATGCCATTTTATATATGCTTTACCATACCTCTGGGCTTTACAGCGCTTACCTGTGCTTTACCACACTTTCACTTTGCTAATCACACACTATGCTTTTACTAAGGGAAACTTTTCTAAGGGTCTTAATGTCTTGTGCATTAGATCAGAAAAAGGCCATGCAGCTGAGGTAATGTGTAGGTATCTGAACCCCAAACATTCACAGACTGTTATGGCTTGCTTTAGAGCTAGTAAAATTGAATCAACTGATGACCTGTCCAAAGGCAAATTATTTCAAGAAACATTTGCGTTAAGCTTTTGTTTTCAAAGTTAAACAGCTACATCTCAAAAATAAGAGCAGTAATCCCTCTTGATTTACAGCAGGATTCTTGATTTACGCCTGTTTGTGGTCTTTAATCTTTGCACTTTAACCTCAAGAGACACAATAAATGTGTTCTTCCTTTGCAATCCAACATGTTTTATTGCTGTTTTGCAGTAAACCATTAGTCATTGTTTCTTGTAAAGTTCCAGTTCTAACAAGTGACTTCACACAGGAAATCTTACACACAGTGATTCAGGACTCAACTGATATGCTATTCCAAGTCCTGAGAGTAACCTACAGTATGTTCTTAAGAACATGAATCAATATGAAAAACCTTATAAATATGAATATTACGTTCTATGCCTGTTGGATCGTATAATTATCTTCGTTGTTGATATTTAACACAGCAATCCCATTCCGAGTTTAAAACAACATTAGCCAATAAAAATGAAAGTGGAAAATGAACTGCTCATCCAGTCCAGTATGAGAATGCTGCTATGAGTCACACAGTCTGTGTTCCTACCTGATCAGAATACTGTCACCACAGTCAGGGTAATCCTAATGAAAAGACAAGAGCCTTGACCCACAGCAGCAGCGTAGTCCTCCAATGGGTTTACCTCAGCAGTTCAATGCCTCCAGCGTAGGGGAACATTGGATGAGAAGTCTTATTATTATTATTATTCTCCTGCTTTGAGTACAGCAACCACTGATGTCATGCAGGAAATGTTGTACACCAAAAATGAAAGAGTGTACTTTCTTCTCACAATGTTTCAGCCTAGAGAGAGAGAGAGAGAGAGAGAGAGAGAGAGAGAAGGGGAGGAGGAAGAGGTCCCAGCACCAGATATATATTCCCACCCAGGTTTTGTTTGTTGATGAAATGTTCTCGTCCCTTTTCTTGTTCTGTGTCTGATTTAGGGGTGGGTTTGTGGGACTGAGCAACACGTCTATATTTAAAGAGTGTTCTCACCCAGTCATGTCAAGCAGCAGCTGAGAAGTTTGAGATGGGTTTTTCTCAGCCTCTCAACAGCTGAGCTATCAGGCTAGTATGCATCCACGCAACTCCAGTCTCTGCTCTAAGCTACAGGATAGGAATAAACCAGTCATTTAGCAGCCTGTATTTTTTCATCTTCAAGGCTAATTTAAGTCAGTAAAATGCATTGGACTCGGGGCATAAAAGGCTAAAAATACTGCAGCATTTTTTTTCTCTGACTACAGCGTATATTTTGGAAGTAGTGAAGCTGAGCCATTAAAAGCCTTGTTTAGTTTTTCTTACAATAATTAATAGTAATAAGGGGAGTGTCAACAGGATGAATGTAAGTATTAATATAGTACAGTATATATTAATTGTAAAGTTATACAGTCAGTAGTAAAAGCTATTTGTAAGGCTTGCTTACATTAAAGCATATTATAATCATAATCCCAAGTATTATATCCGATTACATTACACTACAAATTCTAATGATTTCTGCTGACACCGAAATGCTGGTAGGGTGTCAATGGCCGTGATATCACTGCAGTCAAACACTGTTGGTCTATTTCATTTTACATTTTTAAATACAAAATAAATAAGTGTGGCTTTTGTATTTAATTTAGAAACCCATGTTTACAGGTGGAGAAGCCTTTACTAGATAATATATGAAGCAGATACACACAATAGGAGGAGTTGAGAAGTGCCAGGTTTTTTCCCCTCCAATAAAAAGGTGTCAGTGCTCTTTAGGCATATAAAAATGTTAGTTAACAGGTAATTGCCAGTCAGTCAATGGAATGAGCACTGCCCAACTTTGACACCATTAAAGCACAATACTCCACTGACGTTTAAATAAACAGAATATTTGCAAAGTTTATGTATGCTTTTGAAAGCTTTTCCCCTGGAATATTATCATTTCTGAAAGCAGATCTTGATTTACGATCTGAGATTTTTAAACATGCCAAAGGCAGGGGAAATTAGTGTTGAGCTGCAAGGGACCTGTTAAAAGTTTTTTTTTTTTCTTTTTTTATCTGAACAACTTGCTTGGGAATACTTATTATTAAAGCTTATATCTGAAATGCATTTTTGAAAACATTGGGTCTATCTGTTCTGTGCAAAATGCGATACCCTTCGATTTTGGTATTTTAATGCAGTGCTAGCATTGAATAATCACATCAAGTTATTTTACTTAGGGACAGTGGCAAGTAGGTTTCATAGCGAGAGTGAGACTGCACTTGTTTACTGGCTTTAAGAAATGTGAACTGGTGTAAAGGTCTGCTTGTCAATATAATTGTGTTCACAAAAGGATAAGATGGAAGTCAACAGACACCAAGGTACCATATTTTAAAATACAATTCAACCAGACTCTGCAGCTTTAAATATAAATAGCGACATACTGTATTTGCTAACAACATTCTAGCTAATGTTTAATAGAAACAAACAGTTGAGGCAGATTATTCCAAACTAAGGTTTTATCAAGTTCTTACTCTGTATGTTCTGAATGAATCTACACACCCAGATGAAGTAATGCAGTGGGATTTAGTAAGGAAGACGTCTCTTGTTTTAAGAAGGGGAAGTCTTATTTTTAGCCTTGAGCTGGTGGTCTTCCCATCTTCCCACTGCGAACCAGTGCTGTACTTGCGGTTAAAATGAGTCACATATAATACAGTGGCTACAGTAACCTAAATGTTTCCAAGCTGGTGCAGTATATAGAACAGACTACCCAGGTAGTGGCTGAGTTTTTACTGCATCTGTAATCTTTAAAAGCACAAGGGCCGATTACATAATGTGTTCGAGATTAATCCTGTGCTGCATGCAGCCAGCCAAAAACAACGAAAATGGACAGAAAATTGACAGCTAAATACATTTGCTATTTCATCACCGACATCAGCCTGAGCCATGTGTTTTAATATCTCCAAAAACATGGCTAAGGATATTTTTTTTAATTTATTTATTTAAAAAAGCCTACAAGAATACCTGGCATCTGAAGTGTTTGTGAGCGGATTGTGAAATCCTGTATGACTTGCTGTACGGTACTGCAGTTAGAGAAGGCACATGTGAGAGATCCCTAAAAGTCACACGGGTGCTTGAACTTCAGAGTTCGTCTGACTCTAATATGCAAATCCAGTAAATGTCAAGGCAGTTGCCCTTTTCTGTTTTTTTGCATTTAATTATTATGACTCTTGCCCCAAAGAGAACTGCCCCAGTCACTGTATGAATCTCACAGTTATATTAATGAATTTATTATTAAAATAAAAATGATTTTAATATGAAATGGGAACACAGTACAAAGAGAATTCTGATGTTCCCAGAGAACAGGTACTGATTGCATTAACAGATGAAAGCTACCTAAACTGTATGCTTACCAGTACATGTCAAAATTATAATTCCTGCTGATGTAAGTAGAAACATTAGCCTACATTTAGAAAAATAATTAAATCCATGAAAGGCTTTCTCCATATTTCCTTTTGTTTTAGATGGTTATCTTGTTCAAAAAGCTCTTGCAGTAAGTACATTAACCTAATGCTTGTGGGATCATTTGTAAAATTGCCCTGAGTTTCAACGGAAGACAGACTTATGGTAATTTAGTTTTAAACGGTATAATTTTGTGATTCTGTGAACTCTATTCTCTGGGGTTCAGGCTTTGCTTTTGACATTAACACCCTAATTACCCCCACAGTACTATACTTATTATATACACTCTGCGGTCGGGAGCCATGGAATATTCTATAAAAAAAAAATACAAGATCTGGAGTAAACACTTTGAAAATATTCCCCAAATAGCTATAAAAACGTATGAAAAATGATTTATAGCTCATTTAATAATTCAATAAATCTTACCCGTCATGAACTTCCATTCACTGTGTAGATGAAGCAATTCAAAAGCAAGATTGTATTTTAAGATAAATGATATCTGGTCCCACACTAGCTTAAAAAATACTCACGGTGTCCCTTACTCTTAGATAGGCTTACTATTTCACTTCATTCATTTTACATTTCACCCTCAAGACTACCTCAAATGAAGGCATGCAAACAGAGCATTCTTCAACCTAGTGTAGCAATACTGTAGATATCTGCACATGTGAAACCTAGTGAATGGAAGTGCATGACAGGTAGAGTTATGCAATGATTAGCTTTAACCTCTTAATAAACTCTCAAATGAAACTGCAGTAGTACTTGACATCTGTAATACCCTAATTGTTTACTAACAAGCTAACATGTAGCTGCGCGAACCAATTCTGATTACACTGAGCAGTTCCCTCAACTTCTCTTACCTGAAATAAAAGTCATTTCTGAACTAACAGTGAAGATAGTTACATATCAATGTCATTGTGGGTATTACATATCCAGTATGCCACTTTTTTGGAATGGGAAGGTGAACAACATGTTATACAAATTACACGTAATCTTTGCACAGCAAATCGATATTGAATTTAAACACATGTCTTTGTTGTGTATTTCTCTATTTTTGTGAATTACAGTATGCATCTGTGTAAGAGGTGCCCTTGGTCCAAAGATTGACACATGCATTTTAAAAGCTTTGCATTTAGACAATATATTGGAAGGTAAATCAGAACAGCCACATAGTCACTGAAACAAATGCTACTTATGAATCAATTTCCTAAATGTAAAACACACCTGGATCAATTTGATCCCCTGTCATGAAGTACATGTGTTCATGATTAAACACATGGTATGCTGACTAACCATATTGTAACACATGACGGAAACCAAATGTTTCTTGCACATAGTAAAATAAACTGAAATTATTCTACTAACATAACAAAGCCCGAAATACAAAACTAGTGTACATATTTTATGATAATCATATTACATTTTTATGTTATTTTTGCTAAATAAACTTGATTTCGAATTATGCATAAAACACAATGAAATGAAGTATATCATATATAACATTATAAATATATCATATGATATGACAAGCGGAATCTCTCTGCGTGATAACACTGTTGGACAACACTGTACATCATGGATACCAAACAAACTTCACAAAGACAGCATAACACTTAAGCATGTGCTTGAGCTGAATGAAAATAAAATCCAAGACCTTCAAAAAGGAAAGAGTCATATAATAGCTATAACTAGAGGACACGCCATGCGTACTTGGAACACTAGTAAATAAAGGCTAAAAATGGAAAGGATTATATTTAGAAAACAAGTCTTGTAGCAACAATCAGTTGTTAGTAGTTTTTAATGGAAAATGATATCAAATCAGTCATCGTGGGAAGTTTCTTGGAAACTTTAGTATCGGAACTAAATGCTATTTTCGTTTTAGCTGGAACACTGACCCATAAAAGCTTTCACATTGTACTAACTCAGAGGAAATGATTCATGTGTCATGCTGCTGTTTGCTTTGTAAAATGCCATCCTTTGGGATTGATGTTATCTCCAGTATAGAATGTTAAAAGGCTGCTGTGATGTCACAATTACCTTTTGCAGTTCCATGTAACTGTTATAATTGTATATTGGTCGGTATTTCATAGGAAATCGATTCAGCTTTCTCTAATCTGTAAAAAGTAACCTGACACCACTTCTAAATATAATTTAGAGTTTATACTTTATGCCCACTAGATCAGGTGTCTCCAACCCTGGTCCTGGAGAGCTACTGTGGCTGCTGGTTTTCATTTCAACAAATCTCTCAGTTACTTAATTGAACCAATTACAGGATTAATTAGTCAAGATTAACAGGCGTTTCAGATCTTTAACCACTGATGATGTACTATAAAATCTGCTGGATAGGGACTCTCCAGGACCAGGGTTGGTAACCCCTGCATTAGATCATTGCCTAGGTGAAAATATTTTTCAAAGTGCAGAGTTTTTAAGTAACCAGAAAAAATGTTTATTTATTTATTTATTTTAATGAATTGCTTGGTACATTGTCATGTTTAAGCAAATAAATGTATTATATGGATGCTGTAAAATTAGATCAAATAGGCTGAGGTGCTGTACAGTGGTACTGTAGTAGTAAAATGCAACACAACAAAATCAAAACACTCCAGGCAAATGACACACAGTTGGGTTCATACTAGATAATATAGAACATTCTAGCGACACACCTGCTTAATTTTCTATAGTGTTCAGAGCTGTGGTAGATTGAAGCGAATTTAGATAGCGTGTAAACTGGACCAGCTCTAGACCTGCAGGACAGTATAAATTGGGAAAGTAACTTAGAATGCAGTCAGAGCTGTGGCAGTCAGATCGAGGCCCTCCCAATGGCTACTAGAGGCCTCATTCCTACCTTGACACCTAATGTCTGGATCCCCTGGACAAAGCGTGCTCATTCATTCTCCTCTCCTAGAATGAACACTGGTAAGTACTTGCTTCAGATACCGTTACTAACTCCCTCTCCCCCTGTACTGCCTGCTACAAACTGTAAATTCTCCATCCTAAATTGCCGTTCTCTGACAAATCTCTGCTTCTCAACAAACTTATAACTGATACTAATCTTGATCTCCTCTGTCTAGCAGAAACCTGGCACTCTGTAAATGATAAGCATTCACTACATCTATCCACCCCAAATGGCTACTCGCTTTTTGACAAGCCACGCCTCACTGGTAGAGGTGGGGGCACTGCTGTTATTGCCAACTCTCTCTTTCCCAGCCTTCTCTTCATTTGAGCATCTCACTATCAAGCTCCCCTCTCCCATGTCCCTCACCCTTGCTGTTATATATATCGTCCACCAAAGAATAACTCTGCCTTTATTGCTGAATGCTTGCAATTCCTCTCCCTAATCTGCACTGCAACTGACAAAATTCTACTCCTTGGTGATTTCAACATCCATGTCGATTTGCCTTCTTCCCCTCTAGTGACCAACTTTGTCACGCTCTTGGACTGTCTCAATCTGTCAACATTCCCACTCACAACGTGGATCTGCTCATCACCTGGGGTCTTGATATCTCCAAGCTCTCAGTCTCAGATATCTCTCTCTCTGACCACTTAATCACTACCAATATTAATCTTCCTGGACCTTCTGCTGCTATTGATACTGTTATTTCCTTCTGTCCCAAAAATCTGCTAAATCCTATAATACTCTCGGAATGTGTCTCTTCTTCCCCTCTGACTGGTACTCTCCCATCTTCGGTCGATGATGCGGTGACCCTCTACAACGCCACCCTTACTCAGATCATAGACACAGTTGCCCCGCTTACAACCAGCACAGTGAAGAAACATTGCAACTATCAATGGTATACCCTGGAACTTCGACTGCTTAAGTCTGCCTGCCGCAAGTCTGAGCGCAAATGGAGGTCATCTGGACTAACAGTTCACACAGATATTTGGACCGATCACCACAGTAGCTACAGGCGTGCGCTTGCTACTGTCAGTGTGAAGTACTTCTCTGAAATCATATCCATGTGTGGTGGAGTGTCCCGCCCCTATATGTATTTGTATTATTTTTTGTATTTTTGTTTGCGGCGCAGGTCAAAGCGCCGCGTATTTGTTATTGTTTTTGTAATTTAAAAACTTTGTGAGGATGCGTGGCTGATCAGCTACTGATTATTTAACTAGCTGACAGTCACACATCCTTACTAAACTCGTGTAGACTGTGGCCGAGGGGTGATAAGATAATTAACAGCTAGTTAACTGCTCGGCCAGAATATAAGAACCTGCAACTGTCCGAGCTGGGGAGAATGTATTAGGTGTGAGAGCGAGGAGAGAGAGAAAACGAAACGAAACTTACCTTACAAATAACTGCTAAGCGTGCTGGTTTACACCAGCACGATATTTATTTTGTTTGGCCAACGTGCCTTTTTGTTTGTTGTGTTTTGTGTTGTTTGTTTAAATCTTTTGTTTATTATTTAATAAAAACGCTGAGCGCCGTAGCGTTCAGCTTCACCCGCCCATCCTCCAGCCTGCCTGGAGTATGGGCACCTCCCTGATGTGTGCCCATACGAAGACCCCCTCTTTGTGCAGGCCTTCGATCGAGGTGAGGTGGAGACCGCGGAGGAGTGGATCCGCCTGAAGGCCGTATCATCGCCGCAGGGGGATCAGGAAACCTGCCTCTCCTGCCTCAAAGGGGAGGAGTGGTGCTTTGCCGTCGGCAAGGTTGGGCACAAAGCACCCGACCAACCCCCTCCATGGCAGGAGGTGGAACTGCTGGTCCCGAAGAAGGGAAGGAGTGGTGGTGCCAAGAAGGCAAAGAAGCAGGCTCCAGAGCCTGCGTGGGAGGATCCCGAATGTCCTGCACCTGAGTGGGCGGAGCCCGAACGTCCACAGCCCAAGAAGGGGGAGTCGGTGCATCCACAGCCCAGAAGGTGGAGAGGTAAGCTGCAGCAGCAACAGCAACTGCAGCAACAGCAGGAGGAGGTCAGGGATGATGGCTGGGAGATTTATGTTACAAACCTCGTGGCGGAGTTATGCCCTGGCTGTGGGGCATATGGGCACATGTTGGCCATATGTCCCACGCAATATGAAGAGGGGGAGCGTGACCATCCAGCGCCCAGAAGGGGGGAGCCCGTGCATCCAGCGCCCAGAAGGGGGGAGCCCGTGCATCAGGCGCCCAGAAGGGGGGAGCCCGTGCATCCAGCGCCCAGAAGGGGGGAGCCCATAGGTCCAGAACCTAGGGCTCCAGCAGCAGAGGAAGAATACCTGCTGCCTCTGCCTCCGCCACCTCCACCACTTCCACCACCAGGAGCAGAGCAGCGGGAGCTGTCTCTGCCTCCACCACCTCCACCGCCAGGAGCAGAGCAGCAGGAGCTGCCTCTGTCTCCACTGCCAGGAGCAGAGCAGCAGGAGCTGTCTCTGTCTCCAACACCTCCACCGCTAGGAGTAGAGCAGCAGGAGCTGCCTCTGTCTCCACCGCCAGGAACAGAGCAGCAGGAGCTGCCTCTGTCTCCAACACCTCCACTGCTAGGAGCAGAGCAGCAGGAGCTGCCTCTGTCTCCACCGCCATGGGAGGACTGCTTGCAGCTCTCACCTCCACCAGCAGAGGGTGAATACCTGCTGGTTCCGTCGCAGCCGCCGTGGGAGGACAGTTTATCGCTCCCACTTCACCAGCAGAGTGTGAATACCTGCTGGTTCCATCTCCACCTCCACCAGCAGAGGGTGAATACCTGCTGGTTCCACCTCTTCCGCCATGGGAAGGACTGCTCCTGCCCTGCCTCGCACCACCCAAGGATGCCTGCTATGCATCGCCTGGGGCTGCCTGTGGCTCCGCATCGCCTGGGGCTGCCTGTGGCTCCGCATTGCCTGGGGATGCCTGTGGCTCCGCATCGCCTGGGGCTGCCTGTTGCTCTGCATCGCCTGGAGAGCCACCAGTTACAGGGTACGAGGGAGAAGTGGAGCTCCCGCTGCCACCTCTATGGCCAGGGGCTCCCCTCCCGAGTTCGCCTCCCGAGGGTCCGCTGCTGCTGCCGTCACCTCCCGAGGGTCCGCTGCTGCTGCTTTCGCCTCCTGAGGGTCCGCAGCTGCTGCCGTCGCCTCTCGAGGGTCCTGCTTCACTACCAGTCCTGCCATGCAGCAGGAAATACTGTGGCTGGAGCCCCATGAAGGGGAGCTGCCGCCCATGAAGAAGGGGGGGAGGTCAGGAGACCAGCTCCCCCCGCAGCAATTTCGTTGCAGGAGAACGGGTGGCCGGAGCCCCACGGAGGGGAACTGCCGGCCATGAAGAACATCCCACCGTGGCCGCCACCTTTGGCCCGTTGCTGCCCCTGTTCCTGGGCCAGGACTGCTAGCCAGGACTTTGAGGACTAAGGGGGGAGGTGGCCGCAGTTATTTGTACTTACCTTACAAATAACTGCTAAGCGTGCTGGTTTACACCAGCACGATATTTATTTTGTTTGGCCAACGCACCTTTTTGTTTGTTGTGTTTTGTGTTGTTTGTTTAAATCTTTTGTTTATTATTTAATAAATACGCTGAGCGGCGTAGCGTTCAGCTTCACCCGCCCAGCCATTGTTTTGTTTCTGGTACTTGCTGGTCCGTGACGTCACCACACCTCACCACTGCAAGCCATCCTTCACACCATGGGACACGGTAAACCAAATATTCTCTTCAAAACAATTGATCAAATCCTGCATCCAGCCATCGATAAATCCATCTCCCATTCATTCTCCTCTGATTTCTCACCTGCCACGACTTCTCCTCTTTCTTTCAGAAAAAAATCGACACCATCTATTCTACGCTCTCCTGCCATAAACCCAGTATACTACTTGACCACCTTGAGTCCCCTTCGATTGCCCCTTCTGCTCTCTCTTCCTTCTCTCCTCTCTCCATTACTGATGTCTCCAGCCTATTGTTGAAATCAACTACTGCCACGTGCCCCTTGGACCCCTGGCCAACAAATCTCATCCGTCTGTGCTTCTGATCTTGCTCCTTCCATTATGCACACTCTCAACCTGTCCCTGGTTTCAGGCCTGGTTCCTTCAGGACTGCACGAGTAATGCCAGTGCTCAATAAACCCTCCCTTGACCCGGCTGCCTTATCTAACTTCCGTCCCATATCCAATCTTCCTTTTCTCTCCAAAACTCTTGAAAGGGCTGTAATCTGGTCATTTACTTGAGTTACACTTCCACCAACTGGTAAGCTGGGAGACACCAAAGTGCAACACTCAAAATCAACGTGCCTCTCAACATGCAGATATGGACAGGTCTCTGCAAAAGGCCAATAGGTAAACTTCAGATTGTTTATTTTTTTATTGTAGGATAATAATTTTCTTGTAGATATTTCAATTTCTGTATTTGTTTGCAGTATACGGTTTTTAAAACGTTATCAGTCTCTTTAAGCATATCCATACAAGTACGGTGTTAATTTACTGCAGGGCTAATAAAAAACTTCAAACTTTGTAGTACTCCTGTTTATTTTATGATTGAGTGCTTACAGTAATCAATGTGAATTTATGACGCAAATGATTTGGTACTGTCAATATCAATTTGTTTTGTTCTATCAATATAGACCCAGTGTATATTAGCTCTACCAAAGTGTACCCCCGTAACACCCCTAAGTAATGTCAGAAAAAACATCAGTATGGAATACAATGTCAATATACTAGTTACAAACATACAGAGTAGCTACATAAAGTATTTGGATATGAAATTACTGTAAAGCAGCAGTGTGGAGTTGTGGTTAGGGCTCTGGACTCTTGACCGGAGGGTTGTGGGTTCAATCCCCAGTGGGGGACACTGCTGTTGTACCCTTAAGCAAGGTACTTTACCTAGATTGCTCCAGTAAAAACCCAACTGTATAAATGGGTAATTGTATGTAAAAATAATGTGATATCTGTATAATGTGAAATAATGTATAATGTGATATGTTGTAACAATTGTAAGTCGCCCTGGATAAGGGCGTCTGCTAAGAAAGAAATAATAATAATAATAAATAATAAAGCAAAATAATTAAGAAATACTAAAAATTAACCATAGATGAGGAAAACCTTCAGCAGATGGAGGTCAGAATGAAAGAAAGTGCAAAGTTGAGCAGAGACACAACCAAGCAACACTGTAAATTGAACTCTTTTAATTCAGGCTCATGAATTAAATTATACAGCATTAACCAATAAAGCAATATCTCACCCCAGCTTCTTTCTGACATAAAAATTTAAACCAAGAAAGTAAACTGCAGATTAAAAGCAGAAAGTCGTCCCCCCCCATCACCTCACCTCCCCTCCCCTCCCCAAGATTGTAGGTATACATGAGTATATTGAATCAGAAATCTGCTGCCAAAATGTACAGTAAATAATAGAAAGTTTCTTACCAAAGTCACAGCTACAGTTTTCCATACATTTCTTGGCATATTAAGCATCCATACAGTAAAGGGTCAAGAAGTAATGGTATAAAACTTTCAATTCTTATCTGAATTACAACCAACCTAAGATATACATGTCACTGGTGTTATCACTCAAAGAGTAATATGCTAAATGTCTTCCTAGCTGTCTCACAAGTTTAACTTTTATCAGATAAGTACATTAAAGCAAGGGCTATTCAGCTTGTAGTGAGGACAGCACTGCCTCTAAACGGTCTAGAAAGCTCAAGACTATACTGAATACTATACACGATAACACACCATACACACCCCTCAGTGGGAGGAAATATCTGCATTGAAGAAATGTCTGCATTCAATTATATTTCAGCAATCACTGCATTGCCCCTTAGATTATGCAACATGTTCATACACACGTGTGTCTAATTGTTGGATTCAATCCATAAGCAAACGAATGCGAATTATTCCAATAAGCAATGCAACAGAAGAGGGTTGTGTTCTTTGGTCTCTTTAGATCCACCAGGACCATCCAGCGCCACACATTATAAGAAGCGACATTGAAACTTGTTTTAGAAAAGGGAAACAAAGGAATTGTTCATTTGCCATCCTTATTTCACATAATAAAGAATTGCATACAGAATTCAACACTTAAGTTTTGAACTAAGCAAAACCGTACAGATGTAGTTGTTGCTTTTAATTAAAATATCATATTATAAAGGGTAAGTATCATATTGTATGTACCTTTCCCTTGACTCTGTATGTTTCCACTTCAGTTTCTAGGTTGTTGCTTCAAGGTTGAGTATTACCTAGTTTTCAGTTACATTCAGTGCTACTCAGGTATAATTACTGTTTGCTATTCCAATCCACCCATAGGCACATCCTCCCAGTGATGTAACCCAAAACAACTCATTCACAATCCGATTTCAACGTTTTCCATTGAAATATACATTGCTTCCAAGCATTGTTACATATGAATAAAAGGAGAATCACTGAGGGCAGTTTTCTCAATGACTATAACAGCCTTTATTTTGTGTTTAGCAATATAATTGAGTGGGTTGTCATTTATTTAAAGATTTATGGTTGGTTTTACAGACCGTAACTAGCAGAAATCTTGTTAAATTGGGTAAGGTAGTCCAGGTTTAGTGCTTCAGGTCCAGTGAAACCAGCCCTTACTTTTCACCTGTTCTAAATCTCTTGTTTGTTGACATATTGCTGTGTGCTCTATTGACAATTATTTGTATTCTGTTTTTATTTTATTCTTTATATTAAAGAAGCTAACAAAACAGTTTAGAACAGTTTGATAAAAACAACATGAATTCAGTCCTTAAAACCACTACAGCTCTGGAAATCCTTCTCTCTAATGTCGCCACCTGGTGTCACGATTTTGACAAGTCGTGACTGTTCTGAGCGGTTCTATGACCTGCTGGCGTCCTGAGCAGTGTAACCAGGTTAAAAAACAAGACACTGTAGACATAGTAATACAGAATACTGTTTATTATTGTGTTTACTGTAATTACAAAACGTTTTCAAATAGTAATAAACCGTAATCACATTAATGACTTTGAATGCCATACTATCTATAGCTTATTTTATTGAAAATGGTTTAAAAATGTATTTATTTTATTTTTTAAACAGTTTACACTTGTTCCTTACCGGTGATAGTGATATATTTTTTTCTTGTTGAGCTGCAGTATACAGACGCGATTAATATGAAAGAATGCTGTTCAACTGAATAAAGTTTTAACTGCGACCAATACTCAGTTTAGACTGAGGCCTATGCTAACGCAACAAACTGCATCCGGGGGCTTGATTTGAGAAAGTAATCCAGAGGAAGACTGGTTGTTCTGGGATTGGGAGACGCCCGTAGCACAAGCAGTGGTTTAGTCAGAGGGTGACAGTTTAGCTACTTGGACGATATGGCCCCGGAGTTAGATTGAGCCTCTCCACTTCAAAATTTAAACCGAACACATCTGAATTTTGAGAAAAGCAACTGATGTCCTGGGAGACAGACCGTCCGAGACCTAACCGAACACAAGCCAGGACTGAACACATTAACACAGTGGTAATACAAGAAAGCAGTACTGGGGGCACTGTCGCTGTCACTGTCAGTCGTCTTTTCTTGTGCTTAATATTATAAATATGTCAATATAGTGACAAAATACCAGTCAAGAAGCCCGGGTCGCGCTGGTGTCGGACAGATTAAAAAAAAAAAAAAAGAACCATCACAAACCAGCTCCGCCGACGAGAGCAACGAGACGGGATTTGGTACCAGAATCACTGCACCGACACAACTAAATGGACTAATAATATGGCCCACAAACAAAGCCTCTTTTTTTAAAGGTAGGCCTGTACCGATTTATTTACTGTATTATTTCGAAAATAAACACATGCAGACTGAGCGTAAAATATTTGTCTAAGCGCACAGTAGAGTTTTGGATTCGTTTTTGGCTGTATTTGGAAGAGGCTCTTCTGCAGTAGAAAGAATAGGCCTAGTGATAGTGGGGCGCATTTCCCATTATAGCTTAAACAAATATGAAATGTTATGGTCATGTTTATGATGACAACTGGGAGTTTAATTAAATGTTAACATTGCGGATTTTTTTATTTGAGTACCGTAAAACGCTTAGAACGATTTATACAATGTTATAAACTTTAGATCCAAATAGTTTCAAATGTAAATTAATCTAGAAAATAATACAATTTGGTAACACCTGACATATGTCTACATGGTATGTAATTAAAAGTGCATCACATTGCAATAAACAAATGCGAGGGATGAAATTGAAGACAGTTACAATTGTTTTTTGTGTGTGAGGGAGTATTTAAATGTTTTAAGAAGTCGATAAATTTTCGTATTCATGCACGATCTGCTGTACTTGTACAAAACAATGTGGAGCATGTATTTCTTAAATTAGCGAATAATGTTAATATAACTAAGTAAACGTGTATATTTAAACTGTGGATATACAGTAAGTGTATCATATATAGTAGCTAATGTAAACATTTCTGAAAGATACTTCTTCTCTGAAATAAATCTACCTGTGATTGAAGCGGCTTATGATCGGAGATTCTGACCAAGATTGTATACAGTCGTAGACAGTATCGATACACTCCACTTAATGTACCGGTCAGGTAATTCAAGAGAACATGTGAAATACAAGCATTCAGTTAACATTAGCCACTAATTAATATAACAGGCCACAATACACAATGTCTAATAGTTTAATAAACCATATTTATAAAAATAAAATTAAAATAAAAGCGCTTAAGTAATTTCTAGTATGTGTTCAGGACAAAAGTAGTGGTACCTTTACATTGCATATCTCAATTGATTGAAAACCATTACACAGTAATTAAGCCGCATTATAAAGCCAATAGCCAGAAAAGAGGTACTTTAGTTAATGTATATCCAGTACTAAGGACATTTGCATAAAGCATTTTCAGTTTTCTGTGGATGGAGTCATTATTTTAATTTGAAGTTCAGTATCTGAGAAATGAGTATCTGTGGCATAGTTTTATACCCACAAATTCTTTTGAGAACCAAATGAGGCTTCTTGAGATATCTGGTGTGCAGATATTGGTAATTGGTAGTGCTGCACAAACCGATTCAGCTTGAGCTCTCCACAGAAATCAGATGCTGAGGACAATCAGGTGAAGGTCATTGGTGTTGATTGGATTGCATTTTTCTAAGTTGATCTAAAAATAATTTCAATAAATCTGTTATCTAAAATTCATAGAATGCACATAGTGTGCATTCATAAGTTTTACATTTAAAAGCAGTTGGAGATTTTTTACCGCATGTTTACATCATCTAACTAGCCAACAGAAAAAAAACAGAATCTTCATTTCACTAACTGCATACATTATAGCTTAAAATCATACCAAACAAAGTAGTGTTAACTGTGTAGAATTAACCAAATGTGACTCACCTAAATATCACTTTTAAGTAAAGCCTGGATTGAGTTCTCTTTTAAGTTCATTGTTACCATTTTCTGCTTCTTCGGTGTGGGGTTTGATTTAAAAAAGTACACAAATGAGCCCTGCTTGCCCTAATTGTGGTAAACAGTGAGTAAGTCTACATAAGCGTTTCTATGGTAACTTAATATGCAGGCAGAGCATAAGCAGGATAATCAACAAAACTGTATTCCTCTTAATTAGAGAAAATTGGAATAGCAGGTTCTTGCTGATATAAATTATGCTTGACAGTTTCTCCAGCAATACAAAAAAACAGTGTTGTTTACAGCCGCGTGTACGTCATTGCTCAAAGGGTAATTCAGATTGTAAAAAAAACCAACAAAACAGCCAATTGACAGTTTGTAGTAGGCAGCAGGGCCCATGGCCATTCCTGTCCATTGTCCAAGAAAAGACTAACTGAAAGCAAGCCTGGTAATGTATTTGTATGCAGGTGGCAAAGCATGCCTCTTCCTCTTGGCTGATGGCACAGGCTTGTTTGAGTTTATTTCAAGTACTCACTGAACCTTTTCACCTAGAGGTTTCAGTTATTCTTGTTATGCATGGACATAGTCTAAAAATGTAGACCTATTTTTTTCTTATTTGACAGGGCTTATAAACACGGTGTGCATTTTAAATAACACCCAAAATAAACCATAGAGAGCAATTTGGGTGGGGTGCCTTAATCAGAAAATGATACAAAGTGACTCTAAACAGAAGAATACTGTACATTAATTAGAGTGCCCCTGTTTTTTTTAAACCCTAAACCCCCCCCCCCCCCCTTATTTTTGCACCCACTTATTAATAATCAATAGCCTTATTTAGTCATAGGAAAGAATAGGTTTAATGCTAGTGTATTTTAAAGCCATCAGTACAAGTTATCTAGTCCCCCTTTTAAAAAAACAAATACATTTAAAAATAAAAACCTCCTGTACAGTTTCATAACTGGGCTAATTGTTCTTAAATTCTATGACTACCCAAGCAATTGAGTAAGAATTCTATGAGGATTTTTACCTTCATGTTATTTAATATAAGCCAATCAGTCTGGGAGCATGCAGGCTGTAGTTCACAAACACAAAAGGATACAGTATCTTGTGATCCATTTGGGGTAGCCATAGGCAGATTACTAATTTGTCAGTAAGTTTCCCTATAAGGGATGCTGATATGGAAAATGACCACTTTTTATTTTATTCCTTGGGGTTAGTATTAAAAACTAGGGACCAGGACCAGTAAAAAAAAATGAGCAGGCCTAGACTGCTACTATTGAACATATTTAAAAAATAAACTTTAGAACACATGTGCAGGTCATTGTGGATCCTTCACTTAAAGCCTGTACAGTACTGTATCTTGTAAAATACATTTTTGGATGGCAGTACAGTATGATTTCCCAACATTGCAGTTGGATAATGCTTCTGAAAAGCTACAGCAGAGAATCATCAATGTGCCCTTCGAAACTGACCACCTTAGATTGTCTTAACCCTGCAATGCCCAAGCATTTTTAAAAACTACCTTATTTGTGTAACTAGGTTCCGTTTCTTGTACAAAACACAATAAATTGTTTTCCTGTCCGGCATCACATAACGTACTGCATATGAAAATGTCTGTCTTGAGAGGCTGGATATAAAAAAAGGATAATATAGAGGGGTGGCTAAGCATTGTTTCATATGGGATGCAGAAACGGGCACATTACAGGATAATTGCACTCTTATGAGGAATAGGCCTATATTTCATGGAACAATGCTATTTTTTTATTTTCTTTTACCACAATTGAGAAATCCCACTGTTTTGCATCCTAAACAATGCAGTGTACAATGGTATGCTAACATATCACTATATCACTGTATAAATAATAATTATAACATACAAATGGTAGAGTATTGGATTTGAAAATGCTAAATATCAGTAATGTGATAAAATCAAACCTGTTTCTGCATGGAAAACTGTATGTCTATCGTTAGTTTTGCTGAGGCCGTAAGATTTGCCATTTAAGTCTCTCAGGATATGCAGCATCAGCCATACCCTGCTGAGCCACTACACTGCTGCATTTACTCTGTATAATCTGGTGTGAAGTGTATACCTGCTTGCAGTATACTTGTAACTGAAATACCAGGACTTTGTGGATATCAAAAACAGGTATGCAAAGATACAGACTACAGCTGTGGCCAAAAGTTTTGCATCACCTAGAATTTTAGGATTGAGACAAAAAAAGAAAAACACACACATACAGTCACCTCCAAAATTATTGGCACCCTTGATAAAGATGAGCAAAAAGACTGTATAAAATAAATAATACCAGTACTGAGCTATATTGTAATTTTCCAACATGTGGAATATATTTGACTTTATTAATGATTCAATGGAATCAACCAAAATTACATATTTCTCAAATTATAAATTTATTTCCAAAAAAAAAAAAATGTAGTGTCACAATTATTGGCACCCTTGTTTTCAGTACTTTGTGCACCCTCACCTTTTAAGGATAACGGCACTGAGTCTTTTTTTTATGTTTAATGAGATTGGAGAACACATTGGGAGGGATCTTAGACCATTCCTCCATACAGAATCTTTCCAGATCCTTGATATCCTTCGGTCTGCACTTATGGACTGCCCTCTTCAATTGAAACCACAGGTGTTCAATGGGGTTCAAGTCCAGAGACTGAGATGGCCATTGCAAAATGTTGATTTTGTGGTCAATTAACCATTTCTTTGTGGATTTTTATGTGTGCTTGGGGTCATTGTCTTGCTGGAAGATCCACTTGCGGCCAAGTTTCAGCCTCCTGGTTTCCAAATAGCCTATTGGCATGGAGGTGGTGGCTAATTGTAGATTTGGAGACTTGGTGACCCCAATATACAACCAAGTTTTGTAATGCTCTAACTGTGGCCCTTGGATTTTCCTTTGCCTCCCGAACCGTCTGCCTCACTATGCGTGGGGGCAAGATACACTTGTGTCCCCTACCAGGCAAGTTTACCACTGTTCCAGTGGTTTTAAACTTCTTAATTATTGCCCTAATAGTGGTAAGTGGTATATTTAGTTTTTTAGCTATTGTTTTGTACCCATTGCCTGATTTAATGAAGGTCAACAACCATTTGTCTCTTTTCATTTGTGAGTTCTTTGCCTTTCCCCATGGTGATGGATGACAAATGGATTTCATATGCGTGTTACCTCATTTTTATACCCCAGTGAAACAGGAAGCCATGGAAGGCCACTATACAGTTCCTTAAGACTGAGATGAACTTAAAGAAGTAGAATGTTAATGCAGTTTTAATTTTGTTTGATAAAATTTATAAGAATCTTTAGGGGTGCCAATAATTCTGACACCTATCTTTTTGAGAACAAATTTTATTACTTGTTAATAAAAATGTTTTCTCTGAGCAATTGTATTAGAATAAAAGAATATGGTTTTCCCATATATTTGAGCATAAAATATAGCTCATTACCTGTGTTGTTTATTTTATACAGCCTTTTTTGCTCATCTTTATCCAGGGTAACAATAATTTTGGAGGCGACTGTATATATACAGTGCCCTCCATAGCTATTGGGACAGTGAAGTCAAAATTGCTAATTTTGCTGTACACTCAAGCAATATTAAAATATGAGGCAAAAGTACAGAATGTCACCTTTTATTTCTGGTGGTTTCAAGACATACATGTTTTACCAACTACGAATAACAGCACTTTTAGAGTTCCATCTCCCCATTTTATGTGAGCATAAGTATTAGGACATTTGGCTAACAGGCGTTTCTAATTGATCAGGTGTTTCCTGTTGTGCTGATCAGAGGTTTTCATCTTGCAGTGTAGCCTTTGTAATTCTGCTGCCAAAGTCTTCTGTGAACAGTAGATTGTGACACTTTCACCCCAGCATTCTGGAGGTTGTTGGTGATTTCACTGACACTTATTTTAGGGTTGTTTTTCACAACTCTGGTCATTTTTCTGTCATCAACTGCTGTTGTTTTCCTTGGCCGACCTGGTCGTTGCGGATTGCTGAAGACACCAGTGGTTTCTTTCTTTTTCAGGACATTCCAAACTGTTAATTTGGCTATGCCCAACTTTTGTGCTATGGTTCTAATTGAATTCCTCTTTTCTTTTAGCATCCAAATCGCTTGCTTTTCTTTCATAGACAGCTCCCTGGTCTTCATGTTGGATTATGCCTACTGACACCAAGTGCAGACTCCAAAGGCAAAAGCAAAGGATAGAACTGAGACTACACATTTACAGCTCATTTATGTGTGAACAATCAGTGCAACAGGAAACACCTGATCAATTAGAAACGCCTGTTAGCCAAATGTCCTAATACTTATGCTCACATACAATGGGGGGATGGAACTCTGAAAGTGCTGTTATTCTTAGTTGGTAAAACATATATGTGTTGAAACAGCCAGAAATAAAAGGTGACATTCTGTACTTTTGCCTCATATTCATCTTTTAATCGTATTTTCATATTGCTTGAGTGTACAGCAAAAATAGCAATTTTGACTTCGCTGTCCCAATACTTATGTAGGGCACTTATATATACAGTGCCGTGAAAAAGTATTTGCCCTCTGTCTGATTTTCTGCATTTTTTCATGTTTTTGACACTGAATGTCATCAGATCTTCAACCAAAACCTAATATTAGATAAAAGTACTTGAAATGTATTTGCTTACGATTGTAAGTCGCCCTGGATAAGGGCGTCTGCTAAGAAATAAATAATAATAATAATAATAAAAGGGACCCTGAGTGAACAAACACAAAAATTTGATACATATTTCATTTATTTATTAAAGAAAGTTATGCAAAACCCAATGCCACCGTGTGAAAAAATAATCGCCCGCTTAGACTCAATAACTGGTTACGCCACCTTTAGCAGCAATAACTGCAACCAAACGCTTCCTGTAGTTATTGATTAGTCTCTCACAGCGCCGTGGAGGAATTTTGGCCCACTCCTTCATGCAGAACTGCTTCAACTCAGTGACATTTGTGGGTTTTCGAGCATGAACTGCTCATTTCATTGCCTGGTCTGGACTTTGACTAGGCCAATCCAAA
This sequence comes from Acipenser ruthenus, assembly GCF_902713425.1. NCBI lineage: Eukaryota > Metazoa > Chordata > Actinopteri > Acipenseriformes > Acipenseridae > Acipenser > Acipenser ruthenus. The sequence continues at coordinate 3,372,282 of NC_081193.1, forward strand.
ACTTAAAATTTCTTGTTCTTCAACCATTCTGATGTAGACTTGCTTGTGTGTTTCGGATCATTGTCTTGCTGTATGACCCAGCTGCGCTTCAGCTTCAGCTCACGGATGGATGGCCTGACATTCTCCTGTAGAATTCTCCGATACAGAGTAGAATTCATGGTTCCTTCAATGATGGCAAGGGGTCCCCAAACCATGACACTACCACCACCATCCTTGACCATTGGTATGAGGTTCTTACTGTGGAATGCAGTGTTTGGTTTTCGCCAGACATAACGGGGCCCATGTTGGCCAAAAAGTTCCACTTTTGACTCATCTGTCCATAGAACATTGTTCCAGAACTCTTGAGGATCATCCAGGTGCTTTTTGGCAAACTTGAGACAGGCATTCATGTTGTTCTTAGTGAGCAATGGTTTCCGCCTTGCTACTCTGCCATGAATCCCATTTCTGCCCAGTGTCTTTCTGATGGTGGAGTCATGAACACTGACCTTAGCTGAGGCGAGAGAGGCCTGGAGATCCCTGGATGTTGTTCTAGGGTTCTTTGTGACTTCCTGGACGATTTTACGCCTTGCTCTTGGAGAGATTTTGGCAGGACGGCCACTCCTGGGAAGATTCACTACTGTCCCAAACTTTCTCCATTTGGACAATATGGCTCTGACTGTGGTTCGGTGGAGCCCCAGAGCCTTAGAAATGGCTTTGTAACCCTTTCCAGACTGATAGGCATCAACAACTTTTTTTCCGGAGGTCATCAGGAATTTCTTTTGTTCGTGGCATGATGTGCCTCTAGAACCTGTGTGCTGACAACTTCACTCTGATGGTAAGGGCCAAAGTTAGTCAGATTTATATTGGGCAGGGCTGGCCCAAATCAGGCCTGGTTGTTAACCAAAGTACTCAAACAGCTGACCCTAATTATCCCTTTAATTGTGTTCAGTTAACTTGGGGGGGGGCAATAACTTTTTCACACCTGAAGATTGCATGTTTGATTACCGTGCACACCAAACAAATGAAAGAAGCACCACACTTTGGTGTCATTTTTTCTCTCAGACTCCCTCTATATACTACTACAACCCACAAAAAAATCTGACCAAATACAATGTGAAAAATGTGCAAAAATGCAGAAAATCAGACGGGGGCAAATACTTTTTCACAGCACTGTATGTGTGTGTGTGTGTGTGTGTGTGTGTGTGTGTGTATATATATATATATATATATATATATATATATATATATATATATATACAGTACTGTGCAAAAGTTTTAGGCAGGTGTGAAAAAATGCTATAAAGTAAGAATGCTTTCAAAAATAGACATGTTAATAGATTATATTTATCAATTAACTAAATGCAAAGTGAGTGAACAGAAGAAAAATCTAAATCAAATCCATATTTGGTGTGACCACCCTTTGCCTTCAAAACAGCATCAATTCTTCTAGGTACACTTGCACAAAGTCAGGGATTTTGTAGGCATATAGTCAGGTGTATGATTAAACAATTATACCAAACAGGTGCTAATGATCATCAATTCAATATGTAGGTTGAAACACAATCATTAACTGAAACAGAAACAGCTGTGTAGGACGAATAAAACTGGGTGAGGAACAGCCAAACTCAGCTAACAAGGTGAGGTTGCTGAAGACAGTTTACTGTCAAAAGTCATACACCATGGCAAGACTGAGCACAGCAACAAGACACAAGGTAGTTATACTGCATCAGCAAGGTCTCTCCCAGGCAGAAATTTCAAGGCAGACAGGGGTTTCCAGATATGCTGTCCAAGCTCTTTTGAAGAAGCACAAAGAAACGGGCAACGTTGAGGACCGTAGACACAGTGGTCGGCCAAGGAAACTTACTGCAGCAGATGAAAGACACATCATGCTTACTTCCCTTCGCAATCGGAAGATGTCCAGCAGTGCCATCAGCTCAGAATTGGCAGAAAACAGTGGGACCCTGGTACACCCATCTACTGTCCGGAGAAGTCTGGTCAGAAGTGGCCTTCATGGAAGACTTGCGGCCAAAAAGCCATACCTCCGACGTGGAAACAAGGCCAAGCGACTCAACTATGCACGAAAACACAGAAACTGGGGTGCAGAAAAATGGCAGCAGGTGCTCTGGACTGATGAGTCAAAATTTGAAATATTTGGCTGTAGCAGAAGGCAGTTTGTTCGCCGAAGGGCTGGAGAGCGGTACACGAATGAGTGTCTGCAGGCAACAGTGAAGCATGGTGGAGGTTCCTTGCAAGTATGGGGCTGCATTTCTGCAAATGGAGTTGGGGATTTGGTCAGAATTAATGGTCTCCTCAATGCTGAGAAGTACAGGCAGATACTTATCCATCATGTAATACCATCAGGGAGGCATCTGATTGGCCCCAAATTTATTCTGCAGCATGACAACGACCCCAAACATACAGCGAAAGTCATTAAGAACCATCTTCAGCGTAAAGAACAAGGAGTCCTGGAAGTGATGGTATGGCCCCCACAGAGCCCTGATCTCAATATCATCGGGTCTGTCTGGGATTACATGAAGAGAGAGAAGCAACTGAGGCTGCCTAAATCCACAGAAGAACTGTGTTTAGTTCTCCAAGATGTTTGGGCCAACCTACCTGCCGAGTTCCTTCAAAAACTGTGTGCAAGTGTACCTAGAAGAATTGATGCTGTTTTGAAGGCAAAGGGTGGTCACACCAAATATTGATTTGATGTAGATTTTTCTTCTGTTCACTCACTTTGCATTTTGTTAATTGATAAATATAAACTATTAACATGTCTATTTTTGAAAGCATTCTTACTTTACAGCATTTTTTCACACCTGCCTAAAACTTTTGCACAGTACTGTATATATATAAACTGAGTGTACAAAACATTAGGAACACCTGCTCTTTCCATGAAATAGACTGACAAGGTGAATCCAGGTGAAAACTATGATCCCTTATTGATGTAACCTGTTAAATCCACTTCAATCAGTGTAGATGAAGGGGAGACAGGTTGAAGAAGGAGTTTTAAGCATTGACACAACTGAGACATGGATTGTGTACTGTATGTGCGCCATTCAGAGGGTAAATGGGCAAGACAAAAGATTTAAGTGCCTTTGAACGGGGTATGGTAGTAGGTGCCAGGCGCACCGGTTTGAGTGTGTCAAGAACTGCAACGCTGCTGGGTTTTTCACGCTCAGCAGTTTCCCGTGTGTATCAAGGATGGTCCACCACCCAAAGGACATCCAGCCAACGGCAGGCCAGTGGTCGAAAACGGCTCATTGATGAAAGAGACCAAAGGAGGCTGACACGAATTGTGCAGAGCAACAGACGGGCTACATTTAGTCAACTGACAGTCCAGTACAACATTGGTGCCGAAAAGACCCATAAAAGAATGCACAACTCGTCGTACCTTGACACGAATGGGGTATGGCAGCCGACGACCTAACAGAGTTCCACTTCTTTCAGCAAAACACAAGAAACTGCGGTTGCAGTGGGCTAAGGAACGAAAACACTGGACACTGGAGGATTGGAAAAACATTGGCTGGTCTGATGAATCCCGGTTCCTGCTGTTTCACGCTGATGGGAGGACTAGGGTATGGAGAAAACCACATGAGTACATGCATCCATCATGCCACGTGTAAACATTGCAGGCTGGTGGTGGTGGTGTGATGGTGTGGGGTGTGTTTACATGGCACACATTGGGCCCCTTGATAAAAGTGGAGCAACGTTTGAATGACACAGGATATCTGAACATCATTGCCAATCAGGTGCATCCCTTTATGGCAGCAGTGTATCCATCTGCTAATGGATTTTTTCAGCAGGATAATGCCCCATGCCACAAGGCTAGGATTGTCCAGGAATGGTTCCACGAACATGACAGTGAATTCAGCTTACTGCAGTGGCCTGCCCAGTCACCAGATCTTAATCCAATTGAGCATCTGTGGTATGAGATGGAACAAGCTATTCGAGGTAGAGATCCACTACCAGCCAACTTGACACAACTGTGGGAAGCATTGGAGTCAACATGGGCCAGCATCCCTGTGGAACACTTTCGACACCTTGTAGAGTCCATGCCCTGACGAATTGAGGCTGTTCTGAGGGCAAAAGGGGGTGCAACTCAATATTAGAAAGGTGTTCCTAATGTTTTGTACACTCAGTGTATATATATATATGTATATTTTATTTAACATCATATACAGTCGAAGAAACTACAAAATGATATCCCAAGTGTCTACCAGAAGCCTAAAAGTAGTACAATATTTCATGTTAGATTTTGAAATTTTTAGATTTGTGAGTTTTTCATGAAGTATATGGGAAAACTACAAAGCTGTATGTAATTCAATATGTTAACAGTATTTGTCAGGTTTAATTCCACTTTATGAAGCAAAATGAGTTAATTCTATAGGGTGATGCAAAACTGGTGGCCATAGCTGTACATGAGCTTGATAAACACATTCCCTTTTCATTCAAACACCGTAGATGTTTATACTGTATTCAATTAAAATGCCTTCTATTTTCAGAGGTTATTGCGTACACAAAAACACAATTGATACAGTTGTAATGCTGACTATTAATTGTGTTTTTCTGAACTACAGTGAAGCAAACTTGTTGAGTATGGATGACAGCAGTGGGATGGACAACCCACAAGGGAAGAAGGTAAGACAATTAAGCAGTCAAATCGGTTTTGTCACCAGGTGTTCCTTATTCCTTTTTTTAACCAGGATGTTTTTTTTTTTTTTTTTTTTTAAAGTAAGCAAAGTGATGGCTGGAGCTTCTGGATAATTCGTCTTTTCTTTCCAGTGCCAGCAGCCTTCTTACCTGAAATCTTTTTGCAATTCTGAGTCTCTGAAGACATATGAAAGAAGAGCCACTAAGCATTTAAGATCTCTCAAAGGAAATGCCCTTGGTCTAAACATGCTAGGACCTGGCAAGAAACTTGGGTAGAGTATTGATATGCATTTTATTTATTTATTTATTTATTTATTTTCAATAGAAATCGCAGGTAGGAGAGGTTGCTTATTTGTTGTTTTTTCTAATATGGTTTCTTTTAGACCTTCTTCATGCTGACCTTTAGTATTTCAAGTTTAATTATGTTATAACTGCTATGTTGCTCACTAAAGTCAGTTAGACAGAATATTTGGGAAAATAATGAAGATTTAAAGTGTTCCCCCCTGGTATATGAGTCCATCCAGATTTCATGATCCACAATACAGGTAAAACAATCGGTTCAAACCATTCAATTGCTTAGTTAATTTAATTAGTAACTCTCATATTTGTAGCTTCCAGGATATGTCTCGTTGAGCTTGGGTTAAACTCATATGTATACCCTGTTTATGCAAAATTCCATGTGTGTATGTTTACGTGTGTGTGTGTGTATATTTACATGTGTGTGTTTATATGTACAGGGGTGTACAATTTTTGAAAAAAACTTGTTGTCGAAGGGACAAAATGCTAGAAAAATACTTACCCTTCTTAAAAATCTATTTGCCCCCTCCTCGTCGCACAAAACGAAAAAGCTATATGATTTAATTTCCATTTAACAGAATGTTATTGTTAAACTACGTATTTGGAGTACAATAGCGTTCAACACCATTGTCAATGTGTATAAGTGGATCACAATATTATTGAACTAGTTTTAAATTGCTCAGTTGTACATTATTGTAAGCTCGTTAATGATCATTTTGTCAACGGAAAATGTATATGCAAAAATACATATATTGTCTGACATCAGTGTTTTTTGGTAATGGAAAATGTGTACACAGAAATAAATGTATTTTTCCACATTAATGATTATTTTGTTAAGTGACAATTTATATACAGGAATAAATACATTCTTCGATGATATACCTGCATTTACGAATAAGCTTCGTTAAATCATAAGATTAACTGGTAAATGTCTGAAATACAATCCAAGAAAACCTTATTTGGTTTAAATGTTGACATTTACCGGTAAAACTTAAGATTGACCAGATTCAGACTTTGATGGTTTATATATATATATTATACACATTTATGTATTTATTTTTATTAGTGAAAATCCCCAGGCTGTAAGATCACCAGCAGTTAGTAGCAGAACCAAGTACATCCTTGTAACTCCTCCACCAACTGGCACTGTTGTGCAGGGACGTCGCTTCCAGCATGCTAATGCACAAGCTGTCATAAAAACCCCAGCCCAAAGGTAAGATCTTCTTATAGCAGATTATTTCTCAGTAATGGAACACACTTCAAATTGAGGCCTCTGGATCTCTCTACATCCTGATTTTAAGATATGTTTTTAAGGGTTTCATGCACCAGTTTGTTATGGAAAACACTGAAAAAATGTACTTTACCAATGGACGTTTTAGCAGTCCCATTACTTATAATTGTTCGTTACCAAAGTACATTTCTATGTGCTCCCAGTAATTGTGTGAAAAACAAACCACAATTCACTAACTTAGAAGTGGACTATGGCATGGTTGAAAAAGTATTTTGAATAATCCTGTACTACAGTAAGTAACACAAACCAGATGTAGATCTGTATTGTAAATCGGTGGTTCAGTGTGACATCCCTACTGCTGTAAATTATTTAAAAAGTGCTTATATAAAATGTCTACAATTTGTTTGCAGGGTTTAGAGTCTTACATGTCTCTCTTTCCTCTTTAAAGCAGTCTTGATCTGAAGGAAAGGTAAGCCTGTTCTTGAAGTGAACTTGCCTTTTTTTCTGTAACCTGCTTCATTAACGGTTTGGGGCATTACCAGTCTTCAGATTTGCTTTAATTCATTATTTTAATGCTGGCTCTGCTTAAATGTTCTAAAATCAGGAAATATATTTCTTATGTAACCTGGGAAAGCTAATGGTACAAGTACCTTGGAAGTTGTGTATTGTCTTTTATCCAAATGTATTTGCAAGGCTTGGAAAGCTGCTTTGCCAATTAAGTATAGCATTGTATTGTTTACTACTAGCCAGTGTTGCATGTGTGTCAGACCGAGCATAACACATTCAAGGATGTAGGAGGATTTGTTTTATTACTATAATTTGTTTAAAAAAAATATATATATATATATATATATATACAGCTCTGGAAAAAATTAAGAGACCACTGCAAAATTATCAATTTCTCTGGTTTTACTATTTATAGGTATGTGTTTGGGTAAAATGAACATTTTTGTTTTATTCTATAAACTACTGACAACATTTCTCCCAAATTCCAAATACAAATATTGTCATTTAGAGCATTTATTTGCAGAAAATGACAACTGGTCAAAATAACAAAAAAGATGCAGTGTTGTCAGACCTCGAATAAAGCAAAGAAAATAAGTTCATATTCATTTTTAAACAACACAATACTAATGTTTTAACCTAGGAAGAGTTCAGAAATCAATATTTGGTGGAATAACCCTGATTTTCAAGCACAGCTTTCATGCGTCTTGGCATGCTCTCCACCAGTCTTTCACATTGATGTTGGGTGACTTTATGCCACTCCTGGCGCAAAAATTCAAGCAGCTCGGCTTTGTTTGATGGCTTGTGACCATCCATCTTCCTCTTGATCACATTCCAGAGGTTTTCAATGGGGTTCAGGTCTGGAGATTGGGCTGACATGACAGGGTCTTGATCTGGTGGTCCTCCATCCACACCTTGATTGACCTGGCTGTGTTGCATGGAGCATTGTCCTGCTGGAAAAACCAATCCTCAGAGTTGGGGAAGATTGTCGGAGCAGAAGGAAGCAAGTTTTCTTCCAGGACAACCTTGTACTTGGCTTGATTCATGCCAAAGCTGCCCGATTCCAGCCTTGCTGAAGCACCCCCAGATCATCACCGATCCTCAACCACATTTCACAGTGGGTGCGAGACACTGTGGCTTGTAGGCCTCTCCAGGTCTCCGTCTAACCATTAGACGACCAGGTGTTGGGCAAAGCTGAAAATTGGACTCATCTGGGGGTGCTTCAGCAAGGCTGGAATCGGGCAGATTTGTCTTTGTGAAGGACGCATGAATCAAGCCAAGTACAAGGTTGTCCTGGAAGAAAACTTGCTTCCTTCTGCTCTGACAATGTTCCCCAACTCTGAGGATTGGTTTTTCCAGCAGGACAATGCTCCATGCCACACAGCCAGGTCAATCAAGGTGTGGATGGAGGACCACCAGATCAAGACCCTGTCATGGCCAGCCCAATCTCCAGACCTGAACCCCATTGAAAACCTCTGGAATGTGATCAAGAGGAAGATGGATGGTCACAAGCCATCAAACAAAGCCGAGCTGCTTGAATTTTTGCACCAGGAGTGGCATAAAGTCACCCAACATCAATTCCACCAAATATTGATTTCTGAACTCTTCCTAAGTTAAAACATTAGTATTGTGTTGTTTAAAAATGAATATGAACTTATTTTCTTTGCATTATTCGAGGTCTGACAACACTGCATCTTTTTTGTTATTTTGACCAGTTGTCATTTTCTGCAAATAAATGCTCTAAATGACAATATTTTTATTTGGAATTTGGGAGAAATGTTGTCAGTAGTTTATAGAATAAAACAAAAATGTTCATTTTACCCAAACACGTACCTATAAATAGTAAAACCAGAGAAACTGATAATTTTGCAGTGGTCTCTTATTTTTTTCCAGAGCTATATATATATATATATATATATATATATATATATATATATATATATATATATATATATATATATATACACATATACACACTACCGGTCAAGTTTTAGAACACCCCCATTTTTCCAGTTTTTATTGAAATTTAAGCAGTTCAAGTCCAGTGAATAACCTGAAATGGTACAAAGGTAAGCGGTAAACTGCCAGAGGTTAACAAAAAAGTTTAGGTTACCAAAAACTGAAAAATAATGTACATTTCAGAGTTATACAAAAAGGCCTTTTTCAGGGAACAAGTACTAGGTTAACAACTTACAGCTGTTCTGCAGCAATGGAAGTAAATTAAGCCTTGAAAGTCGATGCTAACAATTCCTACAGGTGTCCCAACTTTTGTTGATTACTTACAAACCCTTTGTCTGTATAAAGGCAGTGTTGGAACAGACTGTGTTACTACACCCTCTTAAGCATTATTTGGACAGTATTGTACTGCAGGAAGTAGTATATTGCTTTCATAATGGCGAGAAAAAGGCAATTAACAAAGGAAGACAGACAGACCATTATAACCCCTAAAAGTGTATGTCTTTCCTTTAGAGAAATTGCAAAGAAAGCCAAGGTGTCAGTTAGTACAGTTTCCTACACCATCAAAAGGCACCTGGAAACTGGAGGAAACTCTGACAGGAAGAGGTCTGGCAGACCCAAAGCCACAACAGAATCAGAAGACAAGTTTCTGAGAGTCAACAGCTTGCGTGATAGGCGGCTCACAGGACAACAGCTTCCAGCACAGCTTAACACTGGTCGAAGTAAGCAAGTCTCAGTTTCAACTGTGAAGAGAAGACTTCGAGCTTCAGGTTTGACAGGTCGAGTGGCAGTAAGAAAGCCATTGCTAAGATGGCAAAATAAGAAAAAGAGGCTTGCCTGGGCCATGAAGCACCGCCAGTGGACTACTGAAGACTGGAAGAAGGTCTTATGGACCGATAAATCAAAATTTGAAATCTTCGGTTCATCAAGCAGGGTTTTTGTACGCTGTCGAGTAGGCGAAAGGATGGTTCCTCGGTGTGTGACACCAACTGTCAAACATGGAGGAGGAAGCGTGATGGTCTGGGGCTCTTTTGCTGGATCCAGAGTCAGCGACTTGCACAGAGTGAGTGGCACCCTGAACCAAAACTGCTACCACAGCATTTTGCAGCGCCATGCAGTACCCTCTGGTATACGCCAAGTTGGTCAGGGGTTCATCCTACAGCAAGATAATGACCCAAAACATACCTCCAGGCTATGTCAGAACTACTTTAGAAGAAAAGAACAAGACAGTAAGCTTCAAATCATGGCATGGCCAGCACAGTCTCCAGACTTAAACCCCATCGAGCTGGTTTGGGATGAACTGGACAGAAGGGTGAAAGCAAAGCAACCTACAAGTGCAACACATTTGTGGGAACTTCTGCAACAGTGTTGGGAAAAACTTTCCGAACAATATTTGATTTCCATTGTAGAAAGAATGCCACAAGTGTGTTCGGCTGTTATATCCGCAAAAGGTGGCTACTTTGAGTCAAAAATTTAGATTAAATTTTGTTAAACAAAACGATTCCATGATTTCTTTTTTATCTCCCATTGTTTATTTGTTCATCGCTTTAATTTCAGAGTACATTGAGACATTAAACTGCGTAAATTTCAATAAAAACTGGAAAAATTGAGGTGTTCTAAAACTTTTGACCGGTAATATATATATAATTAGCGCTAGCTGTAATAACTGGACTGAAGACTGCGACTGCAGTTATTTCAAAGACTACACCTGTAGTTGAATAGTTGCTGCTGTTTCCTGTTACCTAATCTTTTGATGCTCATGCTGCCATCAGACCTTATGACCTGTATAATAAAGGCACCAGAATGCAAAGGATGCTGTATTTCTATTACAGCTTTGTCTTTTTAATATTTGGATATCCTGATTTTTTTTTTTTTTTTTTTTTAAACCGTAAAGACCCAGAAGATTGCCAAGTGTATTTGTTTGTTTTACAAAAATAGATCAATAAACAACTGAACTAATAGAATAATGCAGGAATGACAACTATAATCACAAGAATTTATTATGTTAAAATATCTGATTTGCGGTCTATGTGGTTTGAAGTTAACAGTCTGCTTGCATTTAAGAAAGAGGCTACAGCTTACAGCTTTTTCATAAGGAAACATTTCTGTCTTTTCAGAAAAGAATACCCCCCTCATGTCCAAAGAGTAGAATTTGACAGCATCATTCTGACTTGTCCAGAGAGTACAGGTGAGTGTTCTGCAGCTTCTATTTGTCAATGGCATAGAAACTTGAAAACTGGTTAACTAAAAAGCAATCTGTAATCTTGTTGCAAAATACAAAATCTGAGATGTATAAAGACGTATTACTGACTATCATAATAAGGGTAATTAGTCAAACAAATGTCTTCAAATGTAGGTGTGTAGTTGATGTGAATGTTTTTTTTATTCGTAAACTGTGGATTTTACAATGGCCCCAGGCACTGGGAAAAGTATATACTGTACAGGAGAATCTTTTCATTCATTTCCAAAAGGAAGGGTGTTGTTTTGAAGATAGTACCGTCTGGAATGAATCTGTTAATGAAAATGCAAGACCTATGATAAAAAAAAGTTTTTTGGCAGTACATGTTTTGACTCATGAGGCTGAACAGTTTGTTTGTTTGTAAATGTCAAATCGTTTTCCTTTCTGTCAGAAAATAGTAACCAGGGATCGGACAGAGAAATTAAAAGGCGGATTCAGCAAAAGCGACGACCTTCTTCAGAGGTAATGGATTGTTTTTCAACAACAAGTGTTTCTAAAAAGGTGGAGGTGAGTGTAAAATGCACAGCTTTTTCATAATACTTTTCGTGGTGCATGTATCATTGTGCAGTGTGATATTTATCATATTGTTTAGTGATCTTGTCTTTTGCTTATTTCAGCTGCCCTTCATTCAAACAACACATACATAAATAAATAACGTTCTTGATCCAAGTTTCAGTTGAATCACATTTGGACTAATGATTAATTCTGTACTGTGGAGCCCCTTCATTTTAATATAAATGAATATAGGGAAGTGTGTCTTTCTCTCTGTGTGTCACACTTATCTTTTTACAGTTTGGGGAACCTGTTTGTCCAGTTGTGATTAAACTTGCTGAGAACTTTCTTTGGCACAAGTTATTGGGAGTTTCACAATCTGGGTGTACAGTATATGATGGCTGATTTACTGTAGCTTTTAACAAAATGCATTTTGCACCTTTGTATGTATTGCAATTATATTAAAATGAGAATAAAAAATATGCTGGCTTCAGAGTCCTACAATTAACAACAATGTCACAGAACAACTTGCTTGTTAGTTGTGCTTGTGTGGTGTACATCTTCTCCCTGGTTAAACTGCTGTATGATGATGTGATTACTAGCATTATAATGTTGTGTGTTATCTATAAACTTGCTATTACCTGTTACTTTTTGTATAATATATTTTTAAAAGTTATGTAGTTTATTAGGAATACATTTTTAATAAGAAACATTTATAAAGAGATCTTTAATACAGCCAAAATTCATAGTGTACAAAGATATAAGAGAATATAAATGTAAATAAAGTTTTTACAATTACTTTCTTCTGTAGGAATTAGACCCTGATGTCTACTTAACACTCTGTGGAAATTGTAGCAAGCCAAGTGAAGATCATGTGAACTGTGAAAACTGCGGGCAGTCTCTCTTGCAGAATGCAACAAGTTGCATAAATAATACTATCAAAGTAACTGAAACTGCAGGACATCTCTCTCGACCGCCAATTCATGCACTTTCTGCAGGACCAAAACATTTAACCAAAGGTATTCCTAGCAGGAGTTTTTATAATGCAAATATGACCGTGAATTCACTGATGATGGATGTAGTGATGACTCCTCCAGCACACACTACCAGAAGCAACCTTGTATATCACAACGGGAGAGCTGAACTGGCTGGAGGAACAAGTCCTGCTTCATCAAAGATGTCAAGAAGCAGAAAGCAGCCTGTATCCAAACTGCATGAACTGAACGATCCAAGTAAGTTCCTTGTCAATATCTTGAATTTTAGAACTTTCAGATTCCCACTACCTGCTTGATTTTTATAAGAAACGTGTACACAATATGCATGCACCTTCTTGGTATTGTCTTGTAAAACCACCTGGTTTATCCATGGAGGACATCTTCAAGTCTCAGTTTCTTTTTATGTATTTATTTATTTATTTAAATATAGCCATGTTAGAACCACATGTTGGAAATAATGCCTCGTTTCCACTGCCTGGCGCTACAGGCTTAGGCTGCCCATGGCTGATTGCCGAAATCAAAATGTTTTTCAGTGCTTTTCTCCAAACCTGGCCAACCTTGGAAATTCTTTCCATGCATCAAAGGTCACTGGGGGATTGTGGGATAGTATTGTTTTGTTTTAAAGAAACTGGCGGCAACAAATAAATGTAACCATAAGCTCATTACAAATAAAAAGGAGAGCTCAGCCAAACAAACAGCATTGTTTTGTTGCTGTGTTTATCATGAATAAATAAAACAAAGCATTTGCGACTTTTGTCTTTGTACCAAAGCAAGATGAACATTTTTCAATCTAACAAAGTTCTCTGCTTTTCGGTCAATACAATAAAGCTTAAAGAAAAACAATAAAGAAAATGACATATGTGTGCTTTACCGATATGAAAGAAAATCAGCTACAATGGGAGCGATTTCCCTGTCAGTTTCTTCTCTACACCCGCCTCCTGGCTACATGATGACACATTTCATTTGTAGCCTGTTTGGCTACATCGAGTGTGAGATACAAAACCTTACCAGATAGTAAACAAAAACAAAGTAAATGTCCAAAATAGTGGATAGAGCACAAAAACTGCAGTGAAGACTAATGGGTGTGGGGACTAAAGAGTGGAACAATTCATAACAGTTATGTAAGGAGTGTCAAAGCATCTGACAACTACTAAAATAAATTATTGTTTTGTGCAAATTAATATACAAAAACAGAACTATTTATACATATTAATATTAAACTGTTGCATTAAGTAAACACATATTTAAATAGGTTCTATTGTGTCATAAGTGCCGCTATGTTTAATTGGTATAATTTCCCCCACCAAGCATTAAAAATACGTTAACAAATGTAGGTCTTATACCTAAAGGGAATACTTGCCTGTTTCAAAGTGTGTGTGTCTTGCTCTTGTACTGTAGTTGTGTTGTCCAGTGATGAGGACGAGGAAACAGACAATGCCAGCACAGGCAGTGTGAGCAGGATGGACAGTGTGTCTCCTCGCCCCGCAGACTCTGCACACTCCTCTCCAGCACCCTCTGGTGGAAGAGTTGAGGCAGCTGTGAAGGACAACACCGAGCAAGCAGAAGAGGCAAGCAGTGACATCTTTACAGAGATCGACCTCCGAATACCAATACCAAGAAAAGCACGAATGAAGGACCAGGTACTTTCACTTATTGTATATGTTCAAGTGAAACCTGTACACCCACAGAACTAAAGAAACTTCTTAAATGTTTCTACAAGTGATTCCAGCACATTACTGTTTCTTTGTAGTTTGGTAACAATGTCCCTGACAACATCATGAGCAAACGTCGAAAAGTTGTTCAGATACACCCTGGTGGCCTGCATACCAAATTGGAAAGCATAATTTTGGATTGTCGAAGCATACGGATAGGATCTCTGCGCAGAATGGTGACTAAACCAGTCATTGTAAGTAAAACCCTTCGTAATGTTTCTATTTGTGCCATCACATCTGATTTTATAGTCATTAATACTGCAGTTATTGTGTAAAATAATAGTCTGTTTCTCGTAACTTTTTACCTGGTCGCAAGTTGGATTATGTTCATATTACTTCCATTATAATACACCACTATTCACCTTTTAACTGTGCATTCATTATGATGGGGCAAAAGCATCAACAGTAATGCCTGGGACTGTGATTTCTGCAGTCTATTTTGATATTCTTTTAAAAAAAATGCTTTAATATGTTTTGCGATTCACACCTAAATCATCATTTTGATCATTTAAATACTTTGAAATTCATGGTATTCTTTTAAGCTTTTCCCTTTCTGATTTTAACAGTTTACCCTAGAGTACATCCAAATTGATACTGACGGTAAGCATTGCAATTTAAACACTTAACCTAGATCTGCTTTTGTTGTTCATAAAGTAGCTTGTTAAATGATCGAAAAAATATTCTGTGTACAGTTGTCTACAGTACTCTACCACACAGTAGGTAAAATGTCTGTATTTTATTATGCCCTAACATGTACAAATCCATGTTTTATAACAAGGGAAAACTTTTTATTAGCATGTTATGTAACCTCAATTAAATTGCATATTCCAAGGGTGCCCAAAATGCAGCCCGACAATCCTTTTAATACAGCCCACAGCGTCTCTCCAAGTGAACCTTATATGTAGCCCGCAATGAACTGAGTCACTGCCAAGCGCTTGATTTCCAGCAGCCTTTACAGCAGAGGTGCACAAAGCGGCTTGTTGATATTAAGCAGCATGCAGGCAGGCAGGGGAGCAGGATTATATAGGAAGTCGCATAATAATATAGGAATATATTTTTGAACATACTACACATGAACATTAATGAGAGACTGACGCAGTGGTTTGTACGTGCATGCCTGCCAGTTTGTGAGATCGTGAACTCTGCTACGCAAGCAATGGCAGCAGCGGGGGAAAAAAAAGAAAAGCACAAGAAGAATTTCAAACATTTCAAGAAAATATTTTGTAATTGAGAAGGAGGTCAAACCTCTCTGTCTTCTGTGCAAACGGCGCATTGGAGTCATGAAATACTATAATGTTAAACGTCACTACAAAACAAAGCACGCAGCATATGATCAATACGTGGGTGAGCAGAGGAAAGGTGGACGGAGAGTCTTTCAAGGAATTAACAACGCAACAATATTTTTTCTAAAATAGTGGCATTATTTACTCTCATTTTTGATACAATTGATATTGTTGAGACGGTCGGTATAGCATTGTTTATTTGTGATAACTCAACCCTTGCCAGAGACAACTTACTTAAGAACATAAGAAATTCTAGAACGAGAAAAGGCCATTTGGCCCACCTACGCTTGCTCGCTTAATGCAAGCGTGATCCTTTAACACTCACTCAGGAGAGGAAAAACAAAAAAATCCTAACCATTTAATTAGTAGGGGAAGTAAAACCTCTGTGAATCCTTGGCTAAATGGACCGCCCTTCCTCCAGGCAGCTAGCTAAAGGTCTCATTATGGTCACAGAGAGAGTTGTACAATATTGTTCATGACAGCATCCAGTCTAGTCTTGAAGGATCGGATAGTCTTTGTTTCAGCAACTCTGTCTGGCAGCCTGTTCCAATGGTTCATCACCCTTTCTGTGAAAAATCTCCTTCTCCCCTCGGTTCTGAATATGCCCTTCTTCAGCTTCCCCCTGTGGCCCCTGGTTCTGCTCTCTGTGACCTGTGAAAAATAAATAATTCTCAGCAGTAACCTTTGTTAAACCCCTTGACAATTAAGTACGTCTTAAGTTGCCTCTGGCTTGCCTTCTTTCTAGGCTATACAGATTAAACTCTCAGTCTGTCTTCATATGACATACCCATCAATCCTGTAATTTAATTGTGTTGCTCTCCTCTGTACTCTCTCCAATGCTTCAATGTCTGTCTTATGATATGGGGACCAGAACTGGACACAGTATTCTAGGTGTGGTCATACCCAGCGTGTATTTTTCGCAAATAACTGGCAACAACCGTCACACTTGGTTTACTAACTTTCGCAAGTTATTATCATAAATATCAATTGAAGCTCCAACATCTTGAGGTAAACCTGTCATTTTGAGAGCATTCTTGCAAAGCTTTAACATAAGCATAGTCGTGTCTGTCTTGCAGCTGATTCTCTGATTTTCCCTTCTGTAAAAATGCACATCATATTAGTGCAGAGCTCGCTCGGGCGCTAGTGAATCAACTGGTACATGGTGGGAGAAGCAGTCGTCTGTCGATTCTGCCTCTGTGGAGAGTGCTGCTCGGTGCTACTCATGAACTTTGCAGTTTTTAACTTCTCCTATAATTGAATACTAAATCAGTGAAGCACAATCTTTCTGCATTATAACTCCAGTAGACATACATAAAAATCACAATATTTATACTTTTGACGGTTTTTGTTTTATTTCACTTTTTAAAAAAATGACCTTTTCAGAAATAGCATCATCTCAAGCGTTTTGAAACTGGTAAAGATTTAATCAGAACATTTGAGTTGAAAAAACACATTTAAGTGTATAGTAATGTCATTAAGTGGGCTTGAGTGGTGCATGTGGGTGGTGACATCACAGACCAGGTAGAAGTGCAAAACAAAAGGTACGGGCAAAACTGAGGCACATTAGCGCTCAGTGTTTTATTAAATAAACAAAAGTACATATTTAAACCAAACAAAAGACTTTTCACAGAAGAAAAAGGCACGGAACAAAGTATATTCAAGTATATATTATTATAGCAATTGATATATTTCACGGACCCGCGTCTTGTCTCTCCTCCAACACCCTCTCGCAGTGAGCCAAGACGGTGTCTTTTATATCCTGTTTAGTGAAGGATGGGGAAGTAACCCCATCCTTGCCAAACAACAATAATGCTGGCGCTTCACCGGCAACAAATAATAAACAGTAAAGTTGGACGGCTTTTCGTCTGTCCGCACAGAAATACAATTATAATAATTAGAATGATGATGATAGTGCAGCACAAATACATAAATAACAAAAGGGGCAGACACCTTGCCACAAGTAATTAAAGAAGACACACCATGTGCATTATTCTTTTTGCAAGTTGAGTTTATTCATCATATGACTTCACTCCACATGTCTCTGCTGAAACTCAACATGGCGGCTGCACCAATGAAGAAACAGAAATACAATCTTTGAGTAAAAGACAGAGCTAAAAAAAATATCTGATTATCCATATGAGGATGGTGGGATACTATTCTTAAAGTTTTGCTGTAATTCGCTTGATCATGTACGAGTCAATACCATTAAATATCATAATGCTTGTCAAACACGGAGAATAAGAAAGCAAATAAGACGGCAACAATGGCAAAGCACTGCATTCACTACGCTGAAAAACTTAGACTTAAGGTACTGCGCTCAAGGCAGGGCTTACCCGAAGTAAGTAAGTAAACTAAATTAATTGCATATTTATTTATTTAGTTTATTTCTTTCCACGCTACTTGCCTTTAATAAACCTATTAGCAATGTTAAACCATGGCCGTTTGTTAATTTAATCATATTTTCTGATGATAAAGAAACAAGATCAAAGATATTTTTCTAGCTATACCTTCCTTAGGAGGCTGTGTGGTCCAGTGGTTAAAGAAACGGGCTTGTAACCAGGAGGTCCCCGGTTCAAATCCCAGCTCAGCCACTGACTCACTGTGTGATCCTGAGCAAGTCACTTAACCTCCTTGTGCGACGTAATTGTAAGTGACTCTGCAGCTGATGCGTAGTTCACACACCCTAGTCTCTGTAAGTCGCCTTGGATAAAGGCGTCTGCTAAATAAACAAATAATAATAATAATAATAATAAAGGAAATTGATGGCTTTACTGTGTAAGAGATGTAGTTAATAGTAGTTTCACAAAAACATTCTGGCTGGAGACACACCTTGTTGAATCTTGCAAATAACAAAGCAGAATTAGCCATGAAACAATTGGGATGGATTAATTATGCATTTTCATTAAAAGGGGCACTATTTAAATTACAATCGGGTAATACACAGCAGTGAACCTGTTTTAGAGCACCGAGTCAGTCAACATGCCTTTATCAGTGTTTCATATTTTATCCTGGTTATTATTATAATGCCAGTAAAACGCTAAATCTAATTTGTGGAGTACTGTACATACGATCAATGAATCAATCTTTATTTTATATCATGCCTTTCACAGTGGACACAAAGCATCACAAAGCGCTTTCCAAGATTCAGTAACAACAAGAAAATCCATAATACTTTAAATACAGAGAAATGCATAATACATGATATACAGTAAAAAAAAAATAATGCCGAATACATTAAATACAGTGAAAAATGAATAATACATGATAATAGCATAATACATGAAAGAGTAGCAACAACACAGCAGCTAATAGCAGATAACAGACTTAAAGAGCACGGAAAGCAAGAGCGAACAGGTGGGTCTTGAGAGCTGATGTAAAGCAAGCGACGGTGAGAGCATCACGCACCAAAGCTGGGAGAGAGTTCCAGAGAGTCGGAGCCATGAAGCTAAACGAGCGTTCTCCAAGTTTAGTGCACTTTTGCTTGGGGATAACAAGCAAGCCAGTGTTGGAGGACCTTGCGGGCAGGGACATAGCGGGTCAGCAAGTTGAGGAGGTACTTGGGACCTGTGTGATGAAGGGCATTGTAGGTGAGCAGGAGAGTTTTGAAAGTAATCCTGAACTTTACAGGTAGCCAGTTCAGCTGTGCAAGATGGGGGGTTTGCGACACCATTTGAGGTTTGCAACACCACTGCATCCAGCATAGAAAACAGACTGCATGTGTCCAAATAGGCAAGAGAACATCCATGAGAGATAGGTTCCAGTGAGAGGAATATTGAAAACTCTGCAATAAAAGCAGAGTTGTTCTTAGGTGGACGGTAGATAACAGCAAGGGTGAGGGACATGGGAGAGGGGAACTTGATGGCAAGATGCTCAAATGAAGAAAAGGCACGCAAAGAAAGAACTGAGGAAGCAAGCACAAAATTTGCAGTAACAGCAGTGCCAATGAGGCGAGGTTTGTCACAGAGGGAAATAGCCCTTTGGGGTGGCTAGATGCAGTGAGTGCATGTCATTTACAGAGTGCCCGGTTTCAGCTAGACAGAGAAGATCAAGATTGGTATCCATTATAAGTTTGCTGAGAAACAGAGATTTGTTAGTCAGAGAACGACAATTGTAAAAGGAGATTTTCAAGTTTGTAGCAGGCAGCGCAGGACGAGAAGGAGTTAGTAAAGGTATGTGCAGCAGGTACTTACCAGTGTTCATTCCAGGAGGGGAGAATGAGTGAGCCCTCTTTGTCCAGGGTATCCAGACGTTAGGTGTCAAAGTACGAATGAGGCCTCTAGTAGCCATTGGGAGGGATTCTGACTGCCACAGCTCAGACTGCCCTTGGACGTGTGGCCCTTAGACTGGCTCAGCTCAGACTGCCCTTGGACGTGTGGCCTTTAGACTGCCACAGCTCAGACTGCCGTTGGACGTGTGGCCCTTGGACGGCTGGTGCTTAGAATGGCTGGTGTTCTAAGACACTGTTTGCCAATTTATACTACCCTGTCGGCCTGGAGCCGTATACTTAACACATGTTTCTCATCAGCCTCCCAATTCAGCACAGCCTAGCACACAAAGGAAATCTAAATTACAGTTTTTAAGTGCAGTCTGGTTACTTTAGCAATCAACGATTTAAACTTTTAAATTAACTGTAATTCACTTACCTATTTCAAAGTTGTTTCCGCCAGCAACTGGAAACACACGTGTCTCTTCAGTTATAATCACAAACTGAATACACGCAGTTAGGTACCAATTTAAGCTAAGCCAAACAAAACAAAAACGCCCACTGTTAACAGAACAATAGCCACGCTAAATCGCCCTATACTTAACACAGGTTTCTCATTAGCCTCCCAATTCAACACAGTCCACCACACAAAGGAAATCTAAATTACAGTTTTTAAGTGCAGTCTGGTTACTTTAGCAATCAACGATTTAAACTATTAAATTAACTGTAAAACTAATGCCAGCAATAAGATAAACAGGTGTTTTCAATTTGTAGACTGAACTACATTGTTATTGGAAGACTGTATGATTCTCAACAGTGCTTGACATTTGGTTTCTGAACTGTTGTAATATAATTCTTAGGGTTTCCTGCTTATTTTTATGCCAGCAGTGAGCCAAGTGATGTCTATAAATGTTATGTCTTCAAATGCTTTCTTTACTATTACAGCAACAAGAGTCTTTATGTATATAAAAAAAAATGCCGTATTTAATTATTAATACGTTGATAAAATGTGGGGGGAAAAAAACAGAATTGGCCATTTTTGAAAAACGGAATTTGCTATTCCCAAGAATGGAAAAATTAGTAGCTCAAAAGATGGTTACAGTTGAAGGCAGTGCAGACACCAGTGTTTTATACATTAGTATAAAGCAATTCTATGCAGGCCACATAATATATATATATATATATATATATATATATATATATATATATATATATATATATATATAATATATATATATATACAGTTGTATGCAAAAGTTTGGGCACCCCTGGAAAAAATGTATGTTACAATGAATCTTTCAGTGAACAGAAGTTGACCTGACCTCTACATGGTACAAAGTTAAACATGACACCTTTCTGCAAATTTTAATACAGGATTACTATTTATTTGCATTTATTACAGATTCAAAATAATAAACAAAAGTGAAAATGGCGCGTGCAAATGTTTGGGCACCCTTTTGGACCATTCTTAATTACTTCTTAAAAAGATGATTACTAAGGTCCAGAAAGGTTGATTCACTCGTTAGGGCTTCAATTAGTCAGGTGAAGTCAATTCCAGTGTTGAACTATTACTCTGAAGTAACTTCATACCTTCTAATCTGTCAGACTGTGATGGTTGTTCTGCCTGGTTTCAACAACCATGTGCTCCTCTAAGCAGATGTCTGAGGACTGAAAATGAAGATAATTGACTTTCACAAAACAGGAGAAGGCTATAAAGAAACTCTCTCAACGCTTCCAGCTAGCAATTTCAACTGTCAGAAACATTGTCAAGAAATGGAAGTTAAATGGAACGGTTAAAGTCAAGGCAAGATCTGGAAGACCAAGAAAAATATCACATAGACTTGCCCGAAAACTGGTCAGATCTGCACAACAGAACCCACAGGTCACTGCAAAGGACCTTCAGAACAGTTTAGTTGACACTGGAGTAGTTGTTCACAGGTCCACAGTACAGCATACCTTACACAACAAGGATCTGCATGGGAGAGTTGTCAGAAGGAATCCTTTTCTACGACCTCATCACAAAAGTCAGCATCTAAAGTATGCAAAAGAAAACCTTGACAAGCCTGAAGCTTTTTGGAACAATGTGCTTTGGACTGATGAAACGAAAATTGAACTGTTTAGCCACAACCAAAGAAGGTACGTTTGGAGAAAAAAGGGTGAAGCATTTCAAGAAAAGAACACCTTGCCAACTGTTAAGCACGGGGGTGGCTCTATTATCTTTGCGGTTGTGTGGCAGCCAGTGGAACCGGAAATATTGTGTGGGTGGAAGGAAGAATGGATTCAACTAAATATCAACAAATCCTAGAAGCTAATGTCCTAAAGTCAGTCAGAACACTGAAGCTAAAAATAGGTTGGATATTTCAGCAAGACAATGATCCAAAACATACCTCAAAATCAACCATGAAATATTTACAAGAAAGAAGGAGAAAGGTTTTGGAATGGCCGTCACAGTCCCCAGACTTGAATATTATTGAAAATCTGTGGGGAGATCTCAAACATGCAGTGCATGCAAGGAGACCTAAGAATCTTTTTGGAAGCAGTTATATCTGCCAAAGGAGGTGTTACCAGGTACTAAGTGACAGGGTGCCCAAACATTTGCACGCGCCATGTTCACTTTTGTTTATTATTTTGAATCTGTAATAAATGCAAATAAATAGTAATCCTGTATTAAAATTTGCAGAAAGGTGTCATGTTTAACTTTGTACCATGTAGAGGTCAGGTCAACTTTTGTTCACTGAAAGATTCATTGTAACATACATTTTTTCCAGGGGTGCCCAAACTTTTGCATACAACTGTATATACAGTGCCTTGCAAAAGTATTCAGACCCCTGACCAATTCTCTCATATTACTGAATTACAAATGGTACATTGAAATTTCGTTCTGTTTGATATTTTATTTTAAAACACTGAAACTCAAAATCAATTATTTTAAGGTGACATTGGTTTTATGTTGGGAAATATTTTTAAGAAAAATAAAAAACTGAAATATCTTGCTTGCATAAGTATTCAATCCCCACACATTAATATTTGGTAGAGCCACCTTTCGCTGCAATAACAGCTTTAAGTCTTTTGGGGTAAGTATGTACCAGCTTTGCACACAGTGTCTGAGTGATTTTGGCCCATTCTTCTTGGCAGATTTGCTCCAGGTTGTTCAGGTTGGTTGGACAACGCATGTGGACCACAATTTTCAAATAGTGCCACAGATTCTCAATGGGATTGAGATCAGGACTTTGACTGGGCCACTGTAGGACATTCACCTTTTTGTTCTTGAGCCACTCCAATGTTGCTTTGGCCTTGTGCTTGGGATCATTGTCCTGCTGAAAGGTGAATTTCCTCCCAAGCTTCAGTTTTTTAGCGGACTGAAGCAGGTTCTCTTGCAGTATTTCCCTGTATTTTGCTCCATCCATTCTTCCTTCAATTTTAACAAGATGCCCAGCCCCTGCTGATGAGAAGCATCCCCACAGCATGATGCTGCCACCACCATACTTCACTGTAGGGATGGTGTGTCTTGAGGCATGGGCAGTGTTAGGTTTGCGCCACACATGGCGCTTTGAGTTTTGGCCAAAAAGCTCTATCTTGGTCTCATTTGACCACAAAACCTTTTCCCACGTCGCAGCTGGGTCAGTCTCATGGTTTCTGGCAAACTCCAGACATGCTTTCAGATGGTACTTTTTGAGTAACGGCTTCTTTCTTGCCACCTTCCCATACAGGCCAGTGTTATGCAGAGCTCTTGATATGGTTGACTGGTGCACCATTACTCCACTCCCAGCCACTGAACTCTGTAGCTCCTTCAAAGTGATTGTTGGCCTCTCTGTGGCTTTTCTCACAAGTCTCCTTCTTGTTTGAGCGCTGAGTTTTGAGGGACGGCCTTTTCTTGGCAGTGCCTGGGTGGTGTGATGCAGCTTCCACTTCCTGATTATTGATCCAACTGTGCTCACTGGTATATCCAAACACTTGGATATTATTTTGTACCCTTTCCCTAATCTATGCATTTGTATTACTTTATCTCTAACTTTTGTAGAATGCTCTTTGGTCTTCATTTTCCTTCAGATTCACAGCCTGACCAATGATCCTTCAACAGTGGGGTTTTTATCCAGAAAATGTGACAGCAACTTTAATTGTTCACACAGGTGGAGGCCAATGGTAAGGTAATTGTGTCCTCGTTAGGGCAATTTCTTTCATCGGTGTAAACGGGGAGCTTCCACAGCACGGGTTGAATACTTATGCAAGCAAGATATTTCAGTTTTTTATTTTTCTTAAAAATATTTCCCAACATAAAACCAATGTCACCTTACAATAATTGATTTTGAGTTTCAGTGTTTTAAAATAAAATATCAAACAGAACGAAATTTCAATGTACCATTTGTAATTCAGTAATATGAGAGAATTGGTCAGGGGTCTTTATACTTTTGCAAGGCACTGTATGTATATATATATATATATATATATATATATATATATATATATATATATATATATATATATATATATATACACATTTATATATATATATATTAGTCATTTGAGATGCTTTTATCCAAAGCGACTTACAGAGACTTGGGTGTGAACTATGCATGTCTCATCCGGAGGACAGAGCGCAAGGAGGTTAAGTGACTTGCTCAAGGTCATACACACACAGTGGCCGGGATTGAACCTGGAACTTCCTGGTAACAAGACCCTTTCTTTAACCATATATATCTATATCTATATCTATATCTATATCTATATCTATTATAGCTCAAAGAGCCAGCTGCCCAACGTTTCGATATGTTGTACATATCTTTCTCAATATAATTTCAGAATGATTCAGAATCAGAGGCAAATCCACAATAAATGTCTTGTTTAAGTAAATTGTAAAATACTTGGACTATTTATTGAGTGTTGGAATATTGTTTCAAAATAGTATAATGCAACAAAAATACATTAAAAAGGTTAATGCATGGTTGAAGGTTTCTCACTGATAACTGACCCTTTCTCAGTCAAAATGGCAAGTTTCTCAGTATCTAAAAAGCTTAGAGGGAACACTGGTTGTACGAATGCATTGTATAATTTTAATATAACTTCTCTTGATTTGAATTCAACTGTCTTCTGTATAACCTAACATTCTATTTGCCTTTGTTATAGCTTCTCCGCACTGTCTAGTTAGCTTAAGAGATTCATCCACTAGTACCACTAGTTGTAGATTAAAGGGGCATGAACACATATATATTTGTTAGTCCAGCCCACATACCGTGCACGCAGATGGTAGTGCTATTCTTCACACTTTATTGAATAGCTTGTTATTGTCACAACATGAATAAATGCTAATGATTTCTACAGTTTATTGAATTGGCTGTTACTGGCATTGTCAATAAATATAAATATTTTAGTATGTATTAAATTGACTTATAAACAATGGCACTATAGTAAATGATATGATATTTTTTATTGATTGAATTTAGTATTATTGACACTGGCAACAGGAATAAATGCTAATGCCGGGTTAATGTTTTTACAAGCTATTGACAGAGGGAAGTAAATGCCAAGAAATGGTTTACATTTATTAAGTTGGTAATTTATTAAGCTGAAATAAATGCACTTGAAAAAGGTACTTGGAAATTTGCAATCCATGCAATTTGGTCACATTGCGGCCTATGGTCCCGCAGTATCCTTGCTAGAAGCCCTCTGCACTGTAAACTTTGGGCACCCCTGGTATATTCCATGAACATAATTTTTTTATTTATTTTTTTACAGACTATCCACAATTTTTTAAAGCTATGATAAATAAAATGTTTAAAGTTGTTGGTTTTTTTTACAAACAAATTAGGCATATGGTAGAGAGAAATTCAACCCATAAATAAGCTGTTCTACATAAATTCGACCCTACATAAAGAATATTTGTCAGGGGCATGTAACTTTACTGAGGCAACTTTTAATAGAAGGAAGAATCCTCATTTAGCTGGCGTTTCTCCAGTCTGGGGAATTATACTTAATTGAGCAAGGTGAATGGAAGTAAAAACAATCTGTTATGTTTCCATTGCAAAAGCTCCAGCAGAGGATGGTGTGCAGCAGGTTATGCTGAGAACATCAGAACTCATCCACTGTGAATGGTGCTCAGCCAAAAAGTTGCCAGTCCTCTTTTTCCAAACCACACCAGGAGCCTGTTTGAGTCTACAGACACATTTGAAAATGTCCAGGGAGAACGGAGGGGTGTGGTATGATTGCAAAGGAGCTAGTAAGTATGATTAGGTGCATTTTTTTTTTTTTGCATTCTGATCGCTATATAATGTCTTTCCATTCACAGACGATGAAATCCCTGGCAAAGGGAGTATAATGGAAGCTGTCATATGTATGCATGTCACATTCTAAAACGAATTATTCTCTAACATAATCTAATGAACATTCTAAGGTTTGTAAATTTTTTGATTTAGTCTTGCTGCAGCCATGAAGTATGCCCTCCTGAAATATGCCTTCCTTCATGTGTGCTAGGATATGACATCAGAATGATCATTTCCCTGCCATTCAGGCCAGTAAGAACTACAATGGCCTAAAGTGATGTTTTTGCAGTATTATTGTTCTGCATACCATTATTAACACCAGTGTTGAAATCCCTTGCACAGGGGCTGTAGTGGAAGCGGTCGTCCATCTGTACTTATGTCACACTTCACAAATGCCTCCATATATCTGGAAGATCGCTTGTCCAGTAGTCATGAAATTTGGTATAAATATTATTTATAAGTTGTTGATAATATCAGGTTCCCAAATGGATATTTACCTCCTAAAGATCCGAAGCTTGAATAAGATAACAAAGCTGTGACGCAGTCATCATGCCACCCCCGAGGGTATAAAAGGACTGAACTGACCTGACAGGAGAGCTTATTCAGATAAGTACTTGTTACTTTTTCTGCAATAGGTTTTCGCTCGTATTGTGTTTTTACACAAATTATATGTGATATTAAAAATAATTGCTGTTATAGTTTTACTAATTATGCATATTTGTGCACTACAGCCCGTTGTTTGTTACGTCCCGCTGTGGCCTTGTGCCCTACATGAAGCCAGCGGCTTGAGTCGCTCCTTCCCAGGGATCAAGCAACATAAGTCGACTGACTTTGTGCTGTCCCCCCAGGCTGCAATAACTCTGGCTGGAGTTATTTTATATTTGTTTTGACAGAGACTGCGCGCAGGCTTGTCTGCAGTGTGTGCTGTCGCACACGTGGAGTGAGAGCAGCTGCTGGGTTCAACAGCGCTGTGCAGGACAGAGAGGCTGCTTCAGTGGTGGTTGCTTGCAATCTCTACCACAGCTATTGATGCAGTTTTGGTGACAGCTTTTGCATCAGCATTACAAGGGCTGTTAGTTCATTCTAACAAGCAGGCTTCCCTCAGTCTTGTGTGAGTATTGACTTGAGTGGTTTTGCTATTAGCTTGCACAGATAGGCATCCCTGTACAGTGCTACCCGCGGTATCTGCGAACTGGTGGACCCGTACCGGTAAAGAGGTCACTGACCAGCTCCGTTCCCGACCCGGTACCGTACCTAACCGGGACCGAGGTTACTGCACCGGTACTGTACTGACCCGGTACCACAGTCACTGAACCACTACTGACCTAGGAGCGAGGTTACTGCAGCGGTACCATACTGACCCGGTACCACAGTCACTGAACCACTACTGACCCAGGACCGAGGTTACTGCACCGGTACCATCCAAGGTTACCATACAGTCACTGAACCGGTACCGTACTGACCTGGTGCTATAGTCACCAAACCGGTACCAACCCGATGCTGAAGTCCCGTGGCTTTAACAGCCCTGTTACTGTCTTTAAGCAAACTGAGGCAGCACCTGTACACTGCATTGTAACTTGCATGATGCTTGGGTTTTATCCCTGCGACATATGCAAGGCCATTCTGCCTGTTAAGGACAAACACGGAAGATGCTCTTCCTGCCTGGGGCTAGAGCAGGCAATGGAGGCAGTGGTGAACCACAGTTTCTCCGAGTTTTGTGCACTGGAGAAATGTCTCTACCGTAACTCTACGGAGCGCTCTGCGTCCCTCCTGCTCAGCGCTCTTCCCCCATCACCCTATGGTAGAGAGGTGGCTGCGTCCTCACCCCATGGCTCTGTGCCAAGGGAGAGCGGACAACGCACCCGGGAAAGTAGCCCATGCAGGTAGCCGTCTTCACAGTTCCTCATCCTCCTCTGTCTCTCCTTCTCCCCCCCCCCCTCCCCCCCGAAGGAAGGAAAAGAAAAGTCACCGTTCCAAGCGATCAGGTGGCTCTGAGCAGATGGAGAAGCTCTGAGCATCAGTTTCCCACCAATGAATGGTGCTTGCAGAATTACTGCATGAAAGTTCGGCGCCACCGCCCCGCCTGTCCCCTTGGGGTGCCAGGGGGCTGCCTCTGAGGAGGTGGACTAACAGGAGCTGGCATTCCCTTCTGAGGACATGGAGTCAGACAGCACATCCCCTGTGGTTAAGCTCTCCCTGTCGGCAGAGCGTCTACCACTGATCAAGAGGGTCACTGCAGTCTTGCAAGTGCCCTGGCCTACAGATGGTGTGACAAGGGCATTCATCTTTGATGTCCACCTCTCCCGTGACCCCCGTAGTGCACACAGATTATTTATTTATTTTTTTTGAGATTCAGTCGTCCTTGGGTCACTCAGCTACAGCTCCTGCTGTTTCCCGTTTTTTCCCTATATAGGGTGTACAATGTGGAGAAGCTGGGCCTGGCCAAATTTCCGCCAGTGGAGGCTTGTGCAGAATGTGATTTAAGTGATTTCTAATTTGGAGATGGCCATGTGTATAAAAGCGCCATTTAGCCTCTCTCCAGTGCTCTGTGCCTTTTCGAAGTGCATGGAAGCTATCCTGGCCCCACTGAGACTCAAAGGCATCAGAGTGCTCAATTATCTGGACGACTGGCTCATTTGTGCCCAGTCTCTAGCACAGGCAGACCACACGGAACTTGTCACTGGCCACCTTCAACAGTTGGGCCTTATGGTGAATCATGCGAAGAGCCAGCTCACGCCTTCTCAGACAGCCGCTTATCTAAGAGTGTGCTTGGACTCCAGGTCCATGCTGTCCACTCTGTCAGACGGCAGTGCAGAGAATATCCACCTGTTTTTGGAGCTATTTCAGCTCAACAGAGCGCTCACGGTAGTGACATTCCAGAAACTTCTGGGCTTGATGGCAGCAGCTTCTCAGACCCTACCTTTGGGTCTCCTGCGCATGTGCCCTCTGCAGGCCTGGTTCAACAGCAGGGTTTTTTTAGCCCACGTTGAACCGCGACTGGCTATCGACTGTCTCGCCACTGTCTAAAGGCACTTTCTTGGTGGAAACAGTCTGCCCATCTATGCCTAGGTGTAGCGCTGGGCAGTGTCACCAGAAGGGAGGTCATCACCACGGACACGTGCAGCCTGTGCTGGGACACTATGTGGAATGGCAGGGGGGTGCAAGGTGTGAGGAACCCTCAATGTTTTGGAGCTGCAGGCAGTTTACTTGTCTTTGCAGAATTTGTGGCAGGAGGGTTCGAGGGAGACATGTGCTTGTCCGTACAGACAACACAGCAGTGGTGGCGTACATAAAACACCAGGGCGGCCTCAGGTCTCCCAGTCTCCATCGCGTGGCCCGCAAGCTTTTGCTCTGGGTAGACAAGAACCTCCTCTCACTGCGGGCAGTACATCTACCTGGGGTGACAAACTGGGCGGCGGACCTCCTCTCAAGGGGAGCTCCCAGCGTTTCAGAGTGGAGGCTTCACCTCGAGGGGGTGAGCCTCATTTTGAGAGAGATTCGGTAGAGCAGAGATAGATCTCTTTGCCTCCCAGGAATCAACCCACTGTCGCTTCTGGTTCTCCATAAAAAGAGGTGGGGACCTGCTGGCAATAGATGCATTGGCACACCAGTGGCCAAGCCAACGGTTATATGCCTTCCCACTGCTCGCCATGCTCCCGCTGTGCTCAGTCAGGCATGGGTGACCTTATGGGATCCCAACCCATCCAGCCTGCAGCTCTGGGTCTGGCCCCTGAACAAATGCATTTGAGCCTTTTGGGTATGTCCACTGGGGTTATTGATGATTATTATTATTATTATTATTATTATTATTATTATTATTATTATTATTATTATTTATTTCTTAGCAGACGCCCTTATCCAGGGCGACTTACAATCGCAAGCAAATACAAATACATTCAAGTGTTACAATACAAGTAATACAATAAGAGCAAGAAATACAATAATTTTTGTTCAAGTGTGACAAACCACAATTCAATAATACAGCAGATAATAGTGATAGTTACATCAGGATATGATTAAGTACAAAATACTACAGGTTAAACACTTGGCAGATTACAATATTCTGAAGTACAGGATTAAATGCAGTAAAATAGGGGGCAGATAAGAGCAAAATAAAGCACATTTAAATGAAGGGTGATAGTGTCCCAGGATACAACAGAGGAGTTCTACAGGTGCTGTTTGAAGAGGTGAGTCTTAAGGAGGCGCCGGAATGTGGTCAGGGACTGGGCAGTCCTGACATCTGTAGGAAGGTCGTTCCACCACTGCGGAGCAAGGGTGAAGAAGGAGCGGGCTCGGGAGGCAGGGGAGCGTAGCGGAGGTAGAGCCAGTCTTCTAGTGCAGGCGGAGCGGAGAGGTCGAGTGGGGGTGTAGGGAGAGATGAGGGTCTGGAGGTAGCTGGGTGCAGTCTGGTCAAGGCGTCTGTAGGCTAGTACAAGAGTCTTGAACTGGATGCGAGCGGTGATTGGGAGCCAGTGGAGTGAGCGGAGTAGTGGAGTAGCGTGGGCGAAGCGAGGCAGAGAGAACACCAGGCGGGCAGCAGAGTTCTGGATGAGCTGGAGCGGACGGGTGGCGGACGCAGGGAGACAAGCCAGGAGGGAGTTGCAGTAGTCTAGGCGGGAGAGTACCAGGGCCTGGACCAGGAGCTGGGTAGCATAGTTGGTGAGGAAGGGTCGGATTCTTCGGATGTTGCTCAGGAAGAATCGGCAAGTGCGTGCCAGAGTGCCAGTATTGATATCCTGCAAAATGCCAGAGCAGCAGCCACGGGTTCCCAGTACAGGTACAAGTGGGGGCGTCTTTCAGATATGATGCCTGTCTCGGAGGGTTCAACCCCACCATTTGTCCAATGGCAGTTATACTGCAATTTTTGCAGGACCTGTTTGACGAGAGGAAATCCCCCTGTATTTTAAAGGTTTATCTGACAGCTATTTCACTCTTGCCATGTGAAAATTAACTCGGTCTCCCCAGGAGCTCACTTACTGGCGGGACAATTTTTGAAAGGAGCTCGGTGACTTCAGCCGCCTATGAAGGATATTGTTCCTCGCTGGAGGTTTAACGTGGTGCTTGGTGCACTCATGAATCCTCCATTTGAGCCCTTGCATTCAGCTGAGCAGACTTTTATCGCTTTCTTGCTTGCAATCACCTCCGCAAAGTGGGTGATTGAGATGCACGCATTCTGTATTCCGAAAGTCTGTTTAATTGTTGCAGAGGCCAGGACAAAGGTTACGTTCTGTACCAATCCTGCTTTTTTGCCTGCTTTCCAATCTGACAGAGGGTGGCAACTCCATGCACTCTGTCCAGTGCGGGCCGTAGCGTATTATGTTGACAGGACGAAAAGTTGGAGGCAGTCAGAAAAATTGTCTGCTATGGGGCCCATTGTCAAGCCCCGTCTAAGCAGAGGCTGACCAAATGGATTGCAGTCAACTGCCTATGAGCAAGCCAACTTGCCCCTCCAGAAAAGCTCGCTGCCCATTTCACCAGGGGCATGGCAACTTCATGGGCTTGGTTCCAGGGTGCATCCAAAGACATTTGCAATGCTGCTGTGTGGGCTACTCCCCATACTTTCTATTAGGTTCTACAGACTTAATGCCCTGGTTTTGGAACTAGTGTTAATTGCGGCTTCTCAGTCGACCCTTACAACAAGGGCATATAGTTTCTCCCTCAATTTAGCTCTAGCTACTTGTTACTGGGGTTCCGAATGGTAACACACAAGGCAGCCTCGGCTTAGCCTTGTAACGTTCCAGTCGTACAGCAGTCTTGCCCTTGCGACGACTTGGGTATACTGACCCATTCGGTAATGGTTACATTTCGTACTTGAAAGGAAACTTTGGGTTATTATCATAACCGTGGTTCCCTGAAATAGAAATGTAACCATTAACCTTAAAGGTCGCTGCATCCATGATTGCAGCAAGCTTGAAGGAAAAATGATGCTGAGATCTGTGCGTGCAGTTTTTTATACCCTCAGGGGCAGCCATGACGGTGTCACAGGCTCAGCTGAGCAGCTTTATTACATTTTATTCAGGTTTCGGGTCTTTAGGAGGTAAATACCCATTCGGTAATGGTTACATTTGTATTGCAGGGAACCAGGGTTATGATAATAACCCAACGTTCTGAGGGAAACTTGTACATTCTTCGTCTATACTATTCTGTACAAACTTATGATAACTCGGATTTTGAATTTACGGCCGTGGTGGGGAATGTATGTTACTGACATACTACTCCAAAAAGAAATCCTCTCTTCAATGTAATCATGAGACAATAAAATTGCTTACCACAAGGTGGCAGCAGAGTAAAAAAAAATTTTTTTAAATGTATCCTCAGCCAACGCTGTATTGCTGAATCAATCGAGTTGTTTTTTTTTTATTTGTTTATTTTTTGTTTAACCCTTGAATGTCTAGGCAGATATGCTATATGACAGAGTGGCATGTATAGAATAGATTTGAGTTGTCTGTAGTTTCTCCAAATTAAAGGTTTTGTAGAGGTGGAAATGATGTACATCTCCATTGTTTTGTAGGTCCTGATGAACAATACATTGTCTTGATTTTTGAGAATGGGTTATCTGCACAGGAGCACGCTATATTGGAAGAAATACTTCAAGCAGTTGGCACGGCTAATGAAATAAGTGACTTTTTGGTGAAATTAAAATTTGAAGAAGCAAACAGAAGGCTAGTGCGATTTACTAAAAGCTATGTGGAAAATTCTGAAAAGGACAAGGTAAGGAAGCCAACAAATATCTAATGCACAACCTTTTTATGACTGTAACTACTGTATGAATCCAGACAATGGCAGAAGTACTTATTATTGGAGGTAAAATGAGAGGGAAATGTCCTGTCCAATTATGTGTTCGTAGTGTGTGTCTGTGTGTGTGTGTCTGTGTCTGTGTGTGTGTGTCTGTGTGTCTGTGTCTGTGTGTGTGTGTGTGTGTCTGTGTCTGTGTGTATATGTAAACAGTTAATGAATGTATTTTTCATGTAGCAGGCTCCTGACTCGAGCGTGCAGCCACGCACCATTGCAACACGTCTTCAAACTTCAGCACACCAATTCTTTGAGGATGATGAAGAAATGGCAGATATGAACACTGTCTTTACAGGCCCTGTTCAAAAGTAAGATGTTAATATTTTGGATCATTAGGGTAGTGAAGGCGCTATTGGAAACTCTTTGTCCATTTGACTTGTGTCTCAGATTTTACTGTGTATTCACAAGGATTGAGCTTTTTTCCCCCATTTTCACAGCATATTCATTGTTTTCTGTTTTATTTTCCAGATTAATAGTGTATCCGCCAGCCCCTGCCAAAGGCGGTATTTCTGTCACAAACGAGGATCTCCACTGTTTAAATGAAGGAGAATTTTTAAATGATGTCATCATTGATTTTTATTTAAAGTAAGTTTTATATAAACATTTTAGTTTGATGTGAACAGTTACAGACCCAAATCATCACAGATCCCAGTTCCCCCCCAGTTGCTGACAAAGAAGTTCTTTGCATTTAAGTGTATGGGCATAACCACCTAGTAATGTGTTGAGTGCAAAATGGGTATTTGTATTGCATTATTGTGAACTTTTTTTCTGTTCTCCTTGAACAATACTGTGTATTTTAAAGATGCACTGACCTAGAAGACTCCTTTGCAGTTTGCTAGAGCTGTTTTGTTTTTGTTTGTTTTATTGGCCTGTGCTACCTCAGATATCTGGTCCTTGAGAAGTTAAAGAAAGAAGATGCCCAGAGGAGTCATGTGTTCAGCTCGTTCTTCTACAAGAGGCTCAATCAGAGAGAGAGAAGAAACGTTCAGGACACGGCTAACCTCACGTGAGTTTAAAGAGTTGCTGTTCCGCTTGCTTTGTACCATTGGCTTTGACAAATCCCATACACCTCACTATGAAAATCAACTGTGAAAAACAACTCACCAGAACGGGAAACACCAAATTGCTCGACGACTTGTGTCTGATTTCAGGCTTTTTTCAAAACAGCGGAGCGTTTTGCTGTTTGTTTACATGCCATTTTGCAGCGATGAGGTGCACGCATGGAAATCAGAATACAAAACGAGCCAATTAACCAATCAGAATGCCTCAAGATACTCTTGCTTTTGAAAAGATTGAATAAACCATTTGAATTTAAGGTGATGATGATGAGTTATCAGGTTACAAAACAGTACTGTATTAGTTGTCAACAAATCGCTGTTGGTGCCAAAAAGGTGTCCTTTTAAGCGAAGTCCCTGTTCCTTTAGGCAGAGCATTTATAATGAAGAAAAAAATCAGTTTGACCACAAGGTTGTTGTCTGAGGGGGATGTGGGCCATTTGATGAAGCGTTACCCGTAAAACGGCATTTGCCAAATGATAAAACATGTCTCATTGCATTACAGAATACAGCAGAGAAAACACAAGAGAGTGAAAACCTGGACTCGCCATGTGGACCTTTTTCAAAAGGATTTCATTGTCGTCCCTATAAATGAATCGTGAGTTCTAAGCATGGCATGCACACAGTGCATTAATATTACTGTAACTGTGAAACAGTGATTTTTATTTCTAAAAAGGGCCATGCCATTTTGTAATAACACTGAAAACACTTTTACAATTGTGATGACAGTTGTTTCAGACATTCTTTAGCGCAAGCTATTGAGAGCATCAGATTCTGTGGTATATGGAGGCTGTCTGTCCATCTACATATGCCTAGATAAACGTACTAGCCATTCTTTAACTTGATTATTGAGAATATAATTCATTCTGGGGGTATGTATTGCACTACTTGCAAGTCCCATTAGCCCTGTTATATGAAGTACCTGTACATACTAATATATAGATATTTTTATTTTATTTAGAGCCCATTGGTTTTTGGCTGTCATTTGTTATCCTGGTTTAAGTAGCCCTCAGCATGAACCAAATCCTTTGTACAAGTGTCCACCGATAATGATGAACAGATCCACAACAGAAGAGAGCAATGTTTCATCTCCAGATGAACCGGATAATACAGCAGGAAGACTTCATTCCACGCAGGTGTTTAACCCTCCAAAGACACCCAGTAAAGCTGCTGTCCTAGCTGCTATAGACACAAGTGCAGACAGTGACTCTAATAGAGGTATTTTCAAAGAGGGAAACTGCAGTGGCAATATGTCGGAGGAAGACAGGACTGTGACCGACGAACCAGAAATGGCAGAGAACAGCACTAAAGGAGTAAACGGGGCACTGGCTGAAAAAACAAAAACTTGCCTACATTATAAAGGTAAGAACGTATTGTGTTTTATATATATATAATGGTATGTGTGTGTGTGTGTGTGTGTGTGTGTGTGTGTGTGTGTGTATATATCTTGAAATGTATTTTTGTTTACGACTGTAAGTCGCCCTGGATAAGGGCGTCTGCTAAGAAATAAATAATAATATATAGTTATAAAATTATGGCTACTCAGATTAACAGTTAAGAGTTTTTTTTTTGTTTGTTTGTTTTTTTACAATGTAATCGTGCAGAATTTTATTTTTGTATTTAAAATAAAATCAACCAATAGAAGGTCTGCATTTTCTCTGCGGCAGTCCAATCATAAGTGAGCAGAGGTGGGACATAAACAGTTGAAAGTATTCCCTGCCTCGGCTGACGGTCTCGAGCAAGTTTAACCAATGGGAGAGTCAAAGATCTTCCCTGGTTTTGCAGCTGTCCAATCCATGAGTGAGCAAAGGTGGGACATAAATATGCTAGACCCTAAGCGGTGTAACAATAGCTTAATTCTGCACAATATGACTAATTGTAGAGCGTTTTTGAGAATTATATTGAGAACGTCAAAGTAATATTTCGATTTACTTTTTACTAAATAAAAAAAAAAGGCATCGTAGTCGATTAGGTTACAGGAGGCTTTGTGGTCCAGTGGTTAAAGAAAAGGGTTTGTAACTAGGAGGTCCCCGGTTCAAATCCCACCTCAGCCACTGACTCATTGTGTGACCCTGAGCAAGTCACTTAACCTCCTCGTGCTCCGTCTTTCGGGTGAGACGTAATTGTAAGTGACTCTAGCTGAAGCATAGTTCACACACCCTAGTCTCTTTAAGACGCCTTGGATAAAGGCGTCTGCTAAAAAAAAAAAAAAAAAAATCCTTGACTTGCATAAAGAAGGAAAAACATTTTGTGAAATAGCTTGCATCACTCGATTTTCAAGGTGTAGTATCCAAAGCATAATCAACAGGTACAGAGAAACATCATCTGTAATTGACAAACTCAGGACTGGAAGACCCAAAAAGCTGTCTAACATGGATGAGCAATACTTGAAGATAATATCTTTAAGTAATAGAAAGAAGACAAGCGTTGAATTGACAACAGAACTGGCAGAAGGCACAGGTGTCGTTGTCCATCAAATCAACAGTACGAAGGTCGCTCTTGAAATCAGGACTTAAAGGATGTGTTGCAGTAAGAATACCTCTGTTAACAAAGGGGAACAAGACTAGAAGGCTAAAATATGCCCAAGAACACAGAAATTGGACTATGGAACAATGGTCAAAGGTGCTTTGGACTGTTTTAGACTGTTGATGGATTGTTTGAAAGAGATTTTGGTCATGTTGCTGTCAACTTTGCAAATGTACTTCCTGTTTTAAAACTTATATTAACTGTAACTGACGCAAAATTTGACCAAAACGGCATTACACAAATACATGTATTGATTTATTGAGTTTGTTAACCGGGCTAAGACTGTAGAGATGCAACATCACATTTACAATGTTGTCCCGGAGGAGGCACAGTGCAAACAGATCAGTCAGTCATTCCTTTCAAATGTAACTCTAAAAGTGAAGGTGTGTAAGGCTTAGCAATGAGTTAGTATAGGCATGTCTTTATATTAACGTGATCATCTTCTCCAGCGTGACTTTGTATGATGTGTTGTTTTTTTTAAGATGGCTTACAAAGAATCAAGGTTAGTTACACTCCTGCAATGAACAGAGATGATGACACGTTCACTTTTTCTGATGATCAAGACTCCAGCCAGGTAAATAAAGTTCCTGATGCCATTGTTGCAAGAAATATATTTTGAATATAATATTTAAATATTTTATTTGTGTTAATCTATGTTTTATCAGACCTGCCTTTTAAAATAGCAGATTTCAGGACCAACAATTAAGACTAATGGCATTTAAATATGTTTTGTTTGCCTTCCTGACTGTTCTGTGATGTTTGCAATGATTCCTGATAGTTCTGAGTTATGATGCTTGAAAATATTATATATTTTCTCTTACTCAGACATGATTGCCACGTTAATTGCAGGCCTGTGCTTTGCCATTTGTTTGTTATTCCTGCTCTTGAGAAATCATGTGATAGTTACCTTCCAACTATGTTGACTCCACCGGTATTGTACAGAAGCACAAACTGTATGATATCACATGATTTCTCAAGACCAGGAAGAATGCAGAGTGAGCAAGCATGATCATGTTTTACAGGGTGAAGGTAGTGACGATGCTGAGTGAGCAAGCATGATCATGTTGATTTACAGGGTGAAGGTAGTGACGATGCAGAGTGAGCAAGCATGATCATGTTGATTTACAGGGTGAAGGTAGTGACGATGCAGAGTGAGCAAGCATGATCATGTTGATTTACAGGGTGAAGGTAGTG
The DNA here is from genome assembly GCF_902713425.1 of Acipenser ruthenus. Classification (NCBI taxonomy): domain Eukaryota; kingdom Metazoa; phylum Chordata; class Actinopteri; order Acipenseriformes; family Acipenseridae; genus Acipenser; species Acipenser ruthenus. The sequence goes on from NC_081193.1 coordinate 3,409,648, forward strand.
ACGATGCAGAGTGAGCAAGCATGATCATGTTTTACAGGGTGAAGGTAGTGACGATGCTGAGTGAGCAAGCATGATCATGTTGATTTACAGGGTGAAGGTAGTGACGATGCAGAGTGAGCAAGCATGATCATGTTGATTTACAGGGTGAAGGTAGTGACGATGCAGAGTGAGCAAGCATGATCATGTTTTACAGGGTGAAGGTAGTGACGATGCTGAGTGAGCAAGCATGATCATGTTGATTTACAGGGTGAAGGTAGTGACGATGCAGAGTGAGCAAGCATGATCATGTTGATTTACAGGGTGAAGGTAGTGACGATGCAGAGTGAGCAAGCATGATCATGTTGATTTACAGGGTGAAGGTAGTGACGATGCAGAGTGAGCAAGCATGATCATGTTGATTTACAGGGTGAAGGTAGTGACGATGCAGAGTGAGCAAGCATGGTCATGTTGATTTACAGGATGAAGGTAGTGACGATGCAGAGTGAGCAAGCATGGTCATGTTGATTTACAGGATGAAGGTAGTGACGATGCAGAGTGAGCAAGCATGATCATGTTGATTTACAGGGTGAAGGTAGTGACGATGCAGAGTGAGCAAGCATGATCATGTTGATTTACAGGGTGAAGGTAGTGACGATGCAGAGTGAGCAAGCATGATCATGTTGATTTACAGGGTGAAGGTAGTGACGATGCAGAGTGAGCAAGCATGGTCATGTTGATTTACAGGGTGAAGGTAGTGACGATGCAGAGTGAGCAAGCATGGTCATGTTGATTTACAGGATGAAGGTAGTGACGATGCAGAGTGAGCAAGCATGATCATGTTGATTTACAGGGTGAAGGTAGTGACGATGCAGAGTGAGCAAGCATGATCATGTTGATTTACAGGGTGAAGGTAGTGACGATGCAGAGTGAGCAAGCATGGTCATGTTGATTTACAGGATGAAGGTAGTGACGATGCAGAGTGAGCAAGCATGATCATGTTGATTTACAGGGTGAAGGTAGTGACGATGCAGAGTGAGCAAGCATGATCATGTTGATTTACAGGGTGAAGGTAGTGACGATGCAGAGTGAGCAAGCATGGTCATGTTGATTTACAGGGTGAAGGTAGTGACGATGCAGAGTGAGCAAGCATGATCATGTTGATTTACAGGGTGAAGGTAGTGACGATGCAGAGTGAGCAAGCATGATCATGTTGATTTACAGGGTGAAGGTAGTGACGATGCTGAGTGAGCAAGCATGATCATGTTGATTTACAGGGTGAAGGTAGTGACGATGCAGAGTGAGCAAGCATGGTCATGTTGATTTACAGGATGAAGGTAGTGACGATGCAGAGTGAGCAAGCATGATCATGTTGATTTACAGGGTGAAGGTAGTGACGATGCAGAGTGAGCAAGCATGATCATGTTGATTTACAGGGTGAAGGTAGTGACGATGCAGAGTGAGCAAGCATGGTCATGTTGATTTACAGGATGAAGGTAGTGACGATGCAGAGTGAGCAAGCATGATCATGTTGATTTACAGGGTGAAGGTAGTGACGATGCAGAGTGAGCAAGCATGATCATGTTGATTTACAGGGTGAAGGTAGTGACGATGCAGAGTGAGCAAGCATGGTCATGTTGATTTACAGGATGAAGGTAGTGACGATGCAGAGTGAGCAAGCATGATCATGTTGATTTACAGGGTGAAGGTAGTGACGATGCAGAGTGAGCAAGCATGATCATGTTGATTTACAGGAGGAAGGTAGTGACGATGGTGCTTTTGCTGATGACCCAATGACTTCTGCAGAAAGTAGACACTGGCATCTGAGACCCACCATTTGTAAGCAGTGAGTATGGAAATCAGCATTGTTCTTAATCAACTACACCGTGCAACAATTTTTTTTTTTTTTTTGGTTCCTGGGTAGTAAGTGTTATTTCCTAATTGCTTATGCCTCAAAAGTATAGAAAATGGCTATTATTCCCCACAAACTTTGCTTTTGTGACCAGGACAGTGATATTTTGAAATTTACCTATTTCCAATGAGAAAACGGGCGTATTTGTGTCTTTTCGTTCACATAAAGTCAGAAAAAAAACAACATATGAATCGAAATTAAAATGTATTTATACTAAAGTAATACAAAAATGACTACAAAAGATTTAGAAGTGAGTAGTTTTTCGAGATTTACGATTATACTGTAAATCACTTTCACAAATCAGCCCCCAAATGTAGTCTCCCATCATGTTCTCGTTATTCTGTCCTTGGTAGCGGCGTTCAAAGTCCAGTATATCCTGGTGGAAGCGCTCCCCTTGCTCCTCCGAGTACGCTCCCATCTTCTCCTTGAATTTATCAAGATGAGCATCAAGGATATGGACTTTGAGGGACATCCTACAGCCCATTGTGCCATAGTTCTTCACCAGAGTCTCAACCAGCTCCACATAGTTTTCGGCCTTGTGATTGCCCAGGAAGCCCCGAACCACTGCGACAAAGCTGTTCCAAGCCGCTTTCTCCTTATTAGTGAGCTTCTTGGGGAATTCATTGCACTCCAGGATCTTCTTTATCTGTGGTCCGACGAAGACACCTGCTTTGACCTTTGCCTCAGACAGCTTAGGGAAGAAGTCTTGAAGGTACTTGAAGGCTGCCGACTCCTTATCTGGAGCTCTGACAAATTGTTTCATAAGGCCCAATTTGATGTGCAGTGGTGGCATCAGCACCTTCCGGGGGTCCCAGCCGTACTCATCATACTTCAAGGCGTCCAGCAAGGTCTTGATGCTGTTGTAATCCTCTTTGAGGTGCACCGAGTGAGCCAGGGGAAGAGACGGGTACTTGTTACCATTATGGAGCAGCACGGCTTTGAGGCTCCTGGATGAGCTGTCAGTGAAGGACAGTATAACGAGAACATGATGGGACACTACATTTGGGGGCTGATTCGTGAAATTGATTTACAGTATAATCGTAAATCTTGAAAAACTACTCACTTCTAAATCTTTTGTAGTCATTTTTGTATTACTTTAGTATAAATACATGTTAATTTGGATTTATATGTTGTTTTTTTCTGACTTTATGTGAACGAAAAGACACAAATTCGCCCGTTTTCTCATTGGAAATAGGTAAATTTCAAAATATCACTGTCCTGGTCACAAAAGCAAAGTTTGTGGGGAATAATAGCCATTTTCTATACTTTTGAGGCATAAGCAATTAGGAAATAACACTTACTACCCAGGAACAAAAATTGTGTTACATAGTGATCAGTGACGATGTTAGTTAAGCATCTCCCATGAGGGGGAGATTATAGTTTTTTGTAAATCTGATAATATCTTGTAAACCATTTCAGTGTTATGCCATATCAGGCTCATGTAACTTTTTGGTCATAACATTTTGAGATTTGTTATAGCGCCTGGCTATATAAATGATACAGAACACAGAGGGTGTCCACCACTGTCCAGTAAAAATTTACTTTTTTAGTGTTTTAACCTCAATGATAGATATCTTTCCTTGATCCATTTTACATCGTATTTATAAAACAATTGATCTAATATACCATTCCCCTTATGCCTCCAAGAGCCCATTGTTTTAAAATAAAGAAATAATTTGTTCAAAAAACTTAGTCGTCCTCACACATTGTAAAAATTTCACTTACTGTAAAAATTAATTAAACCTGAAAAGTGATCAGAAGTTTTCATATAATTTTAAAGGTCCTACCAGGAGAGAGCCATATTGGCACTTGGTGGCATTGGTTTAAACCCAAATTTGTTTTGGGTTCTCAGAGCAACATGTGCAACCTTATTCTGTTCTTTACTCTCAACTGTTTCATAACCACACTTTGTTCAGTGTCAAAATAAAATAATAATACAATACATTGTTAATTAGAAATATGAAAATGATCAAGAAACTATACCTGTTTTAAGGTTTTTAAGACAACTTTTTATGTCGTGTCATGGTGAGAAATCCATTAAAAATGAGAAAGCTCTGCATGTCTTTAGCAGCAGCAGTACAATCCTGTCTCTCCTGTTTTTCAGACCTTGTATTCTGATTATGGATTCGTTAAGAGGCCCTACCAGATCAAATGTGGTGAAGACATTACGAGAGTAAGTGCTTTTATTCTAATTTATACCACTGCTGGCAAATCTATGCTTCTCCTGATTACTGGACTAATGTGGGGCTGCATACACACAAAATGAGTAGATTTTGAGTAATTTAATTTCTGTAGAACACAAGATATCGTAAAATCAACCTTTTCTTTGTTACTTCTCTTTTAGAATTACTGAATATTCATGTGTGTTTTTTTTTGTAGGTATTTGGAAGTTGAATGGGAAGCACGAAAGGGAAGTAAAAGAAGTTTTCCTAAAGAGTTAATGAGGGGTTCCAGTCCTCGAGTCCCACAGCAAGACAACTTCAGTGACTGTGGTGTTTATATCCTGCAGTATGTGGAGAGTTTCTTTGAGGTGAGTTCTTAACTTCAGTGACTGTGGTGTTTATATCCTGCAGTATGTGGAGAGTTTCTTTGAGGTGAGTTCTTAACTTCAGTGACTGTGGTGTTTATATCCTGCAGTATGTGGAGAGTTTCTTTGAGGTGAGTTCTTAACTTCAGTGACTGTGGTGTTTATATCCTGCAGTATGTGGAGAGTTTCTTTGAGGTGAGTTCTTAACTTCAGTGACTGTGGTGTTTATATCCTGCAGTATGTGGAGAGTTTCTTTGAGGTGAGTTCTTAACTTCAGTGACTGTGGTGTTTATATCTTGCAGTATGTGGAGAGTTTCTTTGAGGTGAGTTCTTAACTTCAGTGACTGTGGTGTTTATATCCTGCAGTATGTGGAGAGTTTCTTTGAGGTGAGTTCTTAACTTCAGTGACTGTGGTGTTTATATCCTGCAGTATGTGGAGAGTTTCTTTGAGGTGAGTTCTTATTTTAGTACTTTTATAACCATAAAGGTTTAATAAATACATGTGAAACTGTAATTTAAACCCTACTCTATACAGTATATTAGTTTAGAACATGTATATTAAAACAACATTTATCTTTGTGCAACAGATTAGATCGACTAATATTGAACCCTTTCAATGTGAATTTGACTGTTTGTTATTTTTTTCATCCAGAATTCAATCCCGAGTTTTGATCTACCGATGAACCTGACTGATTGGTTTCCTGAGCACCGAATGAAGAAAAAACGAGAAGAGATCAAAGAGCTAATTCTGAAACTACATGAACAGCAGCAAACAGACAGGATGGGGCAGACAGATCCTGGAACAGAAGCATTATCAGAACTAGTTCCAGAGAACACCAGTGCTAGCTGCTCTGACTGAAACCTGCTTGTACACGTGCTGGTGCTGCCCAAGCATGTGGAACTCTTCTCATCTTTAATCACAGCAGCAGAGTCCTCCTGGAAGCTGCATGGGAGTACATGTTCTAGTGCTGCCCAAGCGTGTGGAACTCTTCTCATCTTTAATCACAGCAGCAGAGTCCTCCTGGAAGCTGCATGGGAGCACCCTTGACTGTACGCTGCTGGATTATAATTATTATTTTTTTTAATAGTTTTGTCAAATTCCCTCCAAAAACTTATGAAATGTTGTTAAATAAAGTATGTACATATGTTTGTTTCCAGTCGTGCAGCATTTGTAATTCGTTTTTCACTTGTTAGATTCAATTTAGTTAAGTATTTTCTGTTCTAATAGCAGTGAAATGGTAAAGTACTTCAATGATCAAATAAAAAGGTTTATGGACCATATCATTTGTTCCTTTTTTTGGTTTTATGATGGTTGCATCTTCCATTTTGGAGATGATAACATTAATTAAATTATAAGTTACATAAATAATTAATTTCAATGTTTCTTTGTGAATAAAATAGTTTCAAATTCATGAAGCTGGTGTTGGCTTCTTTAAGAGTAGTCGGTAACAGTGCAATACAATACAATACAATTCACATTTCTATAGCCCCTTTCATCACAAGGATCCCAAAGCACTTCTCACACACACAAACAGAACAATTGAACCATTACATTAAAAACAATCTAATAGTCAGCAACTTAATTGTATACATTTTAAGTAGACTTTATACAATGAATGAGTTAAATCTGTGAATAGGGCTATTGCAGGAGTTTATCTAACCTATTCATGTAAAGTATGCATACAAATATTTTCCCATTTCTTAAACAAAATTCACATGTATAAATCTAATTTTCCTAAACCACCACCAAAATTAATGAAGCTGCATTTGAAGATAAACCAAACTTTTATTAGTCCTTGTTATTTAATTCACACACAAAACAAATGCATTCGTTTTAAAGCAGTAGTTCCCAACCATGGTCCTGGGGACCCCCTGCTGTGTCTGCTGGTTTTTATTCCAACTGAACACTCAATTACTTAACTAGACCCTTAATTGACCTGATAATTTGCTTAAATAGACCTTTGTAATTGTTTTCAGGTCTTAAACAGTTGCAGAGTTCAAGATACTTATAAAATGTTATAGCTAACCTGAAATCTGCAACTGTTTAAGAGCTGAAAACAAGGGAAAAGTTCAAATTATGCAAATTATCAGTTTAAGTAAGGGTCTAGTTGAGTAATTGAGAGTTCAATTGGAATGAGGACCAGCAGACACGGGTCCCCGTGACCAGAGCTGGGAACCACTGCTCTAGAGGGCAACAGCAGTTACTTGAGGTTTGTTGCAATTGGGTACATTTTTAATACACAGCTGGGGACTATCTTGAGCTGCTTAGTTCTTTGCAATTGATATTCACTTGTGTACTAGTTTACCATCCTCCGTGCTAACCACAGGATCATCCCCAGGTAGTATGCACCTTTTCGTTCATTGCAGTTGACCCTATGAGTCTTTTACTGTATTAACAAATCTTTTTCTAGAATGCAAGAGAACATGAGGACAAATGTGTTGCAGATAGCAAGGATAATGATCATTACGCAGACCTGACCGCTTCAGACAGACTGGAACAGCTTCTGGTTGTTCTGGTGTGGTGCTGTAGAGGCATGCTTTTGAAACAATAATAGCGCTGCTAGTGGCATTATAATTTTGTTTTATGGTAGTGTCCATACAAGTATTATTGAAGGAGAACACAAAAGAAAATTGCACATACATTTGTAAGTACTTTGACATCTGGTGCATTGCATTGCAGTGAGGGTAAAGCAAAATCTTATCTGATAAACGGAACAATAATAATATCAGAAATTATTTTGTTTACTGTATGCACCTTTATGTTGACTTACTGTAGGCTGGCAGACTTCCATGGCCTTTGAGTTAAGAGCCCTGCTAAATAAAATCATTGTATTATCAGCTTAGCAAGTCTAGGCATGCATACTTTCAGGAATGGGTTTAGCTTGACATTAACACAGTGGAAATTCTTGGGACATCTACATATACCAAGAGTATATCCTACATAGTATGATTTCTGGCAAGATGTTTCTTCAGGTCTCCGAGAATTCCATCAGGAATATTAGTTCTTCTTTATCTGTACCCATTTCAACATGTCTCCACCCTTGAATAATCCACAACGGCACAACAGCTCCAGAAAGAAGCCCTCTACAGTGCGCAACCTTTCAGGACAGGAAAACGACACAATTAACCAACACCAAAGAAGGGACTTTATTTCCCATAAGACTAATCACATGCGATTCCCTACTAGCATACATATTTTTATGCCAGCCAGGTAAATAAAAGTTCCCCACACTACAGGTAGAAACAAAATCCTTTATTTTCCACCCTAAATACTGCAAGCATGGTTAGGTTTCATCTGAAAACGTGTATGATGTTATCAAGCGACATACTGTATGAGTTGCATGGTTAATTAACTACGCCCGTTCATATCACTGAGTGTAGTGATGATTTATAGCATCATGGCGTCCCCTCTGGCTTGTTCTGTGCCAGTATCACAGTCATGCACTCTACTGTATGTTGGCTAGACAAGTCACACTTTAAATCTTTATGCCAGCCCTGCACATTTGATTGCACAGCTTCATCATAGGTTCATTTTAGACACGGGGAAGAAGAAAACAGCAGCCCAGCATTGTATATTATTGTGTGGGCTCAGGAGCTTCCCCACTGACAAAGCTTTTTGTTGAGTCCTTAGGCCTTCTAATAGCAGTTCTCCCATTATTGAAGAACAGGTATGTTAAGATTATTCTGAACACCAGCATTCTTACAGAATGTGTTACATGATCTGGCAATGGTACGCCTTATAACTCATCTGCCCACTCCTACTATCCCCTTGCCACAAAGAATAGATTCCCTCATGGTTCAACCTCCACAGTACTTGAAAGCAACCTTAAAACAATTGTATGTAAATATTTAAATAGTCTGTGCGGGATCACTGCACCACAGTGCATGTCTCCTCTGTCTTACAATGCCTTTGTGGTCCATTCGAACCTTATGTGACATGCAGTGTATTTATATCCACTCATTGTAATTTTAAAAACATTTTCCAAATGTGGAAAACAATTGATGCACAATGTAGCCCTGGGCTAATTACTGTGCAATTAAGTTCATAAATAGTACAGCAGACCAGAGGACTAACCTAAATTCTGCAGTGAACTCTGTAGTTGTACACCGTAATTTCCACTTTAAAGTAACAAAAACATTCCATAAGATCCCTCCGCCATGCACATCCATTCAAACACGCAGCTTTGAAAGAAGCACACATGTGTTTTCATATCTGGTACTGCACTAGGTTAAAGATACTCTGTTCCCAGGTCATGATTTTGGACCCGATTCCAGCTCCAGGGTTGAACTGATTAATTGTTGTATTGAAAAGTTTGGAATGTGGCCAGGTGGTAATTGAATTATTGATTTGTCAATTGCCACTGGCCACACCCTATAAAAAGAAACAACAGGTGCATGTTTGGTGTAGTTTGCAGAGGATTGTGTAGCAGAAACAAAACAAAACAAAGCAATGCTTAGCTTAGCTTTGGTGTGCTATTTTGTTTATTTTGAAGAGCGTTTGCAGGGTTTGGTGTGGCCTTTTGATTTGTTCAAGTGTTTTGTTTATTTGGATCTGTAATTAATAAAAGTGTGCAGGAGCACTAAATGTGCTGTTCGTGTGTCTGGGTTGCTATTTCTACAGCTGACCAGCCTTGACCGCACAACACTTTACCACAGTAGCTTCAATCCGATTCAACTGTGCACATAAACAGGGCAACTATTAAGATGTAGAATCTTGTCTCATGGGACTCACAGGTTGGCATTCCGTACTATTTTAGCTCAAGCAGAAGTACGTCACTATCACACCTGCATAACATTTTCAAATGGAGCCTAACCACGCATACAGTATATATTGTGAAAATAAAGTATTGGTGCAAAGGTATAGGCATAACATCAATATTAACAAAACAATTCAATGTCAGCGAGCTTGGGGGAGGGGAAGTCAGCTTTATCATTGTTGGGACATTTTATTTAAAGTCTTTAAGAAACTATCACAATGAAACCCATATCCAAACACTTGATGCCCACGGTCTTGCTATTATTAGTCTCATTAACAATCCCAAACACAGCAACTATTGACATAACATCCTATTTCAATGGCATCTATCGTCCTTTATAAAGGCACGTGTGACCCAGCAGCTGCTGCCCAGAATATTAAACAAAATAAATAAATAAATGACATGTAAACATTTCAGGAGACATGTTTTAGCGTCTTTGTCCTTGTCAAGAAACATGATACAGTGGCATGTCTAAAGCTATCAGGTGTCTGCCTAATTAGATTCGTTCACTCTGTATTATCTTTCAGTCTGAGATAGAATGACTTCTTTAAAAAATACTTGAAAAAGCTTTGGGTTACCACACAGTTAAAAGATTCATGAAGCCCAGGTTGACATTTGTTGTATGTCTGTGGAAACCATGGTGACGTTGCAGTTTACCTTACAACGCTCTATTTCCACTACAAATGCCACTTTGTGAAGTATGCTGTAACCCTTTTAATCTGAGAATTAGCAAACAACAGCCCCCACCCTGAACATCCGACAACAGCACTGGAAGTTTAAAAAACCCGAAGGATTGCTTACCATTGCACAGTGTCGTAAGTTACTATAATACAAGGTAATCAAAAGTTTACTGTATACCAATTCTGAGCTACACTTCTCTCAAACCTTCCTAGCCATTTCTCCTCTTTATAAAATGGAAAACCCACATAACATGTATCATCTTTTTAAATGTTGACTGCAGTTCAAAATTGAAAGAGCATTTAACCAGGTCGAATGACAAAGCATTCAACATGGGTGAGCAGTAAAAGGAAACACACCTTTGCGTTCTGACCACTAACCTTTATAATAGGCTACCAACTGAAATACAACTGATCTTCTCCATTCAGGTAACTTTGCAATCATTCAACCTGAGCGTGTCAGGTGTTGGCGAGACCTCTTAACCACTTTATTTTATCAGGTGACATCCCAAGCAGGGTGAGTAGTTTCAAAGTCCAGTTTCCTAGGCACCCACATACAGCTCTGTTAAACTTTATAAAAAAAAAAATGAAATGAGTAACTTTGAAAAGCAGACCTTTCAACTTCATGAGCTATGGCATAGGATAGTGTATAGAACAAGCAGAAACAACAGAGATGACAGACCAGAGTGTCACATGCCAACGGGCAGGAAGCTGGTGTAAGAAGGCAGCGACGTGTGATACACTGCCATTACGGGTTCTGAAACCCTGATGGTGAGAGTTAAAGCTCTATAACTCTGCTGTACAGCGGTTAAGACGCCCGCTTGTGGTCATTGGTTCAAGCTCAGCCTCCTACCTGTTAACATTGTAGGTCCTCAGTAAATTTTTGTGAAAGCTAGCTAGTGTCGGGTAACACAACTCCTCTCATAGAGTAACACAACTCAGAACCAGTCAGAGGGGTTGCACACACCATCACACTGTAGCAGGGGCAGCAGTGTGGAGTAGTGGTTAGGGCTCTTGACCGGAGGGTCATGGGTTCTATCCCAGGTGGGGACACTGCTGCTGTACCCTTGAGCAAGGTACTTTACCTAGATTACTCCAGTAAAAACCCAACTGTATAAATGGGTAATTGTATGTAAAAATAATGTGATATCTTGTAACAATTGTAAGTCGCCCTGGATAATAATAAAACAGAAACAAATAGAAAAACAAGAAATTGACATTTGAAGCCACACTATCAAATCTTTAATATTCACTACCCAAGGAAACGGATATGTATACAATCCTTACTGATAACTTATTTAGCGTAAATTTGCATACCAAATAAATAACCCGTGAAAGACGAGGCAACTGTAAATTAGCAACCAGTTGTATGTGACACTGTCAAGCAGTGTTCACTATGTGAACAGTTTGAGCTATCGAAACATGATGATTTCAGCCATCAGATGAAAGTGCAGGCGCAGTAACCCAGGCCTCCAGAGCCGAAAGGAAATGTTCCTGCCCAATAACAAATGAGAACAGCTTTATTAAAATTAATCTAACTGCCATTTCTTGTGTTATTTGAATGAGCTGTGCAGCATTTCAGAAATAACAATCACTAGTAATGCTGGGCCATCGTGGCATTGGGCAAATACAGTTTGACTGTTTCTGTGTAATTGAAGAATGTAGCTTGAAATGTATAATATAACTAGAACTGTTACAAACTAAGCTTTTGGCACAGCATATAAAGTGTATAGTCAAAATGAATTAATATATAAGTGAATGCATTTATAGAAAAAACTGGTAATTATAAAGCTATTTCTTTGGTAAAGGCACATAAATAGAAAGGTTCATAATACATAATATGCATGTGATAAGTCAGGCAGGCAACACTGGGTTTGAAATATGTATGTACTTAATGTATTCTGTAAACACTCTGTTGGAAGATGAGCTCACATTGGCAGACCAACTCAACCTGGGGTGCTTTTCTGATATGTGGCACCATTTAGCTGAAAAGCACATTCAGAAGTACTGCAGCTGTTAATCCCCATATTTACTTTCTGATAGGAGCCATACTACAGTCCTGTGATTTAACACACATTTTGGTAGTAGTAGTAGTAGTAGTAGTAGTAGTCGTAGTAGTAGCAGTAGTAACAAGTGAGTTTTAAATACACAGCTGGACTTTGTTTCTTTTGGTGTCTGTAGCATGTTACTACATTACTAAGCATCTACTCTTAAGCAAGAAATATGAAAGTTACATATAGAGGACTTTTTATTTTATTGTTACATGTTCCCATGTGTTGCTACAACTGTTTACGTAAGGTGTGTTTATTGTTTTTATTTATTTTTATTTATTTATTTACATTTTAACAACTTTTTAACTTTTAAATTGCATTCCCAACCTCAAGATGGCTTCCCATGTACCCACATAGACCTCTCGGAACTACATTTCCCATCATCCTTCTGCTCACATATGTAACTGAGATGGATTTACCAGTGAGCAGGAGGATGATGGGAAATGTAGTTCTGAAGTTTAAAAAGTTGTCAAAATGTAAAATAATAATAATAATTAAAACAATGCACACACCTTACGTAAACAGTTGTAGCAACACATGTGAACATGTAACCCAATAAGATAAAAAGGTCCTTATGTACCCTTTAACACACTGAATTATTTATGTAAAGTACTGAGACATTAGAGTAAATGTTTAGTGAATCTGACCTAGACATTTTAAAAGAAATACATGATGCCTTTAGTCTTTAGGTGTGTTGTGAGACACAAGCCGCAGCCAAGTTCTTTCAACCACCTGAGAAGCGTATCACAGTACAACAGCACACCTTCAAGCATGTTATTGTGCTTGTGAACTGACCATTACATGAAAACTCAATTTAAAAGAGTTGAGTAGATTAAAGCAGTGACATCACAAGGAATTTGGCCTCACGCTCCCCAACAAAGTAAAGAGCCAAAAGGTCATTTATGATTGCATTTGATCCCACTAATACCAAGGAGATCACATTCAAGTTAATGTACTCATCAATTGTGCGGTTTACCATGCTTTACCCGTGCTATCACTTTTCACTTACTGTGCTTTATCGGACTTTACCATGCTTTACCTGTAATTTACCTAGCTTCCCTATTGTTGTAAAAAGCGTGTAACTATACTATATTGCTATGCTTTTACCTCTAGCGTGTTTTCTTATTAGGGCCAGCCTGTGTTTGACTGAAAGGGAAACAGAAATGCATTTTCATTGACTTACTGTTAACGTGTTGTTATAATTGAAACTCTATGACTTCAAATATTTGTTTATGAACAATGAGATAAGACTGGAGACTTCTAGGTCATGTAACACTGAGAAAGACAGCAACACAGAACTGCATGTTCTGCCCATAGTTTCAATAAAGTACTGAATGAGGGTTAAATAAGAACTTCACCCATAAAGAAAACGGAAAAAAGAAAGGTTGACGCATAACTGCACAATAGTCAATACCTCCAGTGCAAAAAAGTTTATAATCATGTATCCTTGTTTTTCTTTTTCTATTTTATTTTTCCTTCTTATAAGAAACATTTAAACATTTTTAATGCATCATTTTTATATTCGGTTTAATTTCTGTAAGTCGCTTTGGATAAAAGATAATACTTCAGGCAGGGTTGGTTAGGGTTGGTTGTAGGTGCTCTGAAGCGCCCTCCTCGGCCCATGGTAGTCCTACTCTGTGACGTCATTGTAGTTTGTTTCCCTGCACTTCATTCTGTGTGCCTCGAGAACTCGAACAGCAGGAAGAGGAGCAGCAGCAGCAGAGAGAGCGGAGTCTGGATCTGCCGCTGGGAATCTCGATTGCAAAACCCGAACTTTTATTAATAAACGACAAGAAATACTCAGAGTGCAGTTCACAAGCTCGCGTAGTAAGTAGCCTCTCCATGCACTTTCTTGTTGGTTGGATGTCGGCTATTGTTTAGTTATTTCAATGCTATTCTGTTGTTATTTCTACTCCAGCTTTGGAAACTAAAGTGTAGGAGGGAGGGCTCGCCGGTACTGTTGATTCTAATGGCAATGCTAATGCTAATGGAGGCTGTCAAATGCAGGACGAGGCAGTAACCCTATTTATTATACTTCCAATACGAATAGAATCATATGGAATAAACGTCGTAGTGGAAATCGGGGATGCGCAACGTTTACTTTAGTTTAGCCGGTTACTGTATCTGTGGTATTCTGTCCGCATCGGTGTTGCGCGGATGGTGTAGCATTTAATTATTTATGATCTTGTTGGGCAGGCAGTGAATAACATCATGCAAAACGAAGTTACTCCAACTCCTAAACTACACGACGGTATAGTGTTAACCCTTGGTAGACTATGGCTTTGTTTATTATTATTATTATTATTATTATTATTATTATTATTAATAATAATAATAATAATAATAATAATAATAATAAACAGCCACCGAGATTTACAGTTTCACCTGTGTGTAAATTGTGTGCGGGAATGTAGTTGAAACAATGTCTCACACGTTTCAGTGGAGATTTACAAAAAGGTTTGCAGATTGTGAATGAAGGCAGAACGAGGGTAAATTACAGTAACGACCAACAGAGGAGAAGAAAAATAAATGTGGAGCAGGCCTTCAGTTTGACACAGAAAGGCTGCAGTAGGATTAAGGGCAGTGCAGAGGGAGATGTAAAGGTCAAGGTTTAGTGTGCTGCTCCAGTGCACCTCTGAAAACACACAGAATCAGGACCATGGAAAAGCACCACGGAAGTGTTGCCCTGAGTAAATCACTCAGTAAATACAGAGGTACTGAGTCCAAGAATAACCACCCAGCCAGTAAATATCATTCGAATGGAAACTGTTCAGCAGGTGTTACAAATGTACCAAGTCACTAAATGTACAGTAAGGGAATAATAATATTGTAATGCAGATGGTACTGCCTTCATGCACACAATGACATGTATTGTATAGCAGTGCCTTAAACACAACCTCTACTGGGATCCTTAACCTTTGCACTGTGGTCCCACTTTATATTGTGGTTTGCGATTCCATTTTATGATGGGAGTGATGCAATAATATAAGTTTGTCCCTGAAAGTGGTTTCTGAAAAGTCAGACTATAGCTTATCTTTCTGAGTTCTGTGGAACTTTTTGTTAAGGGAAGAACAGGTAGTAAAGGTCAAAGTGCTTGTGGATTGAGCCAATTAACCATGTCAGATATGTGGTGCAGAAGAACACTTTGGTCACAGCTAAGATAATCTAGTACAGGTGTTGAATTGCATACCTTGCATACTGTACAGCCTGTGCTTTCTCTGTGGTTGTGTTATACTGTAGTAATTGAATACTAAAAGTGCAATATAAAAAGCTAATCTCCTCATAGACAGTAACTGGTATTTGACCTTAGAAAGCTGAGTGCTGTGTGTAATGATTTGCTTTGATTCAGTGGTGTATCCAGTAATACAGAACTCTGGAACCTGTAGACTATTTGATCATGATAATGTACAGGTTATACTGCTGGTTCCTGTGTAGATGCTTGCAAACAAAGTGTTTTTCATTTATCTGATGAACAACTAAACCTGTCAATAGGTACTACAATATAGCAAAGGCGCTTCTGAACTGCATTCTGGGAGAACATGTCTGTGTATAGTATTACAGGAGAAGATACTGCACAAAGAAGGAAGCAAACAAAAAGAACTTTCAGGAATCTGCCAGCTCAGTTCATTTTGTATAACCACAAACCCTAACAGAGGAACACTCTTTGACTTGAATGTTTGGCCGCTGTAGTGTTGTTAAGAGTCCTGTTTGAATCTGAAAGCCAGCCCTTTAGCTGTGAGTGGTGTGTAGGTGTGTGTGGTGGGGAGCAGCACAGGTACATTATTGTGCTCGTAATCAGTGACCTCTGTTATGAGTTTCTGATGCAGACATTAAGCAGGGGGGGATGGGGGATCATGTAGTCAGACTGCCGTGAAAGTTCAAACGTGTAAGGTGTGGTTTCGACTGTAAATTGACAATACTGCTCTGGTGTATGCAGTTAAGTAGTAACTGTTTCTGTTGTATAGTGGGGTGTGGGTTGTATAGGATTAATTTCCCAAACACTGGGGGTATGTATCATTACAACCCCTTGGGCTGAGCAGCTAAACCTAAAACACAGGATGTTTCCATTTCTCATGGATATCCTTCTGAATCCATTTAATAAACTACAGTCTGTGACCTGCCAGCACCCAGTGTTCTGGATTATGGCCCACAGCAGATGAAATGTCCCTATTATAGTATCATATAGTTAAGTACTGTTGGACTGTTGAAATATCACAGCATAACATGACTTCTCTCTGAAAGTCAGACACGGTTATAGGGTGGAAATAATAACAATAACAACAGAACTCGGAACTACAAAAAAATATTCTTGTCAACACCCTCTGGGCAATAAATGGGATTCTGATGAGAATGAGGGCACCTCCACTTCAGCGATCGAGAAATGCTTGTGACCTACTTTTTAAAGGCAATGGCATCCGGTTGGCTGAGCTATTGAAAGCTAGTGTATATCAGTTCTGACAGTGCTTTTGTTTTGTGTCCTGCAGTACTGATCCCTGCTGGGGTGTATGGTGTAGGACTGTGCAAGTTTTGCCGGTTCCCTGTCTGTAATTGACTTCCTTTAACTCGTACTGCACCAGCCTAATACTGTCAATGTTTCTGTTCTGTGATTTGGGGAAGTTTGTTTTGAACCCTGCATGGTTTGTGGAGATATGAAGAGATACAGCACCATGTTTAGTTCTGTGGTAATTGTCCTGAATAAAAGCCCATGCAAATTAAACCCAAGCCCTTTCCTGTGATCACATTTGGCAATCGAGCAATACAGTGAACAGGAGCAATATCAGGACTATCGCTGGTAAAAGCATTGCCTGTACTGTACTGAAACCTGCCAATGATTGGGGGTAAAACTGGAAACCATGTGAAACCTCTCTTTAATTCAGCAGAGTAGTTTCAGCCATCAAAAAACAAAACAAAACAAAATAAAACATAAAAACCTTCCCTTTTAGAATTGTGGTTTATGTGGTACAACCTCAAAAGCTTGTTCTCTTTCCCTATAGCATTAGAAATGGGGTCACTATGGTACAATATGCCAGAAGTACCAGAGATCAAGAAGAACAGCCCATGCAGACTACCGAAGAACTGGGATAGATTTTGTCACGAGTGACCCTAAAACCCTTCCCTTGTACAAGTGCGAGCACCTTTTTTGAGTGAAAGGCATATGCAGCCAAGATGTCTGACTCTTTGATAGAAACAGTTTATTTGAAGTCTTCCCACTGACGATGGGAATGAGAATGTAGAGATGGGAGCCCAGCTAACAAGACTGAAGTTTTTGTAGGTATCAGGCTTTTAAAGACTGTCACCCACACCTGAGAGCAGAAACTGTCACAGCTACTGGAATCAGGCTGATCTTTGGGATACAAATTGAGCATTTGTGCAACTGCAACAGATATTGTAATGACTGTAATGTGTTTTAAAGAATATACAACCATTAGAAAATATTATTAGCAGATCTGTGTAAGGCCTATGAGAAGGGGTTCATTGCATTGAAGGTCAAACTGACCTGCTGAAAGTTCCAAACCTCTCTTATCAGGCAAAAGCATCTTTTTAATTAGACTCAGAGTCTCAAAACATTCTGATCCAGCAAAAGCAGAATGGTAGAATCTATGAAGCACAGTTAATATGCTAGAAGCAATCGAACTAGGTTTGATTATAGTAAGAAAAAACAAAAGTATTTAAATAAATAAGAAACCTAACATAATAACATTAAGTAAATGTATGAGCAGTCCTAAGTTTTAATATTCAAGGTTGCATTTGCTGCTAATTAAAATGAAGTAAAATAGAATTGCAGTTTATAAGAGATTGCTGAATTAGAACTACGTGTTATAAAATTTAAAGTATAAACTGTAACTCTAACAGTAAACTTGCTGAAGGAATACAACTCATGTTGTAACCTCTTTCTCACCTGCTTGTGGTACAGGCAGTGTTGAAGATGACTCATTGGTGTTGGCTGATGAAACGGGGGTTTTTCTGATGGTCAGCGATGAGCAATCTCGTTAATATTAACGAATGGAAATACCTTTCGGATAACAGAAGATAGGAGTTTATCTTACAATTATCATTTTCTATCTATAACAGAAATTAATTAGAACCTGGCAGGAAGAGATGTGAATGGAAAGTGTAGGACGTGTTAATACGTTAAGTTAGAGCAACTGTTATACAGAAGTAACTTAATTAGAAATACATCTAATGCCATTTAAAGATAAACTGTTGAAAGAACACAGTAAAAGTATATTATAACAGAAGCATGGTGTTGACAATATTGCAACCATATTGTTGACACATTTGCAATAATGTTCATTTCATTTAATAGATTTAAGAATTAGTTCAGTTTCTCCAACTAAACAAAAAGTCTTTTAGACATTACTATTTCAATTAAACCAAAGAATATACATGTTTAGTTTATATAAAGATTTTACTGCAGTAAGAAACAAAGGTATTTATGTACAGGGAAACTGTAAAGTGAAATATTTAGATGTTTGTCTCGGACACACAGTAGAATTCTGGAAGGGCATTAGACCTTCAAAAGATAAAGCTTAGTCTTTGGCACCTCAAAGCAGGATTCGGTGTTGGCTCTTGAAAGCGGGATTTGCCAACCTTGAATGATAACCAACTGAAGATGCTTTAAGAAAGACAGGAGTATGTATCTCATTATATTAAGAAAATAATGAGAGCTGAGTTGACACTGTATGCTTATTCAAAGGCAGTCTTTGTCAAATACTTTAACACACATTTGTATGTGAAGTTAAACCCATTGACAACACACTGAAAAGGTAACATATGTGGCTAATTTTTCTGACCCAGGTTAATATCATTAAATAGATCTGGTGTTCCATATTAAAAACATATATACACATATACTTGTATTGTATTTGGTAGCAAGGACCCTGTGAACTCCAGTTCACCTAATTTTTAGAAAAAGGAGGAGTTGGAAAAAGAGAGTGATGAAATCATGTTCCAATATTTTTTATATCCAATCAGATTTGAAAAAGGAGTTGACCAGATCCTTCTAGAATGTATAATGAACTTAAAGATAAGAAATGACAAGGCAAATTGATTATCAGATTTAACTGGGACTCCTGATGTATTCAATGCAGGGAAAATCCTATAAAAACCAAGGTAAAACCCCAGTCAAGTATCGCACGATTTGCTAACTACAAGCTGTGTGATCCATGCTCTGAGGATCTCTGAAAAACCGATTGCTGTTTGGTCCAAGTCAAGTCTCTGCCTTTTGAAGACAGTTCTTATTTTTCAATATATCCTACACTACACTTCCATATACTGGAAGGTAAGCATATATTTGAATTTAATATCTCTTTTATATTGATGCGTTGCTATAAGGTATAGCAATTATGTTTTAGTCTAAAGAGAGTGATGTATATTGAATGTAGAATTTAGCAGTGGCCGTTTTTAGCTTTATGCATGCATAGCCTAAAGGCTAAATATATAATAACCATGTCTGTATAACTATATTCAATAAACCGAAGGGGCACTACTACTGCCCTGATTCATTAAAACTTCAAATTAAATGAGTGTGTGATTTTCTTGAATATTAAAAAGTTGTCTGGACATATAGCCCGCCCAGTGCATGAACAAAACCACTACTGGAGTTTAAAACATCTCTGACCTCCTTGAACGTCTCCCGAGTTTATGAGTGTGCTCAGAGCATATACAGTGGCTCTCAAAAGTATTCACCCCCCTTTGGACCTTTCCACATTTTATTGTGTTACAACATGGAATCAAAATGGATTTAATTAGGAGTTTTTGCCACTGATCAACACAAAAAAGTCCATAATGTCAGTGAAAAATAAAATCTACAAAATTAATTACAAATACAAAAGAGAAAATAATTGATTGCATAAGTATTCACCCCCTTTGCTATGACACACCTAAATAAGCTCTAGTGCAACCAATTGTCTTTAGAAGTCACATAATTAGTTGAATGGAGTCCAGCTGTGTGCAATTAAGGTGTTTCACATGATTTCAGGTTAAATACACCTGTCTCTGGGAGGTCCCACAGTTGGTTAGTACATTTCCTAACAAAAACTACATCATGAAGATGAAGGAACATTCAAAGCAAATCCGGAATAAGGTTCTTCAAAAGCACCAATCGGGTAGGATATAAGAACATTTCCAAGGCATTGAATATCCCCCGGAGCACAGTAAAGTCCATTATTAAGAAATGGAGAGAATATGGCACAACTGTGAATCTGTCTAGAACAGGCCATCCTCAAAAACTGAGTATCCGGGCGAGAAGGGCACTAGTCAGGGAGGCCACCAAGAGGCCTATGGCAACTCTAAAGGAGTTACAGTCTTCCATGGCTGAGCTGGGAGACACTGTGCATATGGCAACAATAGCCCAGGTGCTTCACAAAACTGGCCTTTATGGGAGAGTGGCAAAAAGAAAGCCATTTGAAAAAAACTCACATCAAATCTCGGCTAGAGTTTGCCAGAAGGCATGTGGGAGACTCTGAGACCAAGTGGAAGAAGATTCTATGGTCTGATGAGACCAAAATAGAGCTTTCTGGTCTCAACGCTAAGTGCTATGTTTGGCGCAAGCCTAACACTGCACATCATCCAAAGCCACACTGGAGTGGCTTAAAAACAAAAAGGTCAATGTCCTGGAGTGGCCCTGTCAAAGCCCGGACCTCAATCCAATTGAGAATATGTGGAAAGAGTTGAAAATTGCTGTTCACCAAAGGTCTCCATCCAACCTGATGGAGCTTGAGCAATTTTGCAAAGAAGAATGGGCAAAGATTGCAGTGTCCAGATGTGCAAAACTGGTAGAGACTTATCCAAATAGACTCATGGCTGTAATTGCTGCCAAAGGTGCCTCTACCAAATATTGACTCAAGGGGGTGAATACTTATGCAATCAATTATTTTCTGTTTTGTATTTGTGATTAATTTTGTAGATTTTATTTTTCACTGACATTATGGACTTTTTTTTGTTTTGATCAGTGGCAAAAACTCCTAATTAAATTATTATTATTATTATTTATTTCTTAGCAGACGCCCTTATCCAGGGCGACTTACAATTGTTACAAGATATCACATTATTTTTACATACAATTACCCATTTATACAGTTGGGTTTTTACTGGAGCAATCTAGGTAAAGTACCTTTCTCAAGGGTACAGCAGCAGTGTCCCCCATCTGGGATTGAACCCACAACCCTCCGGTCAAGAGTCCAGAGCCCTAACCACTACTCCACACTGCTGCCCTAAATCGACTTTAAAATCCATTTTGATTCCATGTTATAACACAATAAAATGTGGAAAAGTCCAAGGGGGGTGAATACTTTTGAGAGCCACTGTATATTTAAATAAAAAGAGTACATTGTGGAAATTCTGACAATTTACAGATCTGTCACCATTTTGACATCATTGTTAATTTAGTACTGTGGCCTAAAATTACCTCTGAAAAATATGATGAATTTAGATACTAGCCTATATCCCTGTAATTGTGATCTAAGGTAAGCCTCAGATAACTGAGCTCTCCTTGTAATATCTGCTGGAATCCACTGTTACTGTACTGCATTCCCAAAGGAAAGAACTCATTAATTAAATTCATTTCTGGTTTAGCGCACGGTACGCATTGAGACTATTATTCAACATGCTCCCATGGGGCTGTTTATATTAAAAAGCTTTATTCAAATGCAGCTTCAGATCGTTTTTTTTCTTGTATAATAATATGAAATACTAAACAAAATGAACAGGGCGTGTTTGTTTGCACTGTAGTGAGGTGCACATACTGAAGGCAGCAGCCCTCTAATAATGGTGCAGTGCAGTGTGCTGTACACGTCCGGGTCATTTCCAGAGAGCGGCAGGGTGAGGTCTCATTACTACCTGCATATTTGTGTGTTGAGTATTAGGACAGACAGGTTTGTCTAATTCAAATTAAAATAAAAACTCTACAGGGGACACATACTTCAAAATACATGCCAGATGTAGCACATACTTTTTGTGTGCCCGTTTCATCCACAGAAAAGTTTGAACTCTATTAGTCATTCTGGGGATGTCCAATCGACAAGTCAGACAAACATTTCCCATGATATAATCATCATCATTGATAAATGCATCTGGTCTACATAGTTTTACCAAGCTTCTTTTTAATAAATCCTTTTAAAATACACCTTTGGCAGAGCATGCTGCTTTATGTACAGTACTGTATATTATGTACTGTTGTGCTGCATGGGTTTATTTAGTTTTTCTGTCTAGAAAATAATCTCACAATGAGCAGGATAACTTACAGTTCATTTGTCATTTTATTGGTCATAAAATGATGTCTGTTATTTAAAAGCACGCACACACTCTCGAAACTGTTGTTAATGGAAAGGCTTAAGCACGGTTTTGGTTTTGTAAAAGTATATTACATTCTGTAGAACCAATCATCCTGAAAATGGTTTCTGGTGACTCCCTTTTTTAATGAATTTCCTTCTGCCTTAATTCTGTCTTCATTGATTTAGGTATAGGGCTGTTTTATTACGATTACTTTAGATCTAACCTTTGTCCTCAATTCAGACGTGAGCCCTGTCCATTCTGCTGTTTCCTGATTACTGTTGCTGTTGATTACTGACAATCCAGAACATAGTTGTTTGCTCAGTGTACTGTGCACTTGTGTAGAGTTCATATGATAACAGTGTCGATGGAAAGCATAGTTATCAGTGTACAGAAAGCTGAAGCCTTGATCAATGCTATGAGAATTCTGAGGAGATAATCAAGTGGGGGTGGGGCCTATTCCCTTGGGACTATGTGATCATTGTGTGTGTGTCACTGAATGAATGTTCTCTTAGACTTGGGAAGCTTCTGTCCTTTAACCCTGCTGGAATGCAAAGCTATCAAACTGCTTGCTACTTTATTGGTGGTGCTTTAGTACAACTTAATAACTGGTGTCTCATCAATCTTTAACACTCATCTGCATGCAAGAATAGTCTTAAGTTATTCCTAGTCAGTGCCATCAAAAGGTGGAGTTTTGAACTTTTAACAGAGTTCAAAAAACAAGTTTCATGACTTGGTTTCCCAGTTTCAGTTGTCATGTCACCATGTGTCGGTGATTTCACTCTGGTTAAGGGAAGAAGCAATGAAAAATTTAAATATACATTTCCCAAACTTCTGTAATGTTTTGTTTGTTCACTACAGTGAAAGCAGGTTAGAATAACTGCAAAGTAGATACAGATGAAACAAGGCTTTGCAGCATTTAATACATGTTTTCTTATTATTTATGTTGGGGAAGCTTTTCTGAAATCTATTTTCATTGTACACTGTACACCCTTTAGGTGCTGCACATACACGCAGGCTTTTATACTTGGTATGCTCACATTCATTCTTTAGTCAGGTATATTGCAAGTGCAGATTTTCGAGTACAAAAAATAAAATGGAATATTTGTATTGAAATTAGTTTTTGCTGGTATATCTATTTCAGGACACACATTGTGCCCAGAATGCTGATTTCACTTTGCTCCCGTCCCATGTAAGCCTGCCAGTCAGTGTGGATTACAGGAATATCAACTGGGGGTGTGTTTATTGAAGGTTTAAAGGATTGTCATGCTTTGATGACTCTTGTGTGAAGGACAAGTTTGTGAGAATATTTTAATCTATTTTAATAATGTGAGTTTAGTCTGATGTTTTACCTTTGAAAACATGCATTAAAGCTACAGTATGACTATAATTAGTCTTAATGAACAAGTCTGGGTGTGGTAGCTTTACACACCCTGTGGCTCACAGTACTGTATTTCTAGTTTATAATCTTGACCAGTTTGGTCACATTTTTTTTGGATGACACTGTTCAGTATATTTCCTTTTGCTAATTAATTTACAGTACTGGCCCTGTAACAGAGAAGACAGGAACTCTGAAAGTGTTCCCATATTACAATTGTCCGAAGTGTAGCATGTTGTTCAGTCCAGCTGAAATGGGACGCATTTTATTGGTTAGCTTTCAGAGTCAAACATGGAATTTGAGGGATTTTTAAAACTACTGTATCTTAATGCTTTATGAATGTTTAATCAAATTAGTTTTGGCCGTTGTGGTCAATTAGCTTTTGTGTCTTTGGATGCTGACTTGCAGATTTGTGTCTGGAGGAATACTTAAATATATTTAATAGTATTTTTTTTTTTCCATTTATTTATTTCTCGATGCTTCTGGGCACTGAAATTCACCTGTGACTTTAAGGATACCCTACTGGATATTTTAATTGAATTTTCATTATTATTATTATTATTATTATTATTTATTATTATTATTATTTATTTATTTATTTTTCCCTGCTGGGTTCAGATTAGTTTCAGGGAAAGCAGAATGTTGTAATTACAATAAATGCAATTGAGCAATTGCTTTGAATTGAGCAATTCTTGTGCTGCTTTGACTCCTGAATGAATGCGGTGTTGTCCATACTGTGTGTTCCACATTGACTGTATATAAGGAACCGATACAGATTTCAAATGGCTCCTCTTATTGAGTGTGCTCACTTCGGTCATCAGGTGTGCTTCTGTGCTGAAAGGTGTTCTTTCAAATGGTAGAGCGCCCTGTTTGCACATTAAAAGCATGTGTTGAAAATATGAGCCTTGTGTTTAGATTTCTTGATCCATTGTGGAATGTAAACTGGATTGATTGGTGACAAACGGTCTCGGAAGGCTGAGTGATGGAACCATGTAGTAATCGTTTTCTTAGTGTAAAATGAACCATGATTGTCTGATGAGACACTGCAGCTGTTAGGCTTTCAGATGAGTCTTTTCATGCCAAGTGCAGTGCTGTAGTCAAGCTGAAATGCAACGGAACCAGTTCCGGTACTGTTTTCTATAAGCGGCAGTGGTGTAGTCGAAACTTGCATAATAGGCAAGCCAAGTCACATGACTCCCATCTCCTGCACAACTGTCTGATTCAGTCAGTAGTCCTCTTGATGCAACGGAAAAAGTATTAAGATCTCCTTCTATTACAAACTACTTTTTTAAGAAGGCTAAAAATGCTGATGAAAACTACAGCAACAGTGGGTCGACTAGGACCGTGGACACAAACGCAAACAAAGTCTTCCTGGGGTGGCATGCAGTGTTTTAGAAAATCCAACATTTCAATGGCACTTCGGTACCTTCAGATTTAGGACCACACCACTGGCCAAGTGGACCAATATTGAGACAGCTGTAGGCTCAACAGGGGCTTATGAATTCAGAGCAAAGCTTTCAATACAATCAGGATTATTATTATTATTATTATTATTATTATTATTATTATTATTATTATTATTATTATTATTATTATTTATTTCTTAGCAGACACCCTTATCCAGGGCAATTTACAATTGTTACAAGATATCACATTATTTTTACATACAATTACATTATTTTTTACACATTATTTTTACATACAATTACCCATTTATACAGTTGAGTTTTTACTGGAGCAATCTAGGTAAAGTACCTTGCTCAAGGGCACAGCAGCAGTGTCCCCACTTGGGATTGAACCCACGACCCACCGGTCAAGAGTCCAGAGCCCTAACCACTACTCCACACTGCTGCCCAATACATAATCATTATTTACAAAACTTGTTCTTCTCATTGCTTGTTAAAAACTGTAATGTTTCTGCATTGGAAGCATACCTTGGGTTCAATGAAAGTGAGGGAGTCTGCATGGCAAGCTGCATTGGAAGCATGTCTTGGGTTCAATGAAAGCGAGGGTGTCTGCATGGCAAGCTGCATTGGAAGCATGTCTTGGGTTCAATGAAAGCGAGGGTGTCTGCATGGCAAGCTGCATTGGAAGCATGTCTTGGGTTCAATGAAAGCAAGGGCATCTGCATGGCAAGCTGCATTGGAAGCATGTCTTGGGTTCAATGAAAGTGAGGGAGTCTGCATGGCAAGCTGCATTGGAAGCATGTCTTGGATTCAATGAAAGCGAGGGTGTCTGCATGGCAAGCTGCATTGGAAGCATGTCTTGGGTTCAATGAAAGCGAGTGTGTCTGCATGGCAAGCTGCATTGGAAGCATGTCTTGGGTTCAATGAAAGCGAGTGTGTCTGCATGGCAAGCTGCATTGGAAGCATGTCTTGGGTTCAATGAAAGCGAGGGTGTCTGCATGGCAAGCTGCATTGGAAGCATGTCTTGGGTTCAATGAAAGCGAGGGTGTCTGCATGGCAAGCTGCATTGGAAGCATGTCTTGGGTTCAGTTCCCACACAGGGTTTATATTGCAAACTTATAAAAAAATTGTGTATTTATGTGTAACAAACACATTTTTTATGTGAAAAAAATGTAGTTGATATGAATGATGCTTTAATTGAACGTACATACTTTTGCAGGCATAACTTTAATATATATATATATATATATATATATATATATATATATATATATATATATATATATATATATATATATAGAAGGAGTGGTTAAAGAAGACAAACAAAATGTGAAAAGACAATGTAAAAAGAATGGCTGGTAAACAAAGTGTTAAATAAGGTAAAGTGTTTGGGATTAAAACTGACGAGAGTTAAGGAAAGTTATTTAAGAGGTTAAAAACAAATACATTTGGCTTAAAAGTACTACAAATAATAAATGTATTTACGTGGGGATGATACACAGAGGCTTTAGGACCATGTGGAAGCTACTGGGGTCAGAGTTGGCTCCAGTTCAAATTAATTGTTCAATTTAATGAAGGTCAATTGTTTAACGATGTAATTGGTTATTTAAAATGTGTTTGATTGGCGAGTGGGAGTGGGAGTGGGAGAGCGAGAGTGACAGTGAGCAGAGAATATTTGTTATTGAATTGCTGGTAGACTAACACATTGGAAAAGGTATTTGGATTACGACTCTTGATTGTGATTTGGTTTTGCTGACGAGGGAACAGGCTTAGCCTGCCTCGTATTCAGATAGTAACAACACCTGTTTAGGTAGGGCCCGAGAACGGGTTAGGCTTTTGTTTTGTTTCTATTTATTTTGATTGTGAAAAATAAACACACGCTACGGCGTTGCCTGGTTTCATTTGGTTTATCTGAAAAGGAAAAAACTTGTGACAAACAAGGCAATCTGTCACAGTATATAAAAGTCACAACTACATAAGCGCTACGCTATACAGATTCACATCTTAACCCTTTCAACAGACTAGGCTAATATTTACATTGACACTATCCAAATGGCAATACATTGCCTCAATATAGGTTGAACAATTTTGCTATTCCTGTAATGTGTGTATCCATTAAGTGAAAAATGAAGAGATATTTGAAACACAAATGGATTGGAAATGTGAAAAACGCCAAGTTATCAAAAGTGCCCAGCCATTTAAAGTGGAGATATCAAAAACACAAGCTAAGTTTCAAGAAACCATTGGGGCAACCTTGCCCAGCACCAGGCAAATGGGCACAACTGTAAAAGCGGTGGGGGTCAAGGTTTCCCCAATTGTTTCTACTAACTTGGCTTGTGTTTTTCAGGCACAATAAAAGCGGACTGAACTTGCATCAAAAACACAAGCCAAGTTAGTAGAAACAATTGGGGCAACCATCGGTTTCACAGCTGTGCCTATTTGCTTGGTGCTGGGCAAGGTTGCCCCAGTGGTTTCTTGAATCTTAGCCTGTGTTTTTGATTTCTCCACTTTAAAAGGCTGGGCGCTTTTGATAACTTGGCGTGTTTTCACATTTCCAATGTGTTTTTGTTTCAGATTGTACAATACATGTACTGTACTGGGAACTTGTGTACTTCACTTTTTTTTTTTTTATTCTTGTCAACTGAAACTTTTTTTTGTCACAGTGTGTGTGAGAGAAAACTTGTCAGCAAGTGACCTTTTCAGCCCTGAAAAGACTGCACTGTAGCTTTGTGGTTTCTTCTGATTTCATAACATGAGGTCTAGAATGCTTAGATTACTGTACATTTTCTTCATTTCGCTTGAGAGGTGGTTTGAAGATCACACTGAATGAGCCCAGTGGATTAAGGGGCTCTTCTACACCAGGGTTAATACAGTATGCACAGAATGAAATGCGTCACTGCTTTAGGACCTGGGTTTAATTAGCGATTAAGAACAAGACCTGTTTCAGAAGGGCCAGAGTTGCTCATTCCTGCCTTAGATACTGCAAAGAATTACTGAATCGGTTGATTCGTAAAACTAAATTGTTGTCTGATTGCCTGCTGTATGTGGGAAGTATGTTCTTACTTCCACCTAGTGTGCAGTACTGTATGAGCAGCACTTCAGTAGCTTGTACAGCAGAAGCCAGAATATACAGGGTGATGAGAAAGTACATTAACCACATCAATGATATGGTGCGTTGATGTGGTAAACTCTCTGATCACACTGTATTTGTGCCTCCAACACAAGATCGTGCTCATACTGCAGCACACTGTATTTATATCTCCAACACAAGATCGTGCTCATACTGCAGCACACTGTATTTATATCTCCAACACAAGATCGTGCTCAAACTGCAGCACACTGTATTTATATCTCCAACACAAGATCATGCTCATACTGCAGCACACTGTATTTGTATCTCCAACACAAGATCGTGCTCATACTGCAGCACACTGTATTTATATCTCCAACACAAGATCGTGCTCATACTGCAGCACACTGTATTTGTACCTCCAACACAAGATCGTGCTCATACTGCAGCACACTGTATTTGTACCTCCAACACATGATCGTGCTCATACTGCAGCACACTGTATTTGTACCTCCAACACAAGATCGTGCTCATACTGCAGCACACTGTATTTGTACCTCCAACACAAGATCGTGCTCATACTGCAGCACACTGTATTTATATCTCCAACACAAGATCGTGCTCATACTGCAGCACACTGTATTTGTACCTCCAACACAAGATCGTGCTCATACTGCAGCACACTGTATTTGTACCTCCAACACATGATCGTGCTCATACTGCAGCACACTGTATTTGTACCTCCAACACAAGATCGTGCTCATACTGCAGCACACTGTATTTGTACCTCCAACACATGATCGTGCTCATACTGCAGCACACTGTATTTGTACCTCCAACACATGATCGTGCTCATACTGCAGCACACTGTATTTGTACCTCCAACACAAGATCGTGCTCATACTGCAGCACACTGTATTTGTACCTCCAACACATGATCGTGCTCATACTGCAGCACACTGTATTTGTACCTCCAACACATGATCGTGCTCATACTGCAGCACACTGTATTTATATCTCCAACACAAGATCGTGCTCATACTGCAGCACACTGTATTTGTACCTCCAACACAAGATCGTGCTCATACTGCAGCACACTGTATTTGTACCTCCAACCCATGATCGTGCTCATACTGCAGGTGCCTGTGGTGCTGAACCATGTCTGTTATTATGGTTTGCACTTGCAGTACATATGACAAAAGGCAAACATGGAGTTGAAATGTGTGTACATTAGCAGTATGATAGACATCCTGATTCCAGAAGGAAGGGATTACACAGGACCACTTAAAAAGTGGTCCTGTACCACTTTTTACCCCTCTTGCTTAAAATGCATACAATAAAACTCTTTTAACCAGAAAATAATAAGCACATATAAAAAATGCATCCTGGAAATAAGTTCAATAGTTTTGTACTGTAGCGGACTGTGAGATTGTAAAACGTACTTTGCATTATCACTTCTGAGATAAGGAAACCATGTATAATCATTTTTCATTGACGCTCTGTGGTCATTATTCCAGGAACAGGAAACTATTTTACAAGAACACTTCTGTTCTGGTGTGCGTCTGTTCTGTTCTTACTGATGGAGTACTTGTTGGGTATATTGAACTGATTTATACAGCAGAGGCTCTGCGTACTGATCCTGCTTGCATCATTAATAATGGACATTAAGCTTCTAGAGAACACTTCTTAACCCTCCTTTTTAAATGCACTGAACTGGTTAATCCTTTTGTGTTTTAAGAAATGATTTACCCTTGAGATGGGAGTCTTGTTTATTTGCTTTTCTCCAGCTGGGTGGAACCTTCACAAGAGTGGGTGAAGTGACTTGCTGAGTCAGAGGTGAGATGGGAATTCATGCCAAGGATCACTTACCAGTCACTGTCCTGTATCCCAGAGATGCTGTTAATACATCACTCTTCCCAGTGCTTACCAGTCACTGTCCTGTATCCCAGAGATGCTGTTAATACATCACGCTTACCTGTAGCTGTCCTGTATCCCAGAGATGCTGTTAATACATCACTCTTCCCAGTGCTTACCAGTCACTGTCCTGTATCCCAGAGATGCTGTTAATACATCACGCTTACCTGTAGCTGTCCTATATCCCAGAGATGCTGTTAATACATCACTCTTCCCAGTGCTTACCAGTCACTGTCCTGTATCCCAGAGATGCTGTTAATACATCAGGCTTACCTGTAGCTGCCCTGTATCCCAGAGATGCTGTGATTTCCATTACACGAGAGTAGATGTTAAAACTTCATGCTGATTTGAACTCGGCTCTCGCCAAGATAAGCACCAACTAAGACGTAGCTTTACAGTAAACTAATGTGATCCATATGCGTCTCCATCCATTTACGTTTCCTTCCATATGATGATGTAGATATCCTTCTGTCTGGTGTTAATGGCTGAAGTGTAATGCTGGCTCCAGGGATCAGCTTATTTTGCCTCCCTGGCGCATCAGCACACACAACGGCTGCGATGCTGGCTCCGGGGATCAACCAAAGTGCGGCCTCCCCAGCGCATCAGCATGACAACCGTCTGGATTGAGCTAAGTAGGGTACATCTCTGGGGTTTTCAAGTGGGCACCTTCCATCCTCAGTGTTTCGTCGACTAGCCCACGACACCTCAAGAGGGCTCGACGGTGATTCTGGCGTCCCAGCATCACCCCCCTCCGTCCCCCACTCAACTCAGCCCAGCTTACTTACCTGTCCCCAGCCAGAATCTTTCCGTCTCAACCACAGCCAGTTGCTGCTCCTCTCTGCTGCTTCAGATAAGTTCTTCACTGTGCGACGCAACTCTTGGCCACTGAATCCGACGTCTCTGAGAAACCGGGTTGTAGAGTGTGCCACAAATCCTCGACAACCCACTTCCACTGGGTAAACCCGAACTCTCCATCCTCGCTGTTCCACTTCAGTGGCTAGTTGAGCATACCGCAGTTTCTTCCTCTCATACGCCTCATCTACAGCATCCTCCCATGGCACTGTTAACTCTACCAGGTGAACAAGGCGTGCTGATCCAGACCACAAGACAATATCTGGTCGAAGGTTAGTGGTGGCAATCTCAGGTGGAAAAATAAGCCGTTGACCAACATCTGCCAGCATTTTCCAGTCTCTAGCAGCTTCCAGTTGTCCTGGGCGAGGATTGGTTTTAACACCTTTTCTTGGTGGTTGCTCTCCTGGGCGGAGGAATGTTGTCTTTTGTGTGTAATGTTTTGATGGAACAGGTGGCAACTTATTGGTCATGTTACGCTTGTCTTCCAATGCTAAGGCCAAACATCGCAGCACCTGGTCATGGCGCCAAGTAAACCGTCCTTGGCTAAGAGCCACCTTACATCCTGTCAAAATGTGCCTTAATGTTGCAGGTGATGAACACAAAGGACATGAGGGATCCTCTCCTACCCAGAGGTTTAGGTTCTGTGGTGATGGGAGAACATCATATGTTGACCTGATGAGGAAACTGATCCTGCTCTGTTCCATTGACCATAGGTCTTGCCAGCCAATCTTGCGTTGTTCCACACTCTCCCATCTCATCCATTCTCCCTGTTTGGCCTGGGAAATGGCCTTTATACACCTCATCCTCTCCTCCTGCTTTTGCACCTCGTTGACTACCAGCTTCCTTCTTTGAGCTGGGGCCGCCTTGTGCCATGTAGGAGGAGTTGAACTGAAACCAAGACCCCCTCTTCCATGCTGAACTTGCCCCATGATATCACCAATTCGAAGGGCAGCCTTTGCATCTTCCACAGCTTTCTTTGCCGCCCACTTTCTTCCAGTTTTCAACACAGGTGCTGCCTCCCTTACGCATTTATCCCGTGACTCTACTAATGTCATTTCCAATCTGACCTTGGCGCACTTAAACTCCTCGGTTAGAGCAGAGACTGGTAGCTGCAGTATTCCTTTACCATAAAGTCCCACTCTGCTGAGGCAGCGTGGAACTCCCAACCATTTCCTGATGTATGAACTGATTAAAGCTTCCAGCTTCTCTACTGTTGTCAAAGAAACCTCGTACACAGTCAGTGGCCACAGCAACCTCGGCAGTAGACCAAACTGAAAGCACCAGAGTTTTAGTTTACCTGGTAGAGCGCAGCTGTCTATGCTCTTCAACCCTTCCACTGCTTGTTGTCTAACTTCTCCCACACGAACTGTGTCCTTTAGATCCCCGTCGTACCATCTCCCAAGACTCTTCACTGGCTTCTCAGACACTGTTGGTATTGCCTCACCATTAATGAAGAATGTTTTATCTACTACTTTGCCTTTAATTATAGAGATGCTCCTTGATTTAGTGGGCTTGAATTGCATTCGTGCCCATTCAATGTTATTGGTTAATTTGCCCAATAATCGATTAGTGCAGGCTACTGTTGTAGTCATGGTTGTCATGTCATCCATGTATGCTCGAATTGGTGGTAGTCGCATTCCAGAAGCCAAGCGCTCTCCTCCTACTACCCATTTTGATGCCCTAATGATTACTTCCATTGCCATGGTAAAAGCCAGCGGAGAAATGGTGCATCCTGCCATTATTCCAACCTCTAGGCATTGCCATGTAGTGCTGAATTCTGAAGTTGAAAAACTGAATTGCAAATCTCCAAAATAGGCTTTCACTAAATTTGTTATTGTCATCGGTACACTGAAAAAATCAAATGCTGCCCAAAGTAGTTCATGTGGCACTGAACCATATGCATTAGCCAAATCCAGGAATGTCACATGGAGCTCCTTCCTCTCCTTTTTAGCTGATTGAATTTGTTGCCAGATCACATTGATGTGTTCTAAGCAACCTGGGAAACCTGGAATGCCCGCTTTTTGTATTGAAGTGTCAATAAAGCAGTTCTTTAATAGGTAAGCTGACAATCTCTGAGCAATAATGCTGAAGAAAATCTTGCCTTCTACGTTTAATAGGGAAATGGGACGAAACTGACTGATGCTTGTAGAATCTTTTTCTTTAGGTATAAAGACTCCACCTGCTCGGCGCCATGCTCTTGGTACAACCTGTTTTTCCCATGCCACTTTCATCAATTTCCACAGAATTCGTAGAACTCCTGAAGCACTCTTGTACCCTCTGTACGGAACTCCATTAGGCCCTGGAGATGATGAAGCCCTTGCTTTTTTCACAGCTTGCTCTATTTCTTTCCACTTAGGTGCACAGTCCTCCATTTGGTATTCTGGTGGATTGATAGGTGGGATGTCTGACGGAATTGACATAGGCTCCTGCCTTTTTGAATCTGTATGTGTTTCCTCCAAATATCTCTCCAGCTCAACCTTAGATGCTTTTAGTGTGCCATTCTTCTCACTGGTGAATAACTTCTTTACAAATTTGAATGGGTCTTTATAAAAGTTAGCTCTCGCACGCTCCTTCTTTTTGTAGCGTTTCCGTAGGCGCTCAGCTCTGCGCAATGTTGCAAGCTTATCTTTTATGACCCTTTGTAAGAGATTGAGTCCCTCCTTCTGACTTTGTTCTGCTCTTCTCCATTGGTTCCTCAGCTGTCTCCTTTCTCTAACTAAGCGTTCAATCTCCTGCTGCCGTCTAGACTTTCCAGGAATAGTTTGTACTTTTTCCTTCCTTTTTTCAACTCCAAACCTCTCACTTCCATATGCGTAGATGATGTCCCCAAATTTATCCAGCTTCTTTTCAACTGTTCCACTTAATCTTTCCAATGCAACGCAGAGATCTGTGTTTACTGTGTCCCATGCAGTTTTCTCACAAGCTCTTGGCCATTTAACTCCAGGCTTGTGCCCGTTGAGGTTCTTTTCTCTCTTATGCTGGTTTGTTTGACCGGGTTCACAAGGATCATTAGGTTCATCACTAACTGTGTCCATGCAAGTCCTCCTCACATCTATGACAGGGGTGCTGATATCCTGCGAACTGTGGTTTGCTTCCTGTCGCTGGATTTCATTCGACTGACTTGACTGACTTCGTAAGAAGTACTGATCAATGCGAGGCCCTTGTCCCTTCTTCCTCAAGCATTTCATTCTCCCTTGATGAATCTTCAAACCCCTGACCGTTGTCGCCTTGCTCCAGCCGCAGACACAAACCTGGAGTTCTATGTCTTTGTTAACTGCAGATCTTGAACTAGTCTTTTGTGAAGTACTCTCCATACTCATATCCGTTTCCGTTCCTAAGTCGTTAACCGTGTTGTCCAACGTTGAGTCATCTTCCGCCCCCGCTCTCGCAGACTCTAGGGGTATTTTTCTCTTTAATTTCTTAGAAGCCTTGGGCGGGTGTCTCCAGCATCCTGTAAACACAGAGCTGGATACTGCCGACAAGGGTAGCTAACCCTTACCAGCCCCAATGGGGTCTCTTTCCTCCTGTCAGCTGTCTCTCCAGGCTGTCACAAGGTCTTTCCCTTGTTGCCAGCTGCACTATTCACAGCAGTCACTGGACGTATCCAGATCTTCATGATTTCCATTACACGAGAGTAGATGTTAAAACTTCATGCTGATTTGAACTCGGCTCTCGCCAAGATAAGCACCAACTAAGACGTAGCTTTACAGTAAACTAATGTGATCCATATGCGTCTCCATCCATTTACGTTTCCTTCCATATGATGATGTAGATATCCTTCTGTCTGGTGTTAATGGCTGAAGTGTAATGCTGGCTCCAGGGATCAGCTTATTTTGCCTCCCTGGCGCATCAGCACACACAACGGCTGCGATGCTGGCTCCGGGGATCAACCAAAGTGCGGCCTCCCCAGCGCATCAGCATGACAACCGTCTGGATTGAGCTAAGTAGGGTACATCTCTGGGGTTTTCAAGTGGGCACCTTCCATCCTCAGTGTTTCGTCGACTAGCCCACGACACCTCAAGAGGGCTCGACGGTGATTCTGGCGTCCCAGCATCACCCCCCTCCGTCCCCCACTCAACTCAGCCCAGCTTACTTACCTGTCCCCAGCCAGAATCTTTCCGTCTCAACCACAGCCAGTTGCTGCTCCTCTCTGCTGCTTCAGATAAGTTCTTCACTGTGCGACGCAACTCTTGGCCACTGAATCCGACGTCTCTGAGAAACCGGGTTGTAGAGTGTGCCACAAATCCTCGACAACCCACTTCCACTGGGTAAACCCGAACTCTCCATCCTCGCTGTTCCACTTCAGTGGCTAGTTGAGCATACCGCAGTTTCTTCCTCTCATACGCCTCATCTACAGCATCCTCCCATGGCACTGTTAACTCTACCAGGTGAACAAGGCGTGCTGATCCAGACCACAAGACAATATCTGGTCGAAGGTTAGTGGTGGCAATCTCAGGTGGAAAAATAAGCCGTTGACCAACATCTGCCAGCATTTTCCAGTCTCTAGCAGCTTCCAGTTGTCCTGGGCGAGGATTGGTTTTAACACCTTTTCTTGGTGGTTGCTCTCCTGGGCGGAGGAATGTTGTCTTTTGTGTGTAATGTTTTGATGGAACAGGTGGCAACTTATTGGTCATGTTACGCTTGTCTTCCAATGCTAAGGCCAAACATCGCAGCACCTGGTCATGGCGCCAAGTAAACCGTCCTTGGCTAAGAGCCACCTTACATCCTGTCAAAATGTGCCTTAATGTTGCAGGTGATGAACACAAAGGACATGAGGGATCCTCTCCTACCCAGAGGTTTAGGTTCTGTGGTGATGGGAGAACATCATATATCCCAGAGATGCTGCTTACCAGTCACTGCCCTGTATCCCAGAGATGCTGTTAATACATCAGGCTTACCTGTAGCTGTCCTGTATCCCAGAGATGCTGTTAATACATCACTCTTCCCAGTGCTTACCTGTCACTGCCCTGTATCCCAGAGATGCTGTTAATACATCACGCTTACCAGTCACTGTCCTGTATCCCAGAGATGCTGTTAATACATCACTCTTCCCAGTGCTTACCAGTCACTGTCCTGTATCCCAGAGATGCTGTTAATACATCACGCTTACCTGTAGCTGTCCTATATCCCAGAGATGCTGTTAATACATCACTCTTCCCAGTGCTTACCAGTCACTGTCCTGTATCCCAGAGATGCTGTTAATACATCAGGCTTACCTGTAGCTGCCCTGTATCCCAGAGATGCTGTTAATACATCACTCTTCCCAGTGCTTACCAGTCACTGCCCTGTATCCCAGAGATGCTGTTAATACATCAGGCTTACCTGTAGCTGTCCTGTATCCCAGAGATGCTGTTAATACACCACTCTTCCCAGTGCTTACCTGTCACTGCCCTGTATCCCAGAGATGCTGTTAATACATCAGGCTTACCAGTCACTGTCCTGTATCCCAGAGATGCTGTTAATACATCACTCTTCCCAGTGCTTACCAGTCACTGTCCTGTATCCCAGAGATGCTGTTAATACATCACGCTTACCTGTAGCTGTCCTATATCCCAGAGATGCTGTTAATACATCACTCTTCCCAGTGCTTACCTGTCACTGCCCAGTATCCCAGAGATGCTGTTAATACATCAGGCTTACCTGTCACTGTCCTGTATCCCAGAGATGCTGTTAATACATCACTCTTCCCAGTGCTTACCAGTCACTGTCCAGTATCCCAGAGATGCTGTTAATACATCAGGCTTACCTGTAGCTGTCCTGTATCCCAGAGATGCTGTTAATACATCACTCTTCCCAGTGCTTACCAGTCACTGTCCAGTATCCCAGAGATGCTGTTAATACATCAGGCTTACCTGTAGCTGTCCTGTATCCCAGAGATGCTGTTAATACATCACTCTTCCCAGTGCTTACCAGTCACTGTCCTGTATCCCAGAGATGCTGTTAATACATCACTCTTCCCAGTGCTCACCAGTCACTGTCCTGTATCCCAGAGATGCTGTTAATACATCACTCTTCCCAGTGCTTACCAGTCACTGCCCTGTATCCCAGAGATGCTGTTAATACATCACGCTTACCTGTAGCTGCCCTGTATCCCAGAGATGCTGTTAATACATCAGGCTTACCTGTCACTGCCCTGTATCCCAGAGATGCTGTTAATACATCACTCTTCCCAGTGCTTACCTGTCACTGCCCAGTATCCCAGAGATGCTGTTAATACATCACGCTTACCAGTCACTGTCCTGTATCCCAGAGATGCTGTTAATACATCACTCTTCCCAGTGCTTACCAGTCACTGTCCTGTATCCCAGAGATGCTGTTAATACATCACGCTTACCAGTCACTGTCCTGTATCCCAGAGATGCTGTTAATACATCACTCTTCCCAGTGCTTACCAGTCACTGTCCTGTATCCCAGAGATGCTGTTAATACATCACGCTTACCAGTCACTGTCCTGTATCCCAGAGATGCTGTTAATACATCAGGCTTACCAGTCACTGTCCTGTATCCCAGAGATGCTGTTAATACATCACTCTTCCCAGTGCTTACCAGTCACTGTCCTATATCCCAGAGATGCTGTTAATACATCACGCTTACCTGTCACTGCCCTGTATCCCAGAGATGCTGTTAATACATCACTCTTCCCAGTGCTTACCTGTCACTGCCCTGTATCCCAGAGATGCTGTTAATACATCAGGCTTACCTGTAGCTGCCCTGTATCCCAGAGATGCTGTTAATACATCACTCTTCCCAGTGCTTACCTGTCACTGCCCTGTATCCCAGAGATGCTGTTAATACATCAGGCTTACCTGTAGCTGCCCTGTATCCCAGAGATGCTGTTAATACATCACTCTTCCCAGTGCTTACCAGTCACTGCCCAGTATCCCAGAGATGCTGTTAATACATCAGGCTTACCTGTAGCTGTCCTGTATCCCAGAGATGCTGTTAATACATCACTCTTCCCAGTGCTTACCAGTCACTGTCCAGTATCCCAGAGATGCTGTTAATACATCAGGCTTACCTGTAGCTGTCCTGTATCCCAGAGATGCTGTTAATACATCACTCTTCCCAGTGCTTACCAGTCACTGTCCTGTATCCCAGAGATGCTGTTAATACATCACTCTTCCCAGTGCTCACCAGTCACTGTCCTGTATCCCAGAGATGCTGTTAATACATCACTCTTCCCAGTGCTTACCAGTCACTGCCCTGTATCCCAGAGATGCTGTTAATACATCACGCTTACCTGTAGCTGCCCTGTATCCCAGAGATGCTGTTAATACATCAGGCTTACCTGTCACTGCCCTGTATCCCAGAGATGCTGTTAATACATCACTCTTCCCAGTGCTTACCTGTCACTGCCCAGTATCCCAGAGATGCTGTTAATACATCACGCTTACCAGTCACTGTCCTGTATCCCAGAGATGCTGTTAATACATCACTCTTCCCAGTGCTTACCAGTCACTGTCCTGTATCCCAGAGATGCTGTTAATACATCACGCTTACCAGTCACTGTCCTGTATCCCAGAGATGCTGTTAATACATCACTCTTCCCAGTGCTTACCAGTCACTGTCCTGTATCCCAGAGATGCTGTTAATACATCACGCTTACCAGTCACTGTCCTGTATCCCAGAGATGCTGTTAATACATCAGGCTTACCAGTCACTGTCCTGTATCCCAGAGATGCTGTTAATACATCACTCTTCCCAGTGCTTACCAGTCACTGTCCTATATCCCAGAGATGCTGTTAATACATCAGGCTTACCTGTCACTGCCCTGTATCCCAGAGATGCTGTTAATACATCACTCTTCCCAGTGCTTACCTGTCACTGCCCTGTATCCCAGAGATGCTGTTAATACATCAGGCTTACCTGTAGCTGCCCTGTATCCCAGAGATGCTGTTAATACATCACTCTTCCCAGTGCTTACCTGTCACTGCCCTGTATCCCAGAGATGCTGTTAATACATCAGGCTTACCTGTAGCTGCCCTGTATCCCAGAGATGCTGTTAATACATCACTCTTCCCAGTGCTTACCAGTCACTGCCCAGTATCCCAGAGATGCTGTTAATACATCAGGCTTACCTGTAGCTGCCCTGTATCCCAGAGATGCTGTTAATACATCAGGCTTACCTGTCACTGCCCTGTATCCCAGAGATGCTGTTAATACATCACTTGCCAAATAATTTAAATTCGTTTCCCGGCTTTGTCTCACTGTTTAGCAAATTGCAAACTATTGTATACCAGAAATGTGTGGATCTTAGAAGGAATACATAGACCCTGAGTGGCTGATGTGAGGACAGCCATGTTAATAATAATTCTATTATATATATATATATATATATATATATATATATATATATATATATATATATATATATATATATATATATATATATATATATATATGAATGAGACAAGCTTTATCCAATAGTTTTTTGCATATACTCTACATGCAGTGTACAATAGGTCATGGTGATCTGCTTTTTCATGATCACTCCCACTGGCTTTGCTTTACAGTATTTTAATTTTTTTTTTTTTGCTTGCCCTTGATATGCATTTTGAGTCAATTGACAATGTTCTTTGATGTTAGACTCAAGGCATCAAAGAGCAAGATTGACCGACCACTGCTGGCAAATTTCCAGTTACTGTCCAGCCTGTGTCACCAGCCATTCATGATTGGTATGCAAACTAGCAGGGCTTTTGTCAGCTGAACAAATCCTTACCAAACGGATTCCAAGCCTAGAAAAAGCTTTAAATAATTAAAATAATAATCTGATGCAAGCCTCAGGACCTTGGAATTTCACTGATCTTTTTGCATGTATTCATTATTGCCTAGAAGTTTTCATTGCAAAGTGCAACATGCCGATAGTATTGCATAAATGTTATTCATGATTATAGTTTAGCATAATGATTATGAATATGCTGCATCCATTGGTACAGCTGGGTCATTAAAGTGGAGTACATTCTGGGGAACTGTTTGTTTTCTCTGTATAGTTGATGATACATGAACCCTATATAATGCAGAAAAGGGTTCCATGGTATGTGTTGTGTGCAGACAGGCTGGTAAAATAAGAGTTCATGTTGAGAATCTGGTGGTATACTTGCCATTTTTATGTCTTTGACCTCTTTTTTCACCATGTTGGGACCAGCCTAACCAAATGAAGTGAGAAATTTAAAGCATGTTTCAAGAGCATAACAACAAAAACAAATGAATTCATGGATGCGATTTACATAGACCTTGACGCCACCCTTTAACATGATGGTATAAAGAGTGATAGGGTCCAGCCCCCTGCAGAATTCATCCAGATAGCTGCTTAAGGATGCTATTAAATAGGCTGTAACTACAGGCCTCTTGGATTTACTGGTGTCTTCCTCTTGAGGTAAAATCAGGAGTTCAAAACCACATGGTACTGCACCAGCATGAGGAATACTATTTTATTTACCCAGTCACTGTCTGTGACAGACTGCAGGGGAAAACTGCCCCGCACTGCTTGGGAAAACCAACCTTTGATGTGTCTGGAAATGTGACCAGATCACTTAAACTCCAGTCTTTGTTTGGCCTGTTGCGGATGATGTTTGGGACTTGTTTGCTTAACCCTTATTCTATACTTAGAGCAAATTATATGTTCATTCTGTACGAAATTGGTACGTGTGCTTTGAATGACATTTTAGCATCTGCTTCTGTACAAAATTGGTATGTGTGCTTTGAATGGCATTTTAGCATCTGCTTGTGTTGCCCTTGTAAATTCTGTTTTCAACCTCGTCATTTGCACACCACTTTGTTTATGCAAGGATTCATGAACAGTCTACTCTCTTGTCTGCAACAACAGACTGGCAGCAGTTTGGAGTCTTTGCTGTAACTTATGAACCACATCATCTAGGATGTTTCTGCAGCCTGGTGGTTATTATTATTATTTATTTCTTAGCAGACGCCCTTATCCAGGGTGACTTACAATTGTTACAAGATGTCACATTATTTCTACATACAATTACCCATTTATACAGTTGGTTTTTACTAGAGCAATCTAGGTAAAGTACCTTGCTCAAGGGTACAGCAGCAGTGTCCCCAACCTGGGATTGAACCCACGACCCTCCGGTAAAGAGTCCAGAGCCCTAACCACTACTCCACACTGCTGCCATATGGTGTGAAACTGAACGGTTACCTTTCAGTTTCACACAATATGAATGAGGTGGTGTTTTTTTTTGCATCAATATTTAAAAATTAGTAACAATTACTCCAAATAACCAATCACTACTTTTCCTATGAATCGCATGTTTACCACAACAATAAGATTCTCTCCCTATGCTTTAGGTATTGAGAACCCATCTTATCCCTTCATATCCAATGTACTGTAAAGGGAGTAAAATGTTTCAGGTGTACAATACCGTGGGGGCAGGTTAAGTTGATTTCACCAGAATGAAAGTGAAAATAAAGTCTGAAAAAAATTAAATACAGAAGAACCATAAGGGACTTAAAAGAAAGTTTTTTTGCTAAAAAAAGAAAATAATCCTTGGTTAACACGTTTTAATTGACCTATA
This sequence comes from Acipenser ruthenus, assembly GCF_902713425.1. NCBI lineage: Eukaryota > Metazoa > Chordata > Actinopteri > Acipenseriformes > Acipenseridae > Acipenser > Acipenser ruthenus. The sequence goes on from NC_081193.1 coordinate 3,450,975, forward strand.
AAAATAGCAACAAAAAAAAAGATATTTAACATACAGTGAGAACTAGGGCACCAGAGATAATATTGCCAGTAAGATGCACCGCTGGTATGGCTCAATTCAAACTCTTCGGAGTGTTACTTTGCTCAGCGTTCTCTCAGCATTTCTCTCAATGTTAGAACATTCTGCCTGTGTTCCAGGGTTGCCCTGTGTAACCAAGCCAATGCAGATTCATATCTCTGTGTAAGAGAACTTTTCAGTAAAAGGATGCATAGAAATTTGACACATTTAGACAGAATTGATCCATTGGATTTTTTATCGCCAAATTATAACAGTGTAAATATTTTCCAAATTTCACTGAATAAAGTAATTGTTTACAGCACTGATTTGCAATGCATGACCTGGATAAGCATTGGAAACCTTGCACAGTGACTGGGATGTAGCTTGGGCTCAGTCCAAGCGAAATGGCTTTCTGCTGTGGTTAATAATACAGTACAATGCCCCTGATACTTACAGGCTTCAGAAACCTCTCTAATAAAGTAATTGTAAAGAAATGTTTAACCAGTCTTCTGAGTAATGCAGTTAGTTTGTTCAGGTTTGCTATCAAACATTGGTATAGTATGTATAGTACTGCTCCAACTGTAGCAGCTTTTGGTAGCTACAGTGTACATATATTTTTATTATTATTGTTTTTTAAACTTTATTTTAATACATTGTTACAGGCAGTGGTATATTTCATTGACGTGGATATTTTTCAATCTGGATTATAAAATAAATGCAAAAAACACACTGCTATACACCGATTATTTCAAACGATCTACAAAATATGTCATTTCCCTTTCTTTTTTGACTGTGTGTTGCAGTTAATCAAGTGAATACTTTACGAAGGTGATTGTGGATGTGGGGATGTCTTCATTGGTTTAATAATAGCACTGTACATGTCTGAGGGGGTGGGGATGTCTTCCATTGGTTTAGTAATAGCACTGTAACATGCATTCAGAACTGGGCAGACACATGGCAAATGACATTTAATAGAGAACAGTGTAAGGTTCTGCATGCAAGCAATGAACATGTGCATTATAAATGCTATATGGGAGGTACTGAAATTGAAGAAGGAACCTATGAAATAGACCTAGGAGTTTATGTTGACTCAGAAATGTCTCAATCTAGACAATGTGGGGAAGTTATAAATAATTGTATTTTTTTTTTCTTTATTGGAGATATTTTTGTATTTCTCTTCTGTTTTTTTCAAGGCAGTAATCAGTAATGTGTACAATCCTGTTTTCTTCTCTCTAGGGGTCCCAGTATAGCTGTATGCAGCGATGGAGGATGGGAAGCCAGTGTGGGCGCCCCACCCAGTTGATGGGTTTCAGCTGGGCACTATTGTAGACATTGGTGCGGACTCATTAACAATCGAGCCACTGAAACAGAAGGGCAAGGTAAGTGTCAGCTTAACTTTGTAATGCAAAGCTTTTTGAAAGGTCAGGCATCCAGGCTTTCTAAGCCTAAATCTCAATACTAGGCCTCTCACTCCATATTCAACTCGGTTCCAGTGATAACTTACCAAGTAAAAAACGTTCAGTACAAGCTCTCATAAAAAATGTGTGTTCTTTCTGTTGTCCTTTCTATACCTCTTTCAAACCATGATACCAATGCAGGATAGTACTGTGGTCTCCCATTGCAGCAGCGTCTGCGTATACTGTACTGTATATGTATTTAATCACTCACCTTTTATTTCAATTGTAGATCTCTTCACTCTTAAGTTGTTCATTCCTCCACCCACACAGACAGTGGTTTATTTTAAGGAGCCACAACACAAAGAAGCTCTGATTTCATCCTTTAGTCTAATTAAAAACTAATACCTCCCCTGCCCAGCTCTGCGTGTTTAAGTGCTGTAGACATTAAGGTTGGGTGAATTGTTTTTAAATAAAGCCTCACAGTTGACGCTCCTGACCTGTTCAGTATTCTGTAATATATCAAAGCTGTATCCCACTGTTTCTTTTGAGATCGGCAGAGCCGTCACACTATATACAGAGTCTGTACTGAGCCTGTCCACCATTCACATCCTGAAGTAAAACAAGAAATGTCTATTCGGTACTTTATGGCCCAGATTGAAATCCAGACTTGCAGTGTAAGTGGTGGTCATTAGTAAAGCTGGGCTCGGTGGTGGACATTCTCTTCCTGGCAGCCGGAGGTTTGTGCTGCACAGAGGCACAATAAGAGTTCTGTTCTTTCATAGATTATTTGTGCCAGTAAATTGAAGCAATCTTGCCTGATCTGTGCATGCAATGGCCAGTCAGATAAATGTTTGGACAAAAGGGAGTGCATGATACTATTTTGAGATTCACAATAGCGTATTGTGTTCCACTGAATTTGGGCTGTAAAATTTGTCCTTACATTTTTGTACTTGTTTTTAACAAGTTAGCTTAATGTACAGTCAGTGTTTTTCTGTTGGCTTCCTATGAAAATAAAAAAAGACCGACACACTAGCCAAAGTTACATCATATTTAATTTCAAGAGAACAGTGGAATCCTGGCAAACAGATGCCTTGCATTGGGAATAGAGAATTTGGGAGACATTTTTACGTGAATGAATTAACCTCATGGCTGTGATTTTTCTCTCTAGTTTATTTAAAATAAAAAATAAAAACGATAGAAATTCAAACCAGGAAGTCGTTCCTGGAGCGATTGCAAACCAAACATGTGGTCTGCAATGCCGCTTTTGCATTATTTAGAAATAAGCAGATGGAGATTGAGGAGGTCTATACGTATGGATGTGTTTCACACTTCAGAGAATTGAGTAACCAATCGTGATGAAACATGTTAAGGACATTATTTATCACGAGATAGATAGTATCATAATCTGGCAATCAGCCGGTGTGTTAGCAACTTTTACATTGTTGCACAGGATGTGGTCATTCTATAGAAAGTGTTTATTTCATCGGGGGTCTTTCCACACCAAATGGACTACATTTGTGGGTGTTCCCCACCTCACTGTCATAGATACTTTTGATGTTGCATATGGAAGTAACTGGAAGCATATGGAAGCGTTTTAGAAGAATCCCATAATAACTCTCAACTATCATTATTTATTTTAATTATTATTGTATCTTGATATTGAACTTCTTTGGGCAGCATTTTATTTTTTCAGTGTACCGATGACAATAACAAATTTAGTGAAAGCCTACTTTGGAGATTTGCAATTTTGTTTTTCAACTTTTCAATTCAGCACTACATGGCAATGCCTAGAAGGTGAAATAATGGCAGGATGCACCATTTCTCCACTGGCTTTTACCATGGCAATGGAAGTAATTATTAGGGCATCAAAATGGGTGGTGGGAGGAGGAGAGCGTTTGGCTTCAAGCATACATGGATGGCATGACAACCATGACTACAACAGTGGCCTGCACTAATCAGTTATTGGGCAAATTAACCAATTACAGTGGCTCTCAAAAGTATTCACCCCCCTTGGACTTTTCCACATTTTATTGTGTTATAACATGGAATCAAAATGGATTTAATCAAAATTGAGTTTTTGCCACTGATCAACACAAAAAAAAGTCTATAATGTCAGTGAAAAATAAAATCTACAAAATTAATCACAAATACAAAACAGAAAATAATTGATTGCATAAGTATTCACCCCCTTGAGTCAATATTTGGTAGAGGCACCTTTGGCAGCAATTACAGCCATGAGTCTATTTGGATAAGTCTCTACCAGCTTTGCCCATTCTTCTTTGCAAAATTGCTCAAGCTCTGTCAAGTTGAATGGGGACCTTTGGTGAACAGCAATTTTCAACCCTTTCCACATATTCTCGATTGGATTGAGGTCCGGGCTTTGACAGGGCCACTCCAGGACATTGACCTTTTTGTTTTTAAGCCACTCCAGTGTGGCTTTGGCTGTATGTTTGGGGTCATTGTCCTGCTGGAAGATGAATCTTCTCCCAAGTCCCAGGTCTCTTGCAGACATCAGCAGGTTTTCCTCCAGGATTTCTCTGTACTTTGCTGCATCCATTTTGCCATCTGTCTTCACGAGCTTTCCAGGCCCTGACGCAGAGAATCATCCCCATAGCATGATGCTGCCACCACCATGCTTCACGGTAGGGATGGTGTTCTCAGGATGATGTGCAGTGTTAGGCTTGCGCCAAACATAGCGCTTAGCGTTGAGACCAAAAAGCTCTATTTTGGTCTCATCAGACCATAGAATCTTCTTCCACTTGTTCTCAGAGTCTCCCACATGCCTTCTGGCAAACCCAAGACGAGATTTGATGTGAGTTTTTTTTTTTCAACAATGGCTTTCTTTTTGCCACTCTCCCATAAAGGCCAGTTTTGTGAAGCACCCGGGCTATTGTTGTCGTATGCACAGTGTCTCCCAGCTCAGCCATGGAAGACTGTAACTCAGTTTTTGAGGACGGCCTGTTCTAGACAGATTCACAGTAGTGCCATATTCTCTCCATTTCTTAATAATGGACTTTACTGTGCTCTGGGGGATATTCAATGCCTTGTTCTTATATCCTACCCCTGATTGGTGCTTTTGAAGAACCTTATTCCGGATTTGCTTTGAATGTTCCTTTGTCTTCATGATGTAGTTTTTGTTAGGAAATGTACTAACCAACTGTGGAACCTCCCAGAAAGACAGGTGTATTTAACCTGAAATCACGTGAAACACCTTAATTGCACCCAGGTGGACTCCATTCAACTAATTATGTGACTTCTAAAGACTTATAAAGGTGTGTCATAGCAAAGGGAGTGAATACTTATGCAATCAATTATTTTCTGTTTTATATTTGTAATTAATTTAGAACAATTTGTAGATTTTATTTTTCACTTTGACATTATGGACTTATTTTATGTTGATCAGTGGCAAAAACTCCTAATTAAATCCATTTTGATTCCATGTTGTAACACAATAAAATGTGGAAAAGTCCAAGGGGGGTGAATACTTTTGAGAGCTGCTGTACATCGAATGGGCACAAATGCAATTCAAGCCCACTAAATCAAGGAACATCTCTATAATTAAAGGTAAAGCAGTAGATAAAATGTTCTACATTAAAGGTGAGGCAATACCAACAGTGTCTGAAAAGCCAGTGAAAAGTCTTGGGAGATGGTACGACAGGGATCTAAAGGACACAGTTCATGTGGGAGAAGTTAGACAACAAGCAGTGGAAGGGTTGAAGAGCATAGACCGCAGCGGTTTACTGGGCAAACTGAAACTCTGGTGCTTTCAGTTTGGTCTACTGCCAAGGCTGCTGTGGCCACTGACTGTGCACAAGGTTTCTTTGACAACAGTTGAGAAGCTGGAAGCTTTAATCAGTTCATACGTCAAGAAATGGTTGGGAGTTCCACGCTGCCTCAGCAGAGTGGGACTTTATGGTAAAGGAATACTGCAGCTACCAGTCTCCGCTCTAACCGAGGAGTTTAAGTGCGCCAAGGTCCAACTGGAAATGACATTAGTAGATTCACGTGACAAATGCGTAAGGGAGGCAGTACCTGTGTTGAAAACTGGAAGAAAGTGGGCGGCAGAGAAAGCCGTGGAAGATGCAAAGGCTGCCCTTCGAATCGGTAATATTATGGGGCAAGTTCAGCATGGAAGAGGGGGTCTTGGTCTCAGTTCAGCTGCTCCTACATGGCACAAGGCAACCCCAGCTCAACGTAGGAAGCTTGTAGTCAACGAGGTGCAAAAGCAGGAGGAGAGTAAAGGCCATTTCCCAGGCCAAGCAGGGAGAATGGATGAGATGGGAGAGTGTGGAACAAAGTAAGAATGTCTGGCAAGACCTATGGACAATGGAACAGAGCATGTTCATCTGGTAGAGCTAACAGTGCCGTGGGAGGATGCTGTGGATGAAGCATATGAGAGTAAGAAACTTTGGTATGCTCAACTAGCTGCTGAAGCGGAACAGCCAGGATGGAGATTCCGTGTTTACCCAGTGGAGGTGGGTTGTCGAGGATTTGTGGCACACTCTACAACCCGGTTTCTCAGAGATGTCGGGTTCAGTGGCCAAGAGTTGCGTCGCACAGTGGAGAACTTATCTGAAGCAGCAGAGAGGAGCAGCATCTGGCTGTAGTTGAGACGGAAAGATTCTGGCTGGGGATCTCAAGCAAAATAGAAAGAAAACAACTCTGATGTACGGGTAAGTAAGCTGTGCTGAGTTCAGTGGAGGACGGAGGGGGGTGATGCTGGGATGCCAGAATCACTGTCGAGCCCTTTTGAGGTGTCGTGGGCTAGTTGATGAAACACCAAGGATGGAAGATGCCCACTTGAAGACCCCAGAGATGTACCCTACTTAGCTCAATCCAGACGGTTGTCATGCTGATGCGCTGGGGAGACCGCACTGTGGTTGATCCCCGGAGCCAGCATCGCAGCCGTTGTTTGTGCTGATGCGCTGGGAAGGCAAAATAAGCTGATCCCTGGAGCCAGCATTACACTTCAGCCATTAACACCAGTCAGAAGGATATCTACAATATCAGAAGAAAAGAAACACAAATGGATGGAGATGCAGATGGATCACATTAGTTTACTATAAAGTTATGTCTTAGTTGGCGCTTATCTTGGTCGAGAGCTGAGTTCAAATCAGCATGAAGTTTTAACATCTACTCTCATGTAATGGAAATCATAATTACCTATTGGTGACCATGGATGCTAATGCAATACAAGCAGATACTTTAAAGAGTGCCAGTTATAAGTAGACAGTTACATTTAGGTGATACATTTAGAGTCTGTGTATTTACAGTCATAGTATTATTTTTTAATAAGTTGTCATTTTATTACAATTTCACTGTAAGTACACTTATAGAAGCCAATGCAGTTACTGTATGTTTTATATACAGTACACCATAAACTTTAAGTATTGTTGTTATTATTATTATTATTATTATTATTATTATTATTATTATTATTATTATTATTATTATTTATTTCTTAGCAGACGCCCTTATCCAGGGCGACTTACAATCGTAAGCAAATACATTTCAAGTGTTACAATACAAGTAATACAATAAGAGCAAAAAATACAATAACTTTTGTTCAAGCAAAGTACAAGTGTGACAAACCACAATTCAATAATACAGCAGATAATAGTGATAATTACATCAGGATATGATTAAATAGTGATAGTTACATCAGGATGTGATTAAATACAAAGTACTACAGGTTAAACACTTGGCAGATTACATTATTCTGAAGTACAGGATTAAATGCAGTAAAATAGGGGGCAGATAAGAGCAAAATAAAGCACATTTACATGAAGGGTGATAGTGTCCCAGGATACAAACAGAGGAGTTCTACAGGTGCTGTTTGAAGAGGTGAGTCTTAAGGAGGCGCCGGAATGTGGTCAGGGACTGGGCAGTCCTGACATCTGTAGGAAGGTCATTCCACCACTGCGGAGCAAGGGTGGAGAAGAAACGGGCTCTGGAGGCAGGGGAGCGTAGCGGAGGTAGAGCTAGTCTTCTAGTGCAGGCGGAGCGGAGAGGTGGGGGTGTAGGGAGAGATGAGGGTCTGGAGGTAGCTGGGTGCAGTCTGGTCAAGGCATCTGTAGGCTAGTACAAGAGTCTTGAACTGGATGCGAGCGGTGATCGGGAGCCAGTGGAGCGAGCAGAGTAGTGGAGTAGCGTGGGCGAAGCGAGGCAGAGAGAACACCAGGCGGGCAGCAGAGTTCTGGATGAGCTGGAGCGGACGGGTGGCGGACGCAGGGAGGCCAGCCAGGAGGGAGTTGCAGTAGTCTAGGCGGGAGAGTACCAGGGCCTGGACCAGGAGCTGGGTAGCATAGTTGGTGAGGAAGGGTCGGATTCTGTGCTAAATTACATTTTATACAACACTTTGTCCATGTGTACCTGATAGATGAAGTGGTAGTCCAGAAATGATAGATAAAGAGAAGATGTGATACCTTTTAATAATCACAATTTTTAGTTAGCCAATAAAAGGTGTCGCATCTCCTTCTCTTTGTCCGTGTGTACCTGAAATAGAAATAAGAAACCTGTGACTTAACCTTTTATAAAGTGGCATCTTTTCAAGTGTTAAGAATCTGAGGGCAGCCACTTATTTCTGAATCCTTGAAGGACTGCTTGTATTACAGCCTTGTGTGTGTGCTCATAAGAGCTCCTTTCACATTTCACTCACCTTGCCTCATAACATACTGTTTCACATGGCTTTACCAATGAGTAAAGTCATTGGTACAGTATGTGTGAAAGACTGTAGCTCTAGAATTCGGATTGCGTTTCTTGAATTGCTGTAGTGAGAGAGGGTTGTTTTCCCATACCCAAGGACAGGGTTTTGTTTAAACTATCGCTGTGTACTGCTAATGTGGTGTGTGTACTACAGGGGAGACATGCAGTTATTTCTGTACTTGATGTCTACTGTCTCCTCGGTTTAATAAACTTGTATGAGTGTGATTCATGTGACTTTTATTTGTATTGCTATTCACTGGGCCTTCAACAGTATGTTATCCCAGATAAAATTCAATACAGCCCATGCAGACAGTTGACATCCTGTTTTATTTAGACTACAAATAAATCAATAATTAAAATACTACTGGTTATAAAATGTACCATAGATTCATATGGATCAGATGCAGTGTCTACAAATCTTGAATCTGGCAGAATGGTGAGGAAAAGCAGAGGCCGGACATTGCGAGACTCAGCGAGGCTAAGATTATTTCTGTATGTGGCTGAAACAGGACTTTCAAAAAGTTAGTCATCACAAGGCGAGTTATCTTCAAAAGAATAAAATTATATCTGATTTTTTTTCCCTTCTATAGACTTTCTTGGCTCCCATCAACCAGGTATTCCCATCTGAAGATGACTGTGACAAAATTGTGGAAGACAACTGTAAGCATGCTAGAGATTAAAAGTGCTCTGTTAATTGAACATGTTTTTCTAAGCAGAGTCCAGGGTCTCAAGTCTTGACTAACTTTATCTACTCTAATATTTTTTCCCCCTGTCTTTGGTCTTTTTCAGGTTCTCTCATGTACCTAAATGAAGCCACACTCCTAAATAATGTTAGAGTGCGGTATAGTAAAGATAAGATCTATGTAAGTATTAAGAAGATATATGTTTAATATAGATTTTAAAAAAAAAAGGTATTAAATTGCATCATGGGTGTGTGTCATCCTGCTTCTTAATCACTGGGAGATCCAAAGAGCAAAGTCGGTACTCCTTTGCACTGTATGTGTCGTTTCAAAGGACAGTGTAATGATTAAGCTGAACGGCCACAGGTTGGCTGTCATTGACAATGCCACCTTCTTCATCATTTAAAATGAGTCAAAATACCTGCATGCTATAATAGGTCCCCATCTCAGATGACTGTACTGATCCCCTAACACTGCTATCATGTTGCCCAATTGAACTTAGTGAGGGCTATTAAAATAACATGTCTTCCCCTTGCCATCTGCCCTGTGCATGGCAGCTGTACAGTGGAAAGGGAACACCGGCGCAGTATTTGTTTATACAGATGCCATCTAGTGGAGTATGGCAGTCACTGCATGTAGACATACAGTAAGGTACACTGACACATTATAGCTTGAATGCTAGTTGAAAGATGGACCCTGTTTTCAGTGCCAGCTCTACATAATTAAATAGGTGAGTGTAAGAACCACACAAGATTGTTTTGCTGCACTTTTCCTCCCTGTTCATTGTGGTTTCGGATAACGCTAACATTATCATTGTTATCAACTGAAGTGGAATATGATAGAATTATTTATTCATTTAATAAAACCAAGTACATTTGACTGTCTGCTTTAAAGCTTTGAAATGGTCAAGTCCTGTTTTGAATAACTTGTGGTGTTCCTACTGAATAGCAATTCATACAGTATCAGACTGCTTTATTTCAAATAAAACTCCCTCCTATTAAACCTTATGTGGTGGTTTAATAAAGCTTGCCAGACTTTTTTGATAAGACCTTATCTATCTAGTTCTGTGGTAGTGAGTGAAAGCAAACACTACTTGTGTCTGTAGTTTGAGTGCAGGAGCACTGTACATGGCATAGTGCAATTTAATCTCATTGTTGCTCATCGAATGAGCGTTTGTTTGGAAATGCTTAACCATTGACTTTGAGAAAAGCAAATCCGCCAGAAAGGATGAATTTGTCAACTACCAGAATAATATTAAAAAGTGAATTTCTGTTTAAGTGCGCACAGCCCACACATGTCTCGTACTAGCAAACAGGCACCTTGAAGACACGGAACGTGCAGATTGCTGACTAATGACAAACTTTTCCTGTTTCGTTTTCAGACGTTTGTAGCCAACATCCTGATTGCAGTGAACCCCTACTATGACATACCCAAACTGTATTCTCCAGAGACCATTAAGCAATACCAGGGAAAATCCCTGGGTACTTTGCCACCGCATGTCTATGCAATTGGTATGTAATGGACCAGTAATGTAGAACAAAGGGAGCATTTTCCCTGCAGCCTTTGGCTTTGTCAGTCATTTGCACAGCATGTGACCACAAGACAAGAACTCACAGGAGTCCTGCCTTGACTGTAATCTCCAAGCTAGTGCACCCCACTGCCCTGACTGTACCCTCTAAGCCAAATGCATCACTCATGAAAAGGCTGGTCTTAACCCTTCATTCTTTTGCTATGTATTTTTGGAAGTGAATGAACGTTCCTTTGTTTCCGAGGTTGTGGTTCCTCTGATATCTGTACTGGTAAAACAAAACACAGGAAAATAGTTTTGTTGAAACCTTGGTTTCACTATAAAAATATTTTCTTTAATAAATACTGAATATTGAACGATTGAGCTTTCACCTTTTTGATGACGTATGAGTCCCAACAAAGTGTGAGACATTAACACACCCGAAACACTGTAGAGTGTAAAATAATAGTCTTGTGGATTGGTTGTTTTAATAATCCATAAAATAGGTTTTTGAAATTTAGCACAAAGAACAATCTGCATACATAGGCGCCCCAGGCCTGCCCAGTTAAATACTGGTTATCTATTCAAATGTTGGTGTCTTCCCTTCAAGTTGAAAGATGGCACTATATAATGATCAGGAGTGATGACTTTAGTTAGCCACACTGTAAATTATTATTACTGTACGTATTAGATGTCACCAGAATATGTAATGCGGATAACCTATGTGTTTGTTTGTATTTTTTATTGTTTTTTCAGCTGACAAAGCTTTTCGTGACATGAGGGTGCTGAAAATGAGCCAGTCCATTATTGTGTCTGGTGAATCGGGAGCCGGCAAGACTGAAAACACTAAATTTGTTCTCCGGTATATGTTTTAGGAATCTAAACAATATATTGAAATGAAGCATGTACCGAGGCTGAACTCCAAACTGCTGCGTTTATATTGACCAATGAAATGAAACACAAACAGACTGACAAGAATATAAAAATGTGTGAACATCTAGCAAATGTGTGAATAAATACCATGGAACGGTAGAGGCAGAAGGATTTAGATGCTGGTTGTAATGAAAGTTATTTTGAGCTGGTCCCATCAACTGTGCTTAGCTTTTAAACTTGTAATCTTTCTGTATTTCACAGCTACTTGACAACATCCTATGGCACAGGTCAAGATATTGATGAGAGAATAGTAGAAGGTATATATTGTTTCTGTGTGTTTGTGCATATTTCTTTTATTTCATTAATAAAAGTGGTTGTAATTGTAATTTTAATAACACTTTTTTCATCACTCACATTTAATATGTTGTATTGTTGTGCACCTTTTCACAGTGAAGACAGTATTTTAGAAATGAAGATTTAAGAACATAAGAACATAAGAAAGTTTACAAACGAGAGGAGGCCATTCGGCCCATCTTGCTCGTTTGGTTGTTAGTAGCTTATTGATCCCAGAATCTCATCAAGCAGCTTCTTAAAGGATCCCAGGGTGTCAGCTTCAACAACATTACTGGGGAGTTGGTTCCAGACCCTCACAATTCTCTGTGTAAAAAAGCGCCTCCTATTTTCTGTTCTGCATAATAAGGGACACCAGTAGAAAGAGTATTGAAGCTTTTAAAGTTTCCTAGCAGTGTTTCTGCATGTAAGAGGTTTGTCCACTTTTTTTGCTGTCTTTTTTTGTATGACTTGTCGTAAGTTCTGTTTGACGTTGTGGATAAGTAATTTGAAGCTGATGTTATTACAATTTGAAAATGTGTTCTCTCTTGCTCTTTCATTTACAGCAAATCCTTTGCTGGAGGCCTTTGGAAATGCTAAAACGGTGCGAAACAACAACAGCAGCCGTTTTGGAAAATTTGTAGAGATTCACTTCAATGAAAAGGTATTGCATTTCCTTTGCAAATATAAAATAAAAGAAAGCATTGATACAATTTAAAAATAAACTACCTTGTGTGTGTTTTCAATTAGAACTCTGTGGTTGGAGGGTTTGTTTCCCATTACCTGTTGGAAAAGTCCCGCATCTGTATGCAGAGTAAAGAAGAACGCAACTACCATATCTTTTACCGTCTGTGTGCGGGAGCTTCTGAGGACATTCGGCAAAAGTTTCATTTGAGCTCTCCGGAGAGCTTCAGGGTGAGTACTCTACCCGTGCATCTTGTCTTTGTGATTTGGCGTAAGGTTTGGGTAGCTGATCAAAATGGCTTGCTTGTCATGCACACATTCAGTATACAAGTAAGTTATAGCATTTGGCATTGATTAAAAGCCTTAAAGGGTACATAAGGACCTTTTTATTTGATTGTCTTACATGTTCCCATGTGTTGCTACAACTGTTTACGTAAGGTGTTTGTGTATTGTTTTAATTTTCAATTTTTTTTTTTTTTTACATTTTGACCACTTCTTTTTAAAACTTTTAAATTGCATTCCCTGCCTCAAGATGGCTTCACATTTCCCATCATCCTCCTGCTCACATATGTAACTGAGATGGCTTTACCAGTGTTCTGCACCATTACATGGGAGTGTGGCATGCTACTGAATTACTGCTAAATATTCAGATAGAACGTATTACATGGAATAAAGCCTGTGTGTTTTGTATCCCTGCTTTAGTATCTCAACCGTGGCTGCACCAGGTTTTTTGCCAATAAGGAGACTGATAAACAGATCCCACAGAATCGCAAGAGCCCTGAGGTATAGTGTATATTTAATTGCCTTCTTGGAGCTTTACATTTTAAGTCACATTCATGACCTATGATTTCCCACACAAGTTTAATCTTGTTTAATTTGTGTTTGAAATGCAAGGAAATACATATTATGTAAATGTTATTTGTTCAATGTTTTTTTGTACACTGGTTGTCATGCTTTAAGCACATCTTACTTTTTTTTATCTTTTCTGTAAATTCAAGAGCCTAGTCATGGGCTACAGTATATAATCCCATTCCTTAAAACTGAGGCAACTCAGGAACACCAACAGATTCAAGTGTATTCCCCAATACTGACAGCCTGCACTGCGGACGTTACCTGATATGTAGGTTATAGGTAGACTTGTACATCACATCCCTCCTGAACAGCATTAAGATGCCTAGGAGGAACCCGCCCATCTGTTCATCCATGTGTTCAACCAGTCTGGAGACCAGAATAACTGTTTTTATACAGGTAGTAAAGGATTAAGGGATTCAGTGGAATCTAATGAAGACACAATATTTGTTTAAGCTTTGAAACTACCATACTTCCGGAAAAAGTGTACATTATTGGAAACCTGATGTAGATAAAAGCATACAAGACAGATACCCACAGTGTTATGTACATAAACACGCACAGACGATGCTTCTTTCAACAAACACATATTTACTACACTCGCTCTGACTTATACCTTCAACCCCTTAGAGACCCTGTGTTCCAGCATGCTGTGCTGTAAGACAGCCCTAAAGCAGTAGCCCAACCGCAACTGCTGTGAAACCAAAACAGATTAAACAGCAGCTGGCTAGAATGCAGTCAGCACTAAACATCAAAACACAGACACACCACACAGCCATCTAGTGGAGATGTGTGTGTGTGTGTGAGCATGAACGCTAAAGGTTTTTATTATTATTAAATATGTGTAGGTTGTTTAGGCAAGGATATGTCCTTGATAATTAGCCTAAATGGTGCAAATTTTATAACAGATTTCAGTACTAGTGATTTAAACGTGTCAGCAAAAAAAACAAAAAAAACCCAACATATATATATATATATATATATATATGTACAGTGTGAATACACATGTATTTACTATATATATATATATATATATATATATATATATATATACTGTATATATTTTTTATTATAGGTTCAGTGTTTTAGTAAAACTTTTTAAACCTTTTTGTGTTCACATTCAAACATGCTCTGAAAACGTGCTGCTTGAAGTTCTTGAATTAATAAATACAACAAAAACAGCTTTGAAAATAACTGTGTAATTTAGAGAGTAAATGTGCATGTATTTACACTAAATGTACTGTAAGCATTTTTTTAAAAACTTGATTCATGAAGTTTTAATTCCTTTTGTTTCACTCTTAAGTATTCTTCCCTGAGAGCTTGCAGCTTGTTCTTTCTTCAGTGTTAATTATGCCCAGTGGGTATGCATATCCCCAGCAATGGAAATGTACTTTAAATTAAGTGTCTAATTACTGTGTATTTACATAGTAGCTACTTAGTAAATACATGTGTACTCACATATAATTACAATGTTATTATGTATAGTTACAATGTAACTACCATGTACTTCACGTGCTATATCCCTAAATCTAAACCTAACCCTCTCTTTTCTAATACAATTGTGCACTTAAATATATGGTGCAAAAAGATTTACACATGAAGTACATTGTTTGTACCTATGCATAATAACATAGTAAATACATGTGTAACACATAATTACAAAGTAACTACTATGTAAATACACAGCAATTAGAGACACTTCATGTAGCGTGTTAGCCATTACTGGAGATGGCTGTAAGTGTGCTACAGAGCTGACAACCAGGGCAGATTACTGGCATGCTGAGCGCCTGCAATGGGACGATGTTGTTCTATGAACACTATGACTGTCCTCTAATGATTACATTGTTTAAATCTTCATGTTTTCCACTGCTTCTTCTCTATATGATATCAGGAGGATGAGGTGATCTCTTTTTATATACTTAGGAAAGTATTTTGTGTTGTAAATGGCTTGGTGTGTCAGGTTTTCCATCAGTGCTTGTTGAAGTGAGGCATTTGCAGAGAGATGCATGGGGGAAGATGGATAGATTGTGAACGTTGATTCTTTATTTTGTTTTTATTTGTTTAAACTGTAAGAATGTCACAGTAGAGGAACACACGATTTTTGTTTTACACATTTTATAATTTGTTTATCGTTTTAATGTATTATCTGTTCAGAAATGTTCTGAGAATACAGATTCTGCTGTATTTGAGTACATATTTAATCTGGGAGTTCAATTGAAAATCAGATGGTATAAAAGGGATATTGAACAGAGAAGAAAGTAACTTGTATTAAACAAATGACCAGTTCACTCACCTCCACAGCCTCCCATTGATCTATAGAAAAGAAATATCTGTATAGCAGTGTTTTGTTATTTGTATTTAATGTGTTAATTGAAAATAGCTAAAGTTTGCCATTTAAATAAAAGTTAATTAAATCATACTGTACACACCATACAGCTTACTGGAAGATTAATTTGGATCATTTTGTTTGACCAGTGTGTTTATTGTTCAGACTGTAACCACAGTACATTTGGCAGTACATTTTCACCAAAGGGCAAAATACCTTGCTAGGTTTCTGTTACACCCATGTGAGGGCCTTGCAAGTGAAGTAGGGAAGGGTGCCTTAATCTGCAAAAGTCATTCTGGTGCTGCCTGGCATTAGCAACACAATGTAGAACATGATGGAAGCTCTGCTAGCTTACTGATGCAGGGACCTCGGCTCTGCTAGCTTACTGATGCAGGGACCTCGAATCTGCTAGCTTACTGATGCAGGGACCTCGGCTCTGCTAGCTTACTGATGCAGGGACCTCGGCTCTGCTAGCTTACTGATGCAGGGACCTCGGCTCTGCTAGCTTACTGATGCAGGGACCTCGGCTCTGCTAGCTTACTGATGCAGGGACCTCGGCTCTGCTAGCTTACTGATGCAGGGACCTCGGCTCTGCTAGCTTACTGATGCAGGGACCTCGGCTCTGCTAGCTTACTGATGCAGGGACCTCGGCTCTGCTAGCTTACTGATGCAGGGACCTCGGCTCGGGCTGTTTGATAAGCTTCATACGAGCTGTACCGCTAGTCCTGAGTACCGGCCTGTCTGCCACTGTGAAGCACGATTGATCTGTGGCAGACCGCAAATAGTTCTGACAGGAATGTTGTATGGTGTTTGTATGAATCAATATGATAATTTAATAATACGTTCTGAAGTGCTGCAACTTTCCAGCACACGTTGTACCTAGATTTATTGCATATCTTTTAACAAAGACTAGATTTTATAGAAAGTTCAAACTAATAAAACTTTTTTTTTTTTTTAAAGTTAGCAAAAAAAGTTGTAGTATTCTATTGATTGGTTTCTGTGGTTATTTCTGAGGCAAGCAAAACATACGTGCCTTTTGCTCTTTGGCCCCTCTTCTCTGGAACGCCTCGACTCATTTTTATACGCTGGCTTACTGCACTGCATAGTTTTTATTGTATTGTATTGTTTTATGTATATATGTATTTTATGTATTTTTTTAATGTAAAGCGCTTTGTGATTTCTTTTAATGAAAGGCGCTATACAAAATATTTCTTCTTCTTCTTCTTCTTCTTCTTCTTCTTCTTACTGTAATACAGCCTTTTTGAGCAATGTATTTATTTAGATCTGACGTGCATTCTTCATTGAAACATCATTAAAAACTGTTAATGTCTCCAATGTGAGAGCTTTCAATGTATTCTTTGTTTCTGTGATGTCAAAGCCTGTAATTGGTGTCAATCATATCCCTCACATGGTATCGTTGAGCTGGCCGGTCTGGGAGAGGTGTAGATGAAGGGTGTTTCCACTGCCTCTCCCAGGTATCGTTGAGCTGGCCGGTCTGGGAGAGGTGTAGATGGAGGGTGTTTTCTCTGCCTCTCCCAGGTATCGTTGAGCTGGTCGGTCTGGGAGAGGTGTAGATGGAGGGTGTTTCCACTGCCTCTCCCAGGTATCGTTGAGCTGGCCGGTCTGGGAGAGGTGCAGATGGAGGGTGTTTCCACTGCCTCTCCCAGGTATCGTTGAGCTGGCCGGTCTGGGAGAGGTGTAGATGGAGAGTGTTTCCACTGCCTCTCCCAGGTGTCGTTGAGCTGGCCGGTCTGGGAGAGGTGCAGATGGAGGGTGTTTCCACTGACACTCAGCTACACCTCAGACAGCACAGTTTTGTATCTCATACCCAACGGGGTCAAGCTGTGCTGTGCTGCACAGAAGTACGTTATCGAAAGGCGTGCTAAAGAGATTCTGTTTTCTACCTCTTTTCTAACCACATCTCACCCAGACTGTCCCGCTCAGCTACACCTTGGGAAAGGCAGTAGAAACACCCTCCATCTACACCTTGCCTAGACTGCCCAGCATATGATTCTACTTTTTTGTTTTTTTATTTTTTTTAATCTTGATACTGTATATCCTGTTATCACATTACATGGCAAAACCTGACAATTAACAGGTATGTTTTTCCCAGGTTGCAAAATATGTTACTCTAAAAGCTGAATGATTTAGCACAGTATTTTATGCACTCCTCAAAAATAAACTGAAAACTAAGGACACAATGTACTGTATAAAATGCACTCCCATTATACCATCACCAGTATACTGTGACATTCTTATGGTATTTTGTAGTGTGTGTGTGTGTGTGTGTTTGTTTATATATATATATATATATATATATATATATATATATATATATATATATATATATATATATATATATATATATGAATGAATTTTCAACTTAATGAAACAGAAGATTTCAAATATTCTCTAAATACATGGGGCAGCAGGCTGAGTGAAATTTGCAGTGCTGATTTTGACTGATGTTTTTGACTGGATAGTGCTGGTTATGTGTGATGTACTTGTTTGGCATGCTTATAGTAAAAATAAAATAATGTGCATTAGTGTTATTGTGTAAAATATATCGTGGCCTAACTTGTATGCCACATCACTCTTTTTTAAAGTGTTCTTGTTTATACCAAGCCTATGAAAACAGCATGGTGGTGAGAAAGGCTGGGTAGGCTCAGTGTTTTAGAGTGTGAATCTATAATCTTAAATGAAAAGTACTGTAACTGCAGCAAACATAATGCATACCACGGGACTTACAAACTGCATGTCTGTTTTGTTATGGTGGTTTTGTCTGTTAGCATTTAAAGCAAGGCGCTTTGAAGGACCCCTTGTTGGATGATCAGGGTGACTTCAACAGGATGTGTGGGGCCATGAAGAAGATCGGTCTTGATGACACAGAGAAGCTGGATCTTTTCAGAGTGGTTGCTGGTGTTCTGCACCTGGGAAACATTGACTTTGAGGAAGCTGGCAGCACCTCAGGTTAGGTCTCTTGTAATCCCCACCTTGGGCTGGTGAGGTATGCATTTCTGCTTGTCTTTGATAGCAAGGGTTCAAACACAATAGGGATGTCAGCAATGTATTTCTGTTGACCTGGTAAACACGATCACTTCTGCTTGAGTGTTCAGTACTGAAGAGTGAATTCCTCTGTTATTTAGTAGATTTAGGTTTAGTGTTGGTTGCAGTGCAGGATTATCTCATTTAAGTTATTACCAATCCATATAACCAGCTTGTGCTTCTGAGTATACACACCATGTCTTTACTCCAGTATTTTTAATGATATGTGTGAATTATTACACCTGTGTGATTGCCCAGGATAAAGAGGAACCTGTCACTACATGGACTGTTTAATTGTAATAGATAGGGTGTGCTATATCTTTAAAGGTTTGCACAGCTGACTGTATGAGTTAATATACAGGCTGGTGGTGCAGTGGTTAAAGAAAAGGGCTCATTACCAAGAGGTTCCAGGTTCAATCCCGCCACAGACTCACTATGTGTGACCTGAGCAAGTCACCTAACCTCCTTGTGCTCCGTCCTTCGGATGAGACGTAATGAGGTCATATTGTAAGTGACTCTGCAGCAGTTGTTGATGTATAGTTCACCCCCTAGTCTCTGTAAGTCGCTTTGAATAAAAACGGAGGGCAGGCAATGTTCCTGGGTTTCAGTACATTTGAGTTGCAGAGAGGAATACAAATTCTAGCTTTTCATTAATTTCTTCTAATATTGCTCTTCAGGTGGTTGCACCCCGAAGAAGTCATCCAGCCAGACCCTGGAGTACTGTGCAGACCTACTCGGTCTTGACGAGGAAGATCTGAGGGTTAGTCTGACCACAAGAGTCATGCTGACAACAGCAGGGGGCGCCAAAGGAACCGTGATCAAGTAAGAGACCTCCCATTGATTTTCTGTAAACAGATGTAAAAACCTACAGGCCTGAGTCATTAAAACCAGCTCTGTTTGCAAGAAAAAGACAGATGGATTTTTTTGTTTTTGTTTCTTCGTTTATATGAAAAAAAAAAATGTTTTGGATTAAGACATAGTACAGTAATATTATTCTTCCTTTTGTCATTGTATTACAAAGAAAACTTCCTATTCAACAGAAATAGGATTTTCTGTAAAAAAAATAAATAAATAAACTGGCAGATAATATAGTTCTTAAGGAATTGTAAGTCTTGCAGAACTGTTATTCTGCCCAGTTCATGTGTAAAGTGCCAGTCCAGTGTAATTGGACATGTCTTTCCACCAGCCTTTCAAAGAGAGGTCTAGTGCTCATAATGAGGAACAGTAGCCATGGAAACCTTACGACTGCAGAGTGCAATAGGGTCCTCTAGAGCGGAACACCTCTCTCTCTGGATGGTTGTCAGTGCTGCTCTTGTCTGTCACTGCATTACCTCAGGTGCAAGTCAGTTATGATAGGTTCGCGTTTTTATTAACTCCTTCAGCTGTTTTTGACATCCAATCATTTTTTCTGAAAAATCTAAATGAAAGTTTCAAACCGAACCAGAACAAGGCAGCATTATTACACACATGTTCCTTTTTGTAACTGTGACAAATAAGCTGAATACAGCGTTATCGCATCACTCACACCAATGTATTGTAAAGTTAGACACAATGCACAAAGAAAACATGAATGTATTAATAGACATTACACTTTATTTATTATTTTCATGGTATCCCCCACTGTCCCCGTGGTCAGTTGTAAGTGGCAAATCACGTCCAAATCATGATTGAGTAGAACTGCAAGTCAACCTATGTGATTTTATATATATATATATATATATATATATATATTATACCTATGACTCTATGGAAAAGACCCTCCCACTTGAATTCAATCAATATACTGATAGAATGCAGAACCAAGGTAATCAAACTAAACTAATGTCAATACATGCACAGTAAATGAAGCTACCTTAATACAAATGAACTGCCCAGCTGACAGAAGCATCTCATTTGAAGCAACTTCCAGGTATTTGTCTGCAGCTTCCCTTTTGCTTGTTTCACCCAGTTTACTGCGTATTCCAGTTTCACAGTGGTTCACAACCTCAACTAACATTGCATTTTCTTTCTTTCTTTCTTTCTTTCTTTCTTTCTTTCTTTCTTTCTTTCTTTCTTTCTTTCTTTTCTGTCAGTTTAGCATCAATATTAAATTTGGATTAGATTTACACAGAGTAATTTAACAGCCACAACAGACTCCACTTTTAAATAGCTATTGATGCACAAAAGAAATGCAACACTCAGGTCTAATGGATTTAATCAAATATTTTAAACATAGATATCAAACAAAATCACAATATGTGAACAAAAATACAGATCAAAGAATCATGACAGGTTTTCAGTATGAAACGTGACACACTGTCAAAATGAAAACATTACAAAGTTTGTATCGGGTATGACTTCCCTGAGCATTAACACAATCCTGGCAGCACTGACGCATAGACCTGATCATCCTCTGGATAATCTGCTGTGGGATGGCCGCTCTTCCTGTGCAGCTGCAGACAGCTGGCGAAGGTTGGCTGGTCGTGGTTGTCTCCTGTGGATGGCACTGGCGATTTGGTCCGACCGATGTTCTATCAGACTCAGGTCAAGAGAAAAAGCTGGCCATGCAAGACCTTGACATTGTTTTCTTGAAGTCGTGCAATTGTAATCCTAGCACTGTGTGGTCTTGCATTGTCCTGCTGGAAAATCTACACTTCCGGATTGGCTTGCAGGAATGGAAAAACTGTTGCCTCAAGGACTTCATCAATGTATCACTGAGCAGTAAGGTTGCCCTCAATCTGCACCAAAGGCATTCTTGTGTTAAAGGAGATTCCTCCCCACATCATCACACTTCCACCGCCCCACCGGTTGGCTTGAACAATGCAACAGTCAGCATGACGTCTCCACACAGACTCCTTCAGGTCTGTCAAGGGCAAAACTGCATTCATCAGTGAATAAAACACTCCACCACAGATGTTCTCTGGCCCACAGAAGACGGCGATTTCATCTCTCAGCTGTCAACATGTTACACCTGAACGGCCTCCAAGCATGCAAATCATTTTCATGCAGACGCACGATCTACAGGTCATTCTGCTGATGCGCGGGTTACTTCTTCCTGGAATTTCTTGTGCTGTAGCCACTGCAGTCTGAAAACGATTATGCAGATGGATCAGTCGGATGTGATGGTCCTGGGCCAGTGTGGTGACCCTCTGCCTTCCAGGACGTGGCCTGTCCCTTACTGAGCCGGTTTCTCTGGACTAGTCTGCTGATTGTTGAAGCAGAACATCTCATTCTTCAGGCAACTTCTCTCGCAGACAGGCTGCTTTCAATCCTACCAATAGCAGCCAGGCAATCTTCATTACTCAAGAGGGGAATGGTCATATCTTTCGCTGTTCTTGCATTCATTAGAATTATGTCTTTTCAAATGATTATTTATACAGATTCTTAATCAACTCACTTTGGCAATTTTAACTAAACTCAAATACCAAACACTGAGCACCTGGCGTTTATGAAATCACATGACTTGAGCTCAGTATTTTGTTATCCTCATCTCATCTCAACTGGCCGTACAGAGTTTGGATGAATCTTAGCAGTGTGCATGCCCTTAAAATCAGTCAAGATGTCTTCATTGAACATGTTGAATCTTTTTCAGAACCAGTTTCGTTCAGATGTGATCAGTCTGTCTGGGTGCGGCGGTTGCCGATCAAGACTGACTGAGACCGATTAGTCATAAGGGTGTCAACCAGTGGTGGAGCAGGTTTAAATGAGATAGCTTGTCATGTAACTTGTCATACAAGATAGAGGAATATTGACAGCTTTAGTTCCACAGGTAAAAATACATTAGTCCCGAATTCAAAAATACCAGATATGTTCACATTTGAATAGTTTTTTCAGGTGTTTACTAATCAAAGGTAAATTATCAATTAACCTTTTTATTATCAATCTACTGGCAGCCTATGTTTTCTTACTGCAAATCACAAGCCCCTAGATACACAAGCTGAGAAAAAAACGCTAAAGTCAAATAAGAATCAACAGGTTGGATTTTATTTACCACAGGCTAAAGTGTAGCAGACAAACTATAGAAAAAGTGCTGCCTGAAACGTTTGCACGGTGTAAATGGTCAGTAGCTAAATTAATAGGCTAAGCACTTCTTTTGGTTGCCTCGCTACGCTGTCTCCGCTGTCTAATCAGCATACGATGCCATGCATAATATGAGGGTCGCTATGTTGGCTAAGTTAATACAAAAATGTGTACATGGCAGTATTAATTAAATGTGCATACATAGTAATCACCAGTATCTAGTTGTGGTCAGTATTTCAGTCTTAGCAGTGTGCGACACCCAGTCGGGAAAAACTCGATTGTGACGTCAAACCAAAACTGAACACAACTGATAGCAGAATCTGTGCATCCTCAGATGAGATGAGTCGGGACGGCTTGAGTCGGACTGTGTGCGGCGGGCTTTAGACATGTTGCATTTTTTTGCTCTGATGCATTATGAGCATCAATAATTTACTCAAAGCCTCCACTAGTGTTTTCTACTATTATAACAACCTTGACTTGCATAAAGAAGGAAACACATTGAGTGAAATAGCTCGCATCACTTGATTTTCAAGCTGTGGTATCCGAAGCATAATCAACAGGTACAGAGAAACATCATCTATAATTGACAAACCCAGGACTGGAAGACCCAAAAATCTGTCTAACATGGATGAGCAATACTTGAAGATAATATGCTTAAGGAATAGAAAGAAGACAAGCATTGAATTGACAACAGAACTGGCACAGGTGTCGTCGTCCATCCATCAACAGTGCAAAGCACCTTTGACCATTGTTCCATAGTCCAATTTCTGTGTTCTTGTGCATATTTTAGCCTTTTAGTCTTGTTCTCCTTTTAACAGACGTAATCTTACTGCAACACATCCTTTTAAGTCCTGATTTCAAGAGTGACCGTCGTACTGTTGATTTGACAATGACCGACACCTGTACCTTCTGCCAGTTGTTTTTTCTTTTTTTTTTTTGTATTAATATTAATTTTAATTTAATATAGATTAATACATTTTTATCATTTTAAACAACCAGTGGTGCTTTTTGTTATCTTGAGGAGATGTGCATTGAAGATAAGACTGTACAAACCTCTGATCTTTTATTCATTATTAATCCTGCACATGTTCTACCCAGGGGTGATTTGTTGATCTACTTATCAATATTAATACTAATGCAGGTTTATACATTTTAGGGTTTCCCAATTAGAATCTGCCACTATTTATATCATTAAAAGCACCCTGTTGTAATTTCAGTGATAACTGTTGGTGTGAGGCTGTGTGGTCCAGTGGTTAAAGAAAAGGACTTGTAAACAGGAGGTCCCCGGTTCAAATACCGGCTGACTCACTGTGTGACCCTGAGCAAGTCACTTAACCTCCTTGTGCTCCGTCTTTCGGGTGAGACATTGTTATAAGTGACTCTGCAGCTGATGCATAGTTCACACACCCTAGTCTCTGTAAGTCGCCTTGGATAAAGGCGTCTGCTAAATAAACAAATAATAATAATAATTAGAATGGGCACTGTAGCTGAAGATTTATTATGTATGAGGAGAGAATTCTGCATTTGGAATGGGCTCTTTGCTTATCCTGATAAGAAGTGAAATGTGTCTTCGGATTAACAACATAGCCAATGAGACAAGACTCTTCTTGCTCACCCGTGTTGTATAATCAGCCGAAAATTGTTCATTAAAAACATTGTAACTGGTCTAAAGTTATACAGAGAATTGTATCGTATTGACAACCTTTTAACCTTCTGTGTTATGAAAGCGCTATGCGGCGCCCGGCTGATTTCTCTACACATCTACAAGTATTTCCTTGATGGTTTATTCAGTATGATTAGATATTTAAAATGCCATCAACAAGGCATGCCATATGGTTTTAGAATGGAATTCAATCTGTCATCGTTGATTAAAACTCAAATGTATCGTTGTATGGGAACAGAAAAAAAAAGGTCTACGTTTTATTTAGTTTTTATGAAGCCTTTACAATATATTTGGTTTAATTGCTTGTATTGTTTGACCTGTCAGTGCTCCATACAGATGACAGCCTGTTCACACGATCCTGTAATACAAGGTTGTCCCTTCTTGTTGTCTTGCATTATCACTTGTGTTGTATTGACAATACCCAGAGGTGAGGTTAAAGACAGTGCTGTGTATCTGAAGCTTGCATGTCATTCCACTGGGTCTGGTGTTCTGTATTCCTGCTGACATGAGGTCCCCCAAGGTTTTTTATAACCATGCAGTTTATCAGCTGATCTTTCCAAGCTGCCACATATTAAAGACTCAGTGCTAAAGGTTCCATGGTTACTAGGAGCCTTGCCTTGCAATGCAGTTCACAAGGGTCAGTGCTTAGGTAAAGCTAGCTGGGTGTGTGTTACGCAGTATCCAATGACTAAAGTATGGAATGTGACTTATTTAAGGCCAGGGAGATGCACCTTAAATATGATTAGATATGTATATGTAAAAGGGCTGCAAAAAGTTACCTGGCATGGTTTAATGGAGCTTTCTTCTCATAGACGCAGCACAGGCTTTATGGAAGAGCATCTAACATGTATATTCCAAATAAAAGCAAAGCTGGTTCAAACCATTTATTTATAAACTGATACTAGTACTGTAGTTTGCTCCACTCACACACACTTAACAAATCAACATGAACAAGTCAACCTTTTAGGGTCTGCCCAATGTTAAATATCCTGCTGGCAACCTGGCCCTTTAAATATTTTTACTCAGGCACTATGAGAGACAGCCCTGCTTGCGTCATTGGAAAGACGGTAGATGACCATATTAGGAGATAGCCTTGAATGCAAGTGTTTTGGAAAGTTACTGCTGCTTTGAAGACAGACCTACCTCAGTGCAGCAAACAAACATTTTCACACAAAACCTTTACCAAATAAGAGAAATGGTGTCATCGAAGGCACAAGGACCTATTTTCTGATAAATAAATATATTTTTTTCGTGTTTGTGGATCAGATGCACGAGACCAGAGCTGTTTAGGATTATGTTGCCCTGGTCACCACTTTGCTAGATTTTCAAGCCAGTGAACAGCCCCATCTTGTGCCACATGAAACAGGGTACCTGGGACAAATAATTTTTTTTTTTTTTTTTTTTTTTTTTTTTTCTTTTGCACATTTTCAATCAATCAGTTTTTTGGTTGCTTTTGGTCCCTTTTGTATATATGGCCATAATTCCTTTATTTCTTATCCAATTTGTTAAATTCGTTTTTTCCATGTTCCCTACATGTTGAAGTTTTGTTGTGCATGGTCAGATTTGAGTTGGCCATGCTAAAATATTTTTTACAAACAATAAATACTGTTTTGTGTGGCTCTCTCTTTCTGTGGTTTTTGTTATCTGTATTGAACAGGGTGAGTTTTAGACTATTTCCATTTTTTATGAAAGCCTAGGCATTTCATGTATGACATGTACCTGTAACCTTTATAGTTAAAGAGTTATAGCTGCAAATCTAACAGTAAAAGGCAAAAATAGTTTGGACCCTAAAGGGTTTAAATAAACATACAGGTATGTAATAATGTAACTCGTCTTAACTCGTTATTGAACTGAAGTTGTAACAGTATGAAAGTCTTTTCAGTTTCTCCTCTGTTGAAGTGTTTTCTGTCATAAGTGCACTGACAGGCGTAAAATTTGGAAAACCGAACAGCCAGTGAGAGCACCTGTCAAACGGTTAACTAGAGAAACAAAGCTGACATATTTGGTGCTGGAGCAACAAAGAGCAAACTACTGCATCACTGCTAAGTCTGTTCCTCTCTCTTCCTCAGGGTCCCTTTGAAGGTGGAACAGGCCAACAATGCTCGTGACGCCTTGGCCAAGGCAGTCTATGGCCGTCTCTTCGATCACGTGGTGAAGAGAGTGAACCAGTGCTTCCCCTTCGAGAGTTCCTCCTTCTTCATCGGTGTCCTGGATATTGCTGGGTTTGGTGAGTGGCAGCAGCATTGTGTTTTTGGTCTAAATGACTGCTTTTAATGTTCATCAAAACATGGGCCAAAATGCCTCAGAAAGGGAATGCAAGAGAGGGCACGATTCATCAGAACACAGAAAGATTGTTCTCCTCTTCTCTTTTTTTTAAGCTTAAAGCTGGATCTCATTCAAATTTTTGATTAAATCAGAATGACAATACTGCTATTTTGCTGTTCTTCACATAGATTTTGGTATGTTAAAATTATGCCAGACTTCTTTTCGGTCAATTGAATATGTCTGTAGTGAAATAACAGTTTTATTCGTGTGTGTGTTTTTTTCAGAATATTTTGAGCACAACAGCTTCGAGCAGTTCTGCATCAACTATTGTAATGAAAAGCTACAGCAGTTTTTCAACGAGCGAATTCTGAAAGAGGTAAGGGGGTGGGAGATGCCTGATGGGTCTGTTTAAGGCCAGTATAAAAATGACAACAAGGGGCGCACCAGGGGTGTGAAGGCTATTCCTTCCCCTTGCGACTGAATTTGTTAAAGATTTACCATGGATAATCTCATGCAAACTCCATTTCGGGGGGATGAAGTTACTGGTACACACATCAGGTTCTGTTTTGATGAAGCCTTTATGTTCGCTTTCATCTTTCAGTTACATTTTTAGTGTTCAATAGCTTTTTTTATTATTTTGACTCGTCAGTGTTACACACAGATGATAAACAGCAGCCTGTTTTATAAAAGCCTCTAATACTGGCCTCAGCCTCGGGTTAGCTCAAAGACTGCTCGAACAGTCAAATCTGTGGGTGACTTTATTAAACTTGTATTAAAGATGCAGTTTTACACACAGAAACATATAAAAAATAATGATAAGCAATAGCACGCTTTTGGAGGTGGTTTTCAATATTCACAATAGGGTTGATTTTTAAACACGTTTAACCCAACTTGTCCTAATGCCTAGACAGCTGCAGGGCTTCACATTCACAAATCTGCTCTGACAGTCTCAAAGTGCTAACTGGAGCGCCTCACTGTACATTTAGTTGGAAACATCGAAGCAGCACTTCACTTATTAAAATGTCAAAGCCCCAGCAAAGAAACGACAGATCGATGCAGGCAGGGTTGTGACTGCAAAAAGGAAGACGGGACTTGTATCCCAAAAACAGTTTCCTTCAATAAGTAATTTAAATGACATTGGGTAATTATCCACTGGGATTACCAATAAAACTGTCCAATTAACTTGTGACCTGATTTAGCAATGTGATCTGAATACGGCAAAGTTATCAACAGGTGGTGGCGTGCTTAAATCTCACGTATTTTTGTCACGTTTATAAGAAATTGAGGTATAGCAGTGCCTTTTAGTAAAATGTTTTTCACATCAATGCTTTTTAAACCATGAGGTGTTTCTCAAAGTAGACCATTTCATTTGCTAGAGTTTTCAAATGACTCAAGTGTATGTTGAGACTATTGCACTGCCTATGTGAATTACTATTTTAGTAGTTTAATCAATCAGGTTATTTTATTGAGTTGGACAATAATGTAACCAAGGGGTTTACTTAGTTTTGCTAGATTCTTTCACTTCTCTGAAACCCACAGTACATTATAAGGAATGCCTGGTTGAACACATTACCAGCTAGCTATTGCATGCATCTAGTAGATGCCCTGTGCCGTCTTGTTTTGTGTGCTTCCTGATTGGTCATTGTTTGTACAAGATTAGGAAGACATTATTGTACACTGGGAAATGCATGGCAGCAGTATTCTGACCTCCATCATTGCTAATACCATCATCACATCGTGGGCTACAGTCATTAATGTGAACCAGTGAAAGCACCTTTTCATCTGCAGTCCCTTCAGTGTGTTTATTTGAATAATAAAAAATAAAAAAACAACAACTGATCATATAGATTTAACAACGTTTCATAGCATTCTTTACTTAAGCAGTAATTGATTTGAGAGTAATAGATTTTATCGGGAAGGGGTCAGCAACCTTTTTGGGCAAGAGATCCAAACTAAAAGGAAATTCGAGCAAGTGGTTTGCAAAGAGCCAGTCATAAACACACAATATATTATTGTACTTGCAGTGCACTTCTTTAATGTGACTTGTGCTGCTGCATTGTTTTGCTCATTTCTTTGAAGTCTGGTTCATAGCTGGTCAAGTTTAGCTTCATGCAAGCATTCAGGCTTTCTTCTGTTAGTCTTGAACACAAATTGTTTTTGATGTGCAAAATATATTCTGATATTCTGCATTGTGCCGTGTGTAAGTGGAACTTCATTCCCAGTTTGCAGAATTAGGGTATCTTCGCACTCCAATTTCTCCAAATCAGTCAATTTGAGCAAGGCTTTCCAGATTTGAATTGAGTGCGAAACTTTTCAACCCAAATGTCTGACTTCTTGAAGTCGGCAAAATCCAGCTCCAAATCTCAGATTGAGATGCCCTGAATCACCGTCAAGTCCAGTGCTTCAACACAAGTTTCATGAGGACGAATCATAAACTTGAACAAAACGCTGTGTCTGCGAAAGTCCACAAAATAAGACTTGAATGACATTAGCAGATCAGATGTAAACGCCACACTCTGCTGCAGATCTAGGTTGTTGCATGAATCTCGAAACATTCGTAACACCTCAAAGCGAGTCAGTCCGCCAGTCTCGATGTCTCTGATGAACAGATTCAATTTGGATTAAAATGCAGAGACTGCCTGCTGTAGAGACAGGACGTCCTTTCCTTGCCCTTTAAGTTTAACGTTAAGTTGATTCAAATGACCTGTAATGTCCACAAGATAGTAAAACTTGAGAAACCAGTCACAGTCTGAGAGTTCAGGATGTGTAACACCTTTCATTTCTAGGAATGTCTTGTTACTTATTTTAAGCAGGCAGCAAAGCAAGCTAAAACGTTCCCACGGGACAGCCAGCGTACATTGTTGTGCATCTAAAGTTCTGGATACACGCAATCCACTTCTTCCAGCAGGGACTGGAATTGATGGTGATTGAGGGCTCGCTCGGCAAGAATCCAATTGATAATATGTACTACCAATGCCATTACATCACGGAGTTCTACTCCATATGACTGGGCACAAAGTGCTTCCTGGTGCGTAATACAGTGAAAGCTTCAAATGGAATATTTTCTGACAAAAGAGCAACGAATCTCTTGTGTTTACCGATCATGCTGGGTGCACCGTCAGTACACACCGAAGCAAACTTCCCTAACTCTCTGCTTCTCGCTAACAAAATCCAGCACAGTTTCAAGTATGTCTTCGCCTCTTGTTTGATTTTTAATTAGCAGAATTGCAGGCATTTCATTTCGTACTAAGTTGCCATATATATATATATATCACCCGAGAATATATAGTTGTCCAACATCAGACATCTGTTGACTTATCCAAAGCACGAAAAATATGTAGCAGTACTCATGTTTTCTATTTGCTGCTTGTCAACCTGATCCGCCATTTTCACAGCTCGATCGTCAACTGTTTTTGCAGATAAATGCATATCTTGTATTTGCTGAAACATTTTGTGTTTGTTGGAGAATTCTTCAAATAGCTCTTTGGTGAAAGGCTTGCCTTTGTGAACGATCTCTAAAGAGCCTGCAAAACTTGCTGAATTTAAACTTCTACCTTTGTTCGACCATGTCAGTAGTTTATTTCCTTTTTCTGCGTCTCACTTTCTGGGTATTTCACTGCAAATGCAGCATGTTTTGTCATGAGATGTCATTTTAAATTAGTTCACTGCATATTAGACAAAGTGGAAATCCTGACCTCCACAAAGGCGTACATATGAGTCCATTCCGGCTGAAAAGAACGGTGATCCTCATCCGACTTTTTTCTTTTTGCCATTTTTTAAAACGAAACTAAAGAGCCCTACACTACACTTTGAAACTGAAAAAATGTAGTAAAAGCGGGATTACAGATTGTGACTTGTGTGCATATTGCTTGTGGACAGCTCTCTCGACCAATCAAAACACGATGAAACAGACTCCAGGAATACAAGCACCAATAAGAGCAGTGGATAGGTGGATGTAAAAATAAATAAAGCGTGATATCACATTATTGGTTGGTCATTTATGGATGTGCGATGACGCTAATAGTACGTTTTAATTAATTTTTTTTTATTTATTTCTTTATTTTGTGTGTGTATTTGTGAATGACTTAGACTCGAGAGCTGCAATTGGTTACTTGGAAGAGCCAGGGATGGCTCGCGAGCCTTAGGTTGCCAACCCCTGTTATAGGCTGATCAATGTGTTAATTTAAAGGACCAAACCAACCCCTGTAATAGGCTGATCAATGTGTTAATTTAAAGGACCAAGGCATTTGCAAGTTTGTGAGAAATACTCTGAGAGGATGATTTTTAGCTGGTAGACTGGCCTTTATAGAATACGCTTATGGTACAAAAAAAAAAATGTTTTCATTACAGGAACAGGAGCTGTATCAGAAGGAAGGCCTGGGTGTGAATGAGGTGCATTATGTTGATAATCAGGACTGTATTGGTATGTATTGTCCTGCATTCATTTCCTTTTACAAATGCGTTTTGCATGAACCTTGCACATCCAATTGATGTGCAGACTGTTAGTCAAATGGGTTCTGGCTTGGGCTAATACAGGCTACCTCTGTGGAAATGTTTGTCTCTGATTATTTGAAGCTTTTCAGTTATACTTTCACATACTTTGTCACCTTATTGACTATCATGGAACAGTTTCTCATATTTTTGTAGGCATAAGCATTTTCAATGAGATGCTGTTCATTTGTGGGTGTCATTGTGATCTACCTTTTCCTGGTACAGGTGTCTGTATTTGTTATTTACTGTACTGTATGTATTTGGCGGTGATTACAATATGTATTTTATCTTAATGCCTTATTGGTTTTTACCTTATTGTAAGGTTCTATCTAAAAGGGATAACCCTGTCTGCAAACTGTCATCTTACATAGACCAAATGTTATTTTTATTAACCATCACCGGAGATTATTGGCATAGTTATTCAAATGATCAGAATGTGGAAGTGTATGGAGGCTCCTTGTCTGTCTGTCCTCATCTCGTACTAAGTTCTAACATACATTTGTTTTCAGATCTTGTTGAAGCAAAGCTTGTGGGTATCCTAGATATTCTGGATGAAGAAAACCGTCTACCTCAGACCAGTGATCAACACTTTACAGATACAGTACATCAGAAACACAAGGACCACTTCAGACTCTCAGTGAGTTTAAGCACTTTACAGATGCAGTACATCAGAAACACAAGGACCACTTCAGACTCTCAGTGAGTTTAAGCACTTTACAGATGCAGTACATCAGAAACACAAGGGCCGCTTCAGACTCTCAGTGAGTTTAAGCACTTTACAGATGCAGTACATCAGAAACACAAGGACCACTTCAGACTCTCAGTGAGTTTAAGCACTTTACAGATGCAGTACATCAGAAACACAAGGGCCGCTTCAGACTCTCAGTGAGTTTAAGCACTTTACAGATGCAGTACATCAGAAACACAAGGGCCGCTTCAGACTCTCAGTGAGTTTAAGCACTTTACAGATGCAGTACATCAGAAACACAAGGACCACTTCAGACTCTCAGTGAGTTTAAGCACTTTACAGATGCAGTACATCAGAAACACAAGGACCACTTCAGACTCTCAGTGAGTTTAAGCACTTTACAGATGCAGTACATCAGAAACACAAGGGCCGCTTCAGACTCTCAGTGAGTTTAAGCACTTTACAGATGCAGTACATCAGAAACACAAGGACCACTTCAGACTCTGTGAGTTTAAGCACTTTACAGAGGCAGTACATCAGAAACACAAGGGCCGCTTCAGACTCTCAGTGAGTTTAAGCACTTTACAGATGCAGTACATCAGAAACACAAGGACCACTTCAGACTCTCAGTGAGTTTAAGCACTTTACAGATGCAGTACATCAGAAACACAAGGGCCGCTTCAGACTCTCAGTGAGTTTAAGCACTTTACAGAGGCAGTACATCAGAAACACAAGGGCCGCTTCAGACTCTCAGTGAGTTTAAGCACTTTACAGATGCAGTACATCAGAAACACAAGGGCCGCTTCAGACTCTCAGTGAGTTTAAGCACTTTACAGATGCAGTACATCAGAAACACAAGGACCACTTCAGACTCTCAGTGAGTTTAAGCACTTTACAGATGGATTTCTAAAGGGAGACGAGTTCATATACTGTGTATACTGAGATGTAATGTTAGGGCAGAATCAACAAAACTGCATTTGACATGGTTGTTTTAAAAATGTAAATGAAAATTCAGATATTCTTTGTCCCAGCATTACTTGGAAGGCTCCATCTCACTATTATTTTGTATATATATATATATATTTTTTTTATTTTAGATTCCAAGGAAGTCCAAACTGACCGTTCATAGGAACATCCGAGATGATGAGGGCTTCATTATCAGGCACTTTGCTGGGGCTGTGTGCTACGAAACAGTATGTCAACTTCCACAATACATGTGCTTGTTGTTTAGACAGCCCAGTACTCAGTACACATGGCTTTGACATGTTTCAGCCAGCTAGCTCCATGTTCTCATGCTTGTGTAGACAGGAACAAGACGTTTCCTCTTGGGTCTCTGTTAAAAGGCTGCTGTGCACGCTTGATTTCCAGACCCAGTCTGTGTAGACAGGAACAAGACGTTTCCTCAGGTCCCTGTTAAAAGGCTGCTGTGCACGCTTGATTTCCAGACCCAGTCTGTGTAGACAGGAACAAGACGTTTCCTCAGGTCCCTGTTAAAAGGCTGCTGTGTACGCTTGATTTCCAGACCCAATCTGTGTAGACAGGAACAAGACGTTTCCTCTTAGGTCCCTGTTAAAAGGCTGCTGTGTACGCTTGATTTCCAGACCCAGTCTGTGTAGACAGGAACAAGACGTTTCCTCTTAGGTCCCTGTTAAAAGGCTGCTGTGCACGCTTGATTTCCAGACCCAGTCTGTGTAGACAGGAACAAGACGTTTCCTCTTAGGTCCCTGTTAAAAGGCTGCTGTGCACGCTTGATTTCCAGACCCAGTTTGTGGAGAAGAACAATGACGCCTTGCACATGTCTCTGGAGTACCTGGTGTCCGAGTCCAAGGATAGATTTGTACGGGAACTGTTTGAGAATTCCAATAACAGCAAGGACTCGAAGCAAAAAGCTGGGAAACTGAGCTTCATTAGTGTTGGCAACAAATTCAAGGTAAGATAAATCATCAATTGTTTTGTGTATTGTTGTGTATCCCGGTAGAGGGGGCTGAGTTATTGTTAGTTTCTTGTCCTTTACAAAGTTTCTAAAGTAAAGCAGGTATGGGATGGATTTGTGCATAATGTAATTCAGTCAGATCCAAATGTAACATTGTTTTAAGCTTTGAAAGTCCTGCTGAGCGGTACCAATGTGTTGCTCTGACGATTTTAAATTACAGTCTGTTGTACATTTTTTGTATTTGGTTACTGTACAGAATATGTCAAATGTGAACCATGCTTTTTTCAGCAAATTTCATTACAGAATCACAGTCTCTTCGTATACATATTAAAATGCTGGCCATGAACTTATTACCTGTATTATTGGCAGTGGTGGCCAATACACCAAACCCTGCGATCCATTTTGGCGGATCTCAACGGCCTCTGATCCACCAGTAAGCTACGACCAACAATTATTAGTGGGATTTAATATAATAGTGTCCAGTACGTAAGATAGCAACAATAAAACAAAACAACCACAACAACAAAAACATAACAACCGCGCAATCAAAGCATTTTTAATATGAAGCATAGGTAGTTATAAAACAGAAACTTACCAGCATTTTCCATCTGAGTCTTGAAACCTGGTGTAGGCAGCGCTAACCTTTTATTAGGCACATGTGCGCCTAAATTTAACATAGGCGCACACTGAAATTTAAAGGCACTGTGTTTTATTATATTTTCACGTTTGAACTGGCTCCCTGTTAAAAATGCAGTCTTGCCTGCCATCAGTTCTCTGACATCTTGACAAAATGTGCAAAACATGGATTTTTTTTTTAACATTGTCAGACTTAAGCCAGGGAAAATCTTAGCCACTGTTGGTTGAACTTGTATGTTCCTTTGCTACTTACAACTGTGAACATGCTGTAACTAAGAGCCCTTCTTGAAGTTCCCTGTTTGCTTTCACCTTCTGACATACCTTCATGGCTTGTAAAAACGCCGACATATCTGAATTTTGTTCATTGTGGTATTCTTTTGAAACCTGTCCAATCACATGAAAATAATTTGTTATTTCCCTAATCTTGGTTTGACAAGTTTTCAGACTGTCTGGAAACGAGTAGCCATCGCACTGATAAAGCAGTGAAATTGGCAGGGTATGGGATTTGTAGTTTTTAATGTGTGATTAACAGTGGGCAGTGCACACCAATAAACTACATTCCCAGGGTACATTAGGATTGAGCTATGAGAGTTTAGATCCGACTGAGAGTTTTTTTTGTTTGTTTATTTGTTTGTTTTATACTTTCAGCTGAAAAAAAAAACACGTTTCTTTTTATAGTCAACCTTTAGGAATTTCTAGTCGCACACGTGCACCTAAATTTGTTCGCACAAGCATTTTTTAGTGTCTTGCAGAAACAGTCGGGGTATTTTCATGTGTAGACCTTGCTCTTTGTTCTCCTTTGTCTGTAACCTTGATCTCTTATCCCCCCTCTACTTTTGTCCTTTCTTCATTTTCCATTCTCCTAAAGTTGACCTCCACCCGTTTCCTACTCCATTTCCTCAAGACCGTTGGGTTTTGCTTGATAATTCCAGTTCAGGATGGCTAGAGACATTGAGAGAGAATGAGAGAAAGAGAAAATGAGAGAGCTGTAGGGTTTTTTGGCAGGTAACTGCACTGTGTCTGAAATGCACTGCATCTACAACAGAAACCCAGAGCAACTGGAGCTGAGTGGGTTAACCCTTTCAGTGCCCCTCACCCTTCTTTAAAGGATTGTGTCGCTCAGACAGCTTCTAAAGGGCTTGTGTGCTGCTGTATTTGCAATCACTGCAACTTCAAACAAAGAGACTCTCTTGCTGCAGCTGTTTCTAGGGGAGAAATACTTATTTACCATGTAGGCAGATTGATTAAACCAATACTTATGCTAAATTAAACCCATTAATAATTATACAACTGTAATTAATTTTCCTAAAAGGAACCACATGAATATCAAAGGATTACATGTTACATTACATTGCATGGGTATTAACCTCTTTAAGACCTGAAACCTGAATAAATATATCAAAGCTGCTTGCAGAGCCTGTGACGCAGTCTATCCCAGCATTTCATGCCAACCAGTCTGTGGATTGGAGGCTTTTCATCCACCTCCTTTCCAGTCTGACAGAGAGCAGCAGCTCCATACTCTGTCCTGTGTGGGCATTAGCGTATTACGTTGACAGGACAAAAATTTGGAAGCAGTCTGAAAATTGTTTTGTCTGCTATGAGGCGAAGTCCCGTGGTCAAGCCCTGTCTAAACAGAGGCTGTCCAAATGGATAACCGATATAGTCACGACTGCCTATGAGCAAGCCAGCTTGCCCCCTCCAGAGAAGCTCACTGCCCACTCCACCAGGGGCATGGCAACTTCGTGGTCTTTATTCCAGGGTGCATCTTTCAAGGACATTTGCAATGCAGAAGTGTGGGCTACTCCCCATACCTTTACTAGGTTCTACAGACTGAATCTGGTAATGGTTATATTTCGTACTTGAAAGGGAACATTAGGTTATTACCCTGGTTGCCTGAACTAGAAATGTAACCATTAACCTTCAAAGTCTCTGTGTCCATGATTGCAGCAGGCTTGAAGGAAAAATTACGCTGAGATCTCTGCGTGCAGTCCTTTTATCTCGGGGCAGGCATGACTGTGTCACAGAGGCTATGCAAGCAGCTTTGATATCAGGTTTCAGGTCTTAAAGGGAACCAGGGTTATGATAATAATAATAATGTTTTCTTTGTAATCAAAGATTCACCCACAGTTTGCACCTCAGAACCACTATATTTAGAACGTATTCATCTAACAGCAGCTACCATGCATTTGGGACGTCTCTGAAAAAATATAAGCACGCTGCCATTAAAATAGGCACACTGCCTTTTTCACAGGTTTCAGAGACCCTGGTTAGGAGTAATCCTGCACTGCCTAATATTACCTTAGGTATACAGAATTCCAACAGTAGTGCTCTTCAGAGTCTGTGAAGCCAGCGTACAAATCAACCTGCAGTAGATCATCATTGTCACTCCTTTGAGGGAGGAATGTGGAGTTGGGCAACAAAAAAGGGTTAACTGCACTCCATACACTGCATGGCATCCTTTGTGTATCAAGCTTCGAGTGCGGACCAGCATGCATGATGCTGATTGAAACTGTGCAACATGTTCCTCTGTGCTGTTTTGCATGTGTGACCGTGCCTCCCACCATACTCTAAACCGGAAAACTTTGCTTTTGTGTTACAGACCCAGTTAAATATTCTGCTTGAAAAGCTCCGCAGTACGGTGAGTATTATTATAATCCCATTCAGATTACCCAGCAGTCTCAGAGGAGAGAATGATTATTCTTGTCATCTGAAACCTAATTTCACATTTCATGGGTTTGGTTGTGATTAATGATTGATTTCCTGTGATTTGTCTCACACCATTTATTGTGCATGTTCCTGTGATAGGGATCCAGTTTCATTCGCTGTGTCAAACCCAATCTGAAGATGGTGAGCCACCAGTTTGAAGGGGCCCAGATTCTTTCCCAGCTGCAGTGTTCAGGTTTGTACAAAAAGTTTTGGAGCGACTTTTTGTCAGATTCCTTTAGACACCCAGTTGTGCGTGAATCAAAGATGCTAAACTGTTCTGAAAACAATAGAATGCAATGATACAATAATTGTCAGTCTTATCGGTCGTATGTCACAAAAAAAAAAAACATTTAGGTGAGAAGACGTGCCTTTTAGTGTTTGACTACTCAGTGAGTGCTTGAAATGCAGAAGAGGACATGTTTGTAGATGCACGAGTAGTCATACAGCAGTCATGTTGGTTTTCTCTGCTTCTTTCACAGGTATGGTGTCAGTGTTGGATCTCATGCAGGGTGGGTTCCCATCCCGAGCTCCATTCCACGAGCTTTACAACATGTACAAGAAGTACATGCCAGCCAAGCTGACGCGCTTGGACCCCAGGCTGTTCTGCAAGGTGATTGCTTTCTCTTCCTTTTTATTTAACCCTTTAAGGTACATGTGACACAATTTTAACTTTGTTTGCAATGAGGTGCACGTAAAAGGGTTTAAAATCTACTGAAAGGTGGGATCTGGTTATCCAAATTGTCAGTTTAGTCGTGATACTTGAGTTACTCTAATGTATTTTAAGAAGAAACCATTTTGAACAACCGCTCAATTCCTTGTGTACCTTAAGGGCTTACAAAAGAATTTAAGTTAAATGTATTAACTCTGTATTTTTGTGTTTCAGAATGAACTCTCTTTTTGTTTTGTTTTGTTTCCCTCAGGCTTTGTTCAAAGCACTTGGATTAAATGAAAATGATTACAAGTTTGGTTTAACGAGGGTATTCTTCAGACCTGGCAAGGTAACATAAACAATATGTTTACTTATTGTAAACATATCTAACCTGCAAGTATATTTTCTGTTTTACATGTGCACCATGTAGCGTATATTTCAATATGTTTCACAGGTTATAAGGCTAAGGTAATTTGTTTTTATTTTCTATAATCAATACAATGAGAAATAACAATCTTAAGTCAGTAGTCATTGCATAAACTGTCAAAGTGTATCTATATTTCTGCAATGTGTGCCATTTTCATTGCAAGCTGTGTTGGTGTGTACAAGTAAAGATGAACACTTTGTGTTGGACTGTATATAGAATTATTTAATTGCACCAAATGGCACATATAGGGCAGCAGTGTGGAGTAGTGGTTAGGGCTCTGGACTCTTGACCAGAGGGTTGTGGGTTCAATCCCAGTTGGGAGACACTGCTGCTGTATCCTTGAGCAAGGTACTTTACCTAGATTGCTCCAGTAAAAACCCAACTATATAAATGGGTAATTATATGTAAAAATAATTTGTAAAAAATAATTGTATGTAAAAATAATGTGATATCTTGTAACAATTGTAAGTCACCCTGGATAAGGGTGTCTGCTAAGAAATAAATAATAATAATAATAATAATAACATATAACATTCACATTACCTGGAATTTATTTATTTGACTTGATATGTGTTGGTAGGTTAAAAAACTTGGAGACATGTTGTTTTTAATTATTATTACTACTCCATTATTAAGGGTTGTTATGAAATTCGGGGAACGTGCTTATGCACAGATGAGTTACTTTAGTACCTTTTAGGAGTGCCTCCTTTTAAACTTCTATCAATTGAGGGCCATCGGATTGGCACAACCCTTTTATAAAGTGCCTGTGTTGCTATTACATTTCTTAGGCTGGCTGCGACATGTTCTGCAATGCTGTTTTGTAAGTGAGACGTGTTTTGTTAACTTGGCTTCCCCTCTTTCAGTTTGCGGAGTTCGATCAGATCATGAAGTCCGACCCCGATCACCTGGCAGAATTGGTGAAGCGTGTCAATAAGTGGCTCCTCTGCAGTCGCTGGAAGAAGGTTCAGTGGTGTGCCCTCTCTGTCATCAAGTGTATGTAGTGCTTTGTATTGAAGGGCTTACAAGGCTCCACTGCTTTTCAAATGCTGGTATTTAGTGGAGGAGGCAGGATGTGTTGTACACCACACTCCACATGTCCCTAGAGAAGTGCCTATCCAATATTCAAATGTCACGAACCTTGCTGAGGACATTCTTCAGCACAGGTTTTTGAAGTGGTGGATTTGGGTCATGCTGATAGTTCTGTGGAGAGAAATACATCCTCTCCTAAGCAACAAAGGTGGAAGATACTGGGGTAAAATACATTAGAATTGTGTCTTGTGTAACAATGACACACGTCTCTTAAACTGAACGGAATATATATGTGAACCTTTCATTATTGTGTCATGGCTTCAAAGAAAATAGCGCTCCATGTGATCTGCCTGATGAAACTAAGATGGAATAGGCGGGTAATCTGTGCTGTACTGGCTTGGGTTTGATCCTTCTGAATGGATTTGTTTGTTTTTTATCTCTTTTTGCTATAACACCCTTTTCTCTGTAAACTCTTTGTAAATGTTGGCTGCTCTCCAACAGTGAAGAACAAGATGAAATACCGGGCAACTGCCTGCATTAAGATGCAGAAGACTGTTCGCATGTGGCTCTGCAGGAAAAAGCA
Organism: Acipenser ruthenus; assembly: GCF_902713425.1. Taxonomy (NCBI): domain Eukaryota; kingdom Metazoa; phylum Chordata; class Actinopteri; order Acipenseriformes; family Acipenseridae; genus Acipenser; species Acipenser ruthenus. The sequence goes on from NC_081193.1 coordinate 3,490,476, forward strand.
CAAACCACGGTAAAAAAACACACAAAAAGAACGTACTAGTATATATTATAGCTATATATCTATATCTAACTAATATGCTTCAAATCTTGACATAAGGGATAGATTGTATTATGGTACATGTTAGTGACACTGGATGGTATAGAGCATTTTACAGCACCCCTGGATTGCATCAACCACCTATCTGTGGCTATCCTGGGACTTAATCTAAAAATAAGTGATTGGTGCAAACATTTGGATTCGCGTTTACTTTAAAATGTTCTTAAGAGCTGTGGGGTATGCAAGGGTATCAAATCAAGCCCGTAGTTGCATTTCTTTTTTTAACTGTGGTAATATCTCTGTCCTCCAGCATTGATGGTCTGGTAAAGGTGCAGACGCTAAAGAAGAGAATAGACAAGTTTACAGAAGTAGTGAGCGCTCTGAAGGAGGGCAAGCAGGAGATGAGCAAACAGGTTCAAGATCTAGAAACATCCATCAATGCCCTGATGGCTAAAATTAAGGTAAACTCTTTTATTTTTTCCTATACATATGTACAAAATATTCCCAGCATTGACGTTATTACAGTTCTTGTAGTTAAAGCTACCTGACTTGCACAACAGAAAACGGTGAACTTCTTAAAGCAGTAAATTAGTGAAGGGTTCTTCAATCACAATGTATTGTACGCTGACCGTTTACAGTCACTATGATCAAGCCAGTAATTATCCGAATTATTGAATTATCCGATCGGGAAATAATCGAGGGAATTCTGTATTTGAATTTCTAAAGCAGTAGGAGTCCTTAAGTGCTGATAATTTGCTCAGGTTTCTTGCAATACATCTCCATTTGTAATACACAGACATGTCTAGTTCTCAGAATGTCTATAGTTGGTTTAGCATTTGTGTTGCCATTTTTAAAAAAGTTTACTTCTTTTTGAGTATTTTTTTCTTGTTTAAGCCCATAAAACTAATAATTTAGTTGAATCTTTCATATATAAAACAAGAAAGGCTTTTATTGTTTGATATACTACATATGTTTGACTATTATAAAACCTGTTAGTTATTGAAGTTACTTTCTATTTAGCCTTATGTTGACTAAGTCGTGACCTGTTTGATAAGTTTATTAAGGCAATTCTGCAAACCTAACAGTTTGTTTATATCACAGACCACGTTGACATTTAAGAAAACAACTCTGGAGACACATTGGGTCACTATTAATTGACAATGGGGGAGTTTCCATGTGTGGTTATTTACACGTGAAGTGGTGATTCGCATGCACGTTTTCCTTTAATTAATAAGTCGTGTGATAAATTAGTTTAAATATTATTCACTACTAACGATATGCCACCCCACCAATGGACATTTGAAAAACAATTTGGGCAAGGGCAGTAAAAACATATTATTAAACAGCCAGGCACGAGGCATTTACAGATCCACAGCTTTATTACATGAGCTTAACACTGTGCTTTAAACAGCTTCACTCAAACAAGACGTCACCTGACAACCATAGATTTCCAGGTGAGATTCTCTGGTGTACCTGTTCTCTTCAAAAACAGCGTGACAACGCTATGCATGGCTTAATTTGCATATCGACTTCCTCCTGTCCCCTTCAATTTCATGACGTCAGGTGAAAAGAGGGTCTTCTCAAGTAAAATAAACTGAGCCAATAGAAACCCGAAATGTATAGGGCTTTTTTTCAGTTGGCTTGAGCACAATGTCTTGAGAAAAATTAGAACACACATGGAAACTCCCCCAGTGTTGACTCCTGGGTGCAATTTACTAGAAAAACTGCTGTCGTGACTGAATGTCCCGCTGGTCCCTCCCAGGGCACTGTGATGACGAGGCTGGAGATCGAGAAGGAGCACGAGGTGCTGGTGAAGCGCTCGGAGGGGATGCTGGGGGCACTGCAGAGGAAGAAGCAGGAGGAGGAAGAGGCAGAGCGTCTGCGGAGGATCCAGGAGGAGATGGAACGGGAGAGGCAGAGGGCCGAGGAAAAGGAGCGTCACCGCAAGCAGGAGGAGGACGACAGGCGCCTGTAAGCAGCAGAGTGTGTGCTGAAGGGTTTCCACTGATCCTCACACCTGTCACCCAGGAGCAGGGTTACAGGGTGGCAGGCCTTATCCTCTTCTGCTTTACAACACAGGAGTGAAAAGGGTTAGGCCTGTCACCCAGGAGCAGGGTTACAGGGTGGCAGGCCTTATCCTCTCCTGCTTTACAACACAGGAGTGAAAAGGGTTACTGCCAAGTGAATTCAGCATTGAAAAAGATAAATAAGAATGTTAGCAACCTTTAATTGGTGAACAGGCAATAACGGTGGATCTCAAAAGGAAGTAAATGTAAACTTTCTTTAAACCTTTTAACAATAAATTAGACCAATTGTAAGATTGACCGAGAAAAAAAAAAAAGCACAGGTTTGTACCCTAATCATCGATCAAAAAGTACCCAGCAGTGCTTGCCAACACAAGGTAAAATTCTCAACAGAAAATAAAATGTTCAAGATCGAATATATTCAGTTCTTTGAGCCTGTCTGCATATTACTTGCCTTTCAAACCAGGAATAATTCTATTTGCTCTTCTTTGCACTCATTCTAGAGCAGCAATATGCTTTTTGTACAGCATACAGTACATTACTCCTTCACCCCAGGGGTGGACAATGCAAGTCCTGGATGTCCATTCCACTCCAGGTTTATTAGGTAACATGGAATCATTTAGCTACAGTTCCTTAGGGCCTGGGTGGAGGCTTTCATGGTTCAATTAAACAACTTGAAACATGACAAAGAGCTGGACTCGAACAATCAGCTTTGTCCACCCCTGCTCTACGCAGTACTATAAGCTAACAAGTGTTTCCGACACCCAAAGAACATGCATGTACACTGCTGGGTGTCTGTGTGTCTCATTCACTGCATCTGTCTACTCTTCAGGAAAGCGGAGATGGAGGCAAAGAGAAAGCAAGAGGAAGAAGCGAGGAAGAAGCGAGAGGAAGAGGAGAAGCGCCTCCAGGTTAGTGCGGTTTATAAAGCACAGCACAGCAGATCTCATTTAGAAAAGTGCTTGTTTCTGAGGTTTTATGTATGAAACACACTTTCACAATGCTGCTGTCCTCTGCTTGGAATGACCCTGAAGGCCATTTACAAACATTACATCAAACACGTGGATTTAAGTGCTGTATTCTATTCATTGTGTTTATCTGTCATTTTCATTCCCCAGAAAGATTTTACATTAAAATTCAATTTTCTAGCTTCCTTTACACTGGCCATCATTTGTATTCAAAAAGAGTGCATTTCTAATAGTGGTGCATACTCCAGGACCTTAGGTTCCAATCATACGCTGCATGTCCAGTTAACTATTGAATCCATTTTCATTTTGTTGAAAAACAAATGGTCTTTTGAAGCAGTTCTTTAGAAACCACACCGTCTTTACTAGCACACTAACATTGTGTGCCTGTTGTGGAGATACGCTTGCTAAGTGGAGGTAATTGAATGTTACGGTAGTAGGAATAATTAGAAGTTCTCATAATTTATAGATTTACTGTTTAGGACAATACACTACTGTAGTCCCTAATTTTTTTAATCACAAATTGCATTACATAAACTTTAGGATGCTTAATTTGGCCACCTTTAGATTAAAAAAAAAAAAAAGATGGTTAATCCGTTTGTTTGGTTTTGAAAAAATTGTTTTAGCACGGTTGATTTAAATGTATTTATATGGTCATAGCAAGGCTTGATAGTCCATTTATGTTCATACGTCACACTTACTACAGTAGATGCAGGTCAAGCTGATCTGATTTTTATGAGTACTTGCTACAGTGGATGCAGGTCATGCTGATCTGATTTTCTCATGACACTCATGTTGTAATATTGCCATGCTGTTCCCTGGCCAGGCTGAACTAGAGATGCAGTTAGCTGCTGAGCGTGAGGAGGAGACTCAGAGACAAGCAGTCCTTGAACAGGAGCGCCGGGATCGAGAGCTGGCAATGAGAATTGCCCAGAGCGAGTCTGAGCTCATCACTGAAGAGACACAGCTGGACTCAGCTTTGCGCAGGTAAGCATTCAGGCCACCTGGTCAGTGTCACAAGCCTCCCATCCAGATTCCTGTGTAATGCATCTTGTTTTATTTTTTCCTCCCAGTAACGGCATGGCAACGGTTACTCCGGTTCCTCTCAAAGCCACGTAAGAATACAAAACTACCCTCAACAAAACCCCCATTCTGTGAAGCACCCAATGCAATTAATTACACCGCCTGCATGCCCTAAAACCTTTTTAATCTGCCAACTAAATCTATTATTATAGGAGGCTGTGTGGTCCAGTGGTTAAAGAGAAAGGGCTTATAACCAGGAGGTCCCCGGTTCAAATCCCACCTTAGCCACTGACTCATTGTGTGACCCTAAGCAAGTCACTTAACCTCCTTGTGCTCCGTCTTTTGGATGAGACGTATTTGTAAGTGATTCTGCAGCTGATGCATAGTTCACACACCCTAGTCTCTGTAAGTCGCCTTGGATAAAGGCGTCTGCTAAATAAACAACAAATAATAATAATAATAATAATAATAATAATAATAATAATAATTATTATACTAGGATTAAGAATGGGTATACAGTGCAATGCAACACAATCATTTCAAGCATTTTAATTGTGGGTGGTCCTAATCAATTTGCAGGAAGGAATTTAATTCTACAATCCTTTCCCTGCAGAAAAATCATATACAAAAAAAAATAAAAATCCACAATTTCTCTGTTTGGGAATGACCTTTCCAGACTAACCGCATTCTCTTCTGTTTACAGTGCAGGTGGATCCCCAACCAACATAACCATGTATGTTTTTAAATATTTTAATATGTATTCATGCCCTTTTTTGAGCAGTTTGCAATTAGAGTTGTGTGGAGAATCATTGTTGGCCTGTCTTCTATTTATTTGTTTTAAAATATCACATTTATACAGTATATGCCAAGGAAAGCATTGTTTGGTCCACAATTTGAAGATAGGAAGACTGAAACGTGATACCTGATCTCATTTAGTGAGTCAGGTAAGCGTACTCACGGTCCTCAGCTTTCAATTACATGTCACTAAACTCAAGAACCGCCGGGTTTATGCTACTACCTAGAACCGCTGGTAGTAGTCATTTTGACGGGTACATTTTAAACAACTCAAAATATATATTCATGAACATCGTATTTAACATTTGCATAGCAGAAACACTGTATTTAAATGTAAAAATGAACATAAAAGGCTTTATTTTCAAAATCAGCACATATAACGCATGACTTCAATAAATGAAAAACTATAATAAAATAAGATGAAATCTCTCCTACTGATATTTTGCCCCACTACATTCCTTGTACAAAACGAAGGAACTGATGGCTGCCCTGTCCAGTACATTGTGAAATACAGCAACTGGACAATGGTGATTGCTTTCACTGAGTACTAAGTTTTGCACAGATGGTGGAAACTGTTTTGCTAATTACAGTGAAATAAAAAAATGGTAATTGGTAACATTTATCCATTTTCCTAAGTACGGTTACATCAGCCTAAGTACCACATTGTCATCCAGTCTCTGACCAGCTGCGCGAGTTTCATCTTTGCAGAGGTAGGGGTAGGGTCCACTGCCGGCCAAACTTGATCCCAAATTTGACAGGTTTGTTTGACATGTATTGTGTCCAGCGACGCCGTGCTTTTGTCGGAAACAGCTGCTTGTCCGTGTAATGTTTGATTTTTAGCTTGAAGTAGGTAATGCTGTTTTCAATGAAGTCGTTCCAAATTTCTGATGCCAAGGCAAATAAATGTATCTGTAGTTGCTCTCAAATCAAAATGCAAAAATCTCAAGATTTCTAAAAAAATTCTTGTAATAGTAATATTATAAGACAACAGACTATATATGCTCACGTAGACAGCCAGACGGCAGTTCTCCAAGGAATTGATAGGATTACAATAGATATGTGTTATTCAAATATCTAGACTTCAAGCAATATTCCATTCAAATACATACTGCTGTATCCTCAGTGGAGGTACAGATAACAAACTGGCTTGTATACATATAAAAAATATCCTATTGTAGGTTATATTAACAATAAAAGCATGTATTGTAGTAAGCTGTCAAAATGACGGCTTTTGGCGGTTCTAGGTAGAAGTGCTTATAACTTTTATTTTTGCGATTCTTTCAAACGCTGTCGGTATTTAATACATGTATTTAGGAAAAGTCAAGAATTTACAACTGCATAACTTTCATGCACACAGAGTAATTTAAATTTTAAAAGTGAAAACCGTCAAAATGACTGCCGCGGTGGTTCTAGTGTTAATAGTAGTCTTGTATCTTGTAATGCGCTTTGTGATGGTGGTCCACTATGAAAGGCGCTATATAAAAATAGATAGATGTTATTATGCATAGCTACAATGTACTTCATGTGTAAATCTTTTTGCACAATATATGTAAGTACACAATTCCATCAGAAAAGGGTTAGGGTTCTAATTAGGTTTAGAGTTATACCATGCAATAAAATGTACACATTAAGTACATTGTAACTATGCATACTAACATTGTAATAATGTGTACCTGCACGTGTATTTACTAAGTAACAGTAATTGGAGACACTTAATGTAAAGTGTTACCCAGAAGTGATATGGAGTTGGCACAGCACAAGCTACAGGATTACATATAGGATTGCAATTTAAAGCACAAGTCTGTGTTCTGTGTTCATAAACCACTGTTGACCAAGGACCCTCCTCTTCCACCTCAAATTAGTGTTCTGCTAAAGATACTGAGAGGATGTCACTGAGGTTGCCTGTTTTTAGTAAGTTGGGGGTAAAACCATCTCCTCTAACCTTATACTTAATCCTCTGTTATATTGCTTGCAAGTATTCTGGCCATAGAGGCAATAGGATAACAATGGTTTACAACAGCCTACAAAACAAAAATACTTTTTTTATGGGTTATTTGTGGGGGGTTTAGGAATAAATATTTTAATACATGTTTTGTATCTCATGAAGGTGTTTATTTAGGGAACACTTTACATAAATAAGGCCTGTAAAGATTGCCACAAAGCATCCCAACATCATCTCAGCCGACATCCTAAAACTTGTATTTTATAACACATATTTTCTTGTGTGCTGTCCTTGCCCTGTCCTTTTAGGGAAGAAATGGTCAAAGAAATGTGTGAGCTGCTGTCTAGGTGGGTAACGAGACTGAGTTTCATTTGTCAAACACAATCTTCACAATCCACAAAAAATAACTAATTAAAACACAGGGCAATCATTGAGATTTAATTCACAGTGCATGCCTATAATTTAGATTTAATTCATGGTGCATGCCTGCAATTGAAATATATATTTTTTGTTTGTTTGTTTGGATCACTGAATGATGGAATAAGCACATGTTTGTAATTTGGGGGAAGTGTGTATTTAATCAAACTATGCACCTTTTCATGTTTTCACAAAGGGAAGACCTTCTTGTGGTCTTTCCTGTTACGTGTGAAAACACAACTAATGTCATCAAATTGGCACCCGAACGTCCTTAACCGACCTCCCAGTCAGAAAAGCAACCACGACTTGTATACAAAATTGTATTAAATAGCCAGATAGAGTGGTGTTGTTACATTTAAAAAGCTATCTAAAGAAGGCGGAAGCCGAAACGTTGTAGCTGATTATTAAAATAGTGAGGGTTTCAGTTTATCAATTGCTTTTCTTCTTCAGTATGTAGTGATTGCTATGGATCCTGTTGGATCCTGATTCTCCTTCATTATAGAGCTGTTTGCTGACAGACACTGCATGCACGTTGTCTTTTGGATCAAAGCTGGTAAATCTTATTAGTTGTGGTCACCTGGGTTACCGGCATTGTGACAAACTAGAGCTTTATCTGTTTTTACTGTAGTTGCGACGGAGCAGCATGTAGGCTGTGGTAGGTAATCGGCTCAAAGCTGGCAGACTCTGTAACTAATTGGGTCTGCTGGGCTTTCTGTATCCTGCCGGCTCACATGAATACCGGATGCTGGAGCACAAGATGAGGGCAATACTCCTGTCCCAAGTTCAGCGTATTCTAGAAAGAATGGGAACCCAGACGAGAGCCGGGCCTCCTAATGGAAAGGCTATGTCTGCCAATATGGTTAGTGTGGTAGCAGCAAGGTGACTTCTTCCTGTTAGTGTGGTAGCAAGGTGACTCCTTCCTGTTAGTGTGGTAGCAAGGTGACTCCTTCCTATTAGTGTGGTAGCAAGGTGACTCCTTCCTATTAGTGTGGTAGGAGCAAGGTGACTCCTTCCTGTTAGTGTGGTAGCAAGGTGACTCCTTCCTGTTAGTGTGGTAGCAAGGTGACTCCTTCCTGTTAGTGTGGTAGGAGCAAGGTGACTCCTTCCTGTTAGTGTGGTAGGAGCAAGGTGACTCCTTCCTGTTAGTGTGGTAGCAAGCTGTCTATTACATGCTGCACAGCATGAATAGGAAATGATGACTGTGAAGATGTTTAAACATGTTAGTTAGACACAGCATAAGTGGGTTAATTGTTTGTTTATTAAAAACAGCTGCAAGAAGTAAGCATATATGGGAAGTCCCATTTAAATAATAATGATTTGTCTCTTTAATTGTTTACTATTAGGTGGAAGGGAAGGCTCATTTTCAAGCCCCACATAAAGCAGACAACATTATTACAGGCTGCTGCAGCGCTCGTACTTAATGTTAACTACTAATAGTTGTTATTAGGAATAATAATACAACAATTTACTCTTTGATTGTAAGACAAATTTAGAGCTAATTGTAATATGTAAAAGTTAATAACCATGGCCTAAATCTACTGTATGCAAATTGAGTCTGTCATCTGTTACTAATGTACATCAGCAATAGTAAGTGTTGTATATGGAAATAACTACGTGCACATTCACAAAAATCTGAGGAAGAGAGGAGTTTCTCCTCATTTAAATGGGTAAGTTTCACATCACATATACTTAATTACCAATAATGAATAACCAATATCTACATGTGTTGCTACATTAGGATGAAGTTATTTCCGGGGACCAGCATACATACCCCAATGGAAATGTATCAAAAACAAATCATTATATAAAAAAAAATGTTTTGTAGCAAAGGTTTTGCTTTTGTGGATGAGGATATTTGTCAATGAGCTTGTGGCATGATTCTTTAGTGATTTTTTTTCCAGTTCATTCAAATTCCAAGGACTTGTCTTGTGCACAGCCTTTTTCAATCAGATTTAGAGCGGGACTTTAACTAGGCCATTCCTGAACCTTGATTGTATTCTTTTTAACCATTCTGAAGTAGATTCTGATGTGTGCTTTGGATCGTTGTTGTGTTGGAATGTCCAGTTGCGCTTTTAAATCAAGTTTTGTAGCGAAGGGTTTCATATGATTGGCCATTATCTTTTGGTATGCTATGGATACATTTTACCATATATTGGAACTAAATGTCCCATTAGAGGAAAAACAGCCCCATAGAAGGATATTACCACCTCCATGCTTGACAGTAGCTATGGTGTTCTTTTCTTTGAATGCCTCACCAGACTTTCTCCAAACACAACGACAATCGGATTGACCAAATAGCTTGATTTTTGTTTCATCACTCCACAAAACCTTTGTCCAGAACTCATGTCCATCATTCAGATGCCGTATTGCAAACTTTAAACGATTGTCCTTGTGACACTTTCCTAACAGTGGCTTTTTCCTTGGCTTGCGACCATTGAGACCTTCACCATGCAATACTCTACCTGTGGTTGAAATGGAAACTCCAGTCCCACTTGCAGCCAGTTCACTTTGAATATCTTTGGCAATTTTTTTCTGAATTGCATACAGGCATGCCTGCCGGAGCCCATATATAACAGTTTTTGATGCATTGCCAGGGCAGGTCAAATTTCCAATGATATCAGAGCCAGACCTTAACTCTGCACGCATGGTGCTGTTGACTACAGCTTCCAGGTGCTCTCATGTGTTTTAAGATGTAAGCAGCAGTGACCAGACGACAAGATCATACTGTATGTATACCACGGTCAACAAACTGAAGAGAGATGCTGCCCTACTCCAGTGTGCTGAGCACATGCTAACCTTTCTTATTAAAAGTGTCAGTGCTTTCTTTCCTGTTTGCAGGGGTCCACAGGTGCAAGCAACCAAAGCTGCTGTTGGCACGAAGAAGTATGAGCTGAGCAAGTGGAAGTACGCAGAGCTCCGTGACGCCATCAATACCTCCTGCGGTACAAAGCATGTTTTGTGGGAATTAACTGCAATGATTTTGCTGAATCTAGTATAAGAGCAATAAATAAACTCCAGTGGGGAGTAGATTGGCTCCCAAAAAAGACAGCAAACTGCTTTAAGGAAGGACAGTCTTTATGAGTATTGTATCGTGGGAGTAAGGCGAGACAAACTAGCCTCACATAACTTCCTACGCATAGAGTAGCATGCTGTAAGATACTGCTTAAAAATGTGTGGGCCTTGATAACCTTGAGTGCAAAAAGCAAGACTTGTACTCCTAAACTACATCTGTTTATCAACAAACGTGGGTTTTCAGTGCTAATGTGGAGCTTAACGCAAGTGAAGACAGATTGCTCATTGTACTTTTTTTATGCAATTTGTCTGGCCCGTTTCTGTTTCGTTATAACTAGGTTAGGGCCTGTTCTGATATGCCACAGACCCTTCATTGAAATGCGAAGGGTTCTGAGGTTGAGGTTAGCGGTTACTGGGATATTAAAGATATTTGTGTAACTGTCAGAGACTAAAGTATAGCTCATTTCTTATCAGCTAAGGCAGAAAGCTGCAGTGCGTTGTGAAGTTTCATTACACAGTTTACAGTTTTATGAAATCCTTAAATTAATCCAGCAGTAAGGGTGTTTATTTGGCAAGCAAATTAAAATGTGATACTACTGTAGTTAATAAAAAAACATCAGTAAAATAAAGCTAAATGTATTTGTAACAAAGCATACAGTAAGCACCCAAAATGTTTGCTGTACCGACAGTACCATTGCATCTGTTTTTAATGCTCTGTTTTGCTCCAGGTCTCTATTCCCTCCCTCTATAATAATACACACTTTCCAAGACCGTTTTACTCGGTTGCTGGCATTAAGCCCCTTGTCATGTACTTGTGCAGATATCGAGCTGCTGGCAGCCTGCCGAGAGGAGTTCCACCGCAGACTGAAGGTCTACCATGCATGGAAATCAAAGAACAAGAAGCGCAACACTGACACCGACAGCGAGCAGAGAGCTCCCAAATCAGTCACTGACTATGGTAAGGGAAGCACGGCTTGATTCTGTGCTTTGAATATGATTCTGTGGTTTATTTTTATTATATAGACCAGGAGGAAAACTGCATAGTTAATGCAAGTCTCAAACTAATTGCTGATGAAGGCCTTTGATGGCAAAGGGCCCATTATCAATGAAACCTGCAACATTACAAACTGTTTTAAACCCTTGGCTCCCAAGTTTATTTAGGTCTCTTGATAGACAGTATATTTTTAAATATGACCTGTACCCAGTGTGTAATGTGCATGTCTTTATCTCACACACACACACACACCTTTTGGGGACATTGCGGTACACGGCAGGTGAATCTACAATTGTAAAAGTTTTTAGTATTCGAAAAAGCACAGCCTGTGTAAAAGTGCTATAGGCATATTTGAAGACATCTGTTTCACTGACTGCTAAGTAGGAAGTTATTTCTAATCAGAATAGATGCCTCCAAGCAGATCCAGCATGTCAGCAAAACCTCTCTTCAATTTTTTTTTTTCTGTCTCTTACTGCAGGGCATAACATTGTTTGCATTTTTTAAATTGTTTTAATTAAAATTGTTTTGATTAAAATTGTTTATTTTGCTATCTTCAAAAAGTGACTCAATCAGCATTGTGCGATATTTGTTTTATCCGTACCTAGATTACAGGTTTGTAATTCATTTGTGAAACAATTTCCTCTGTCTGTACATTAGAATACTTTTTTAAAAGTGGCTAGTAACATACATTAGCAAACATGTATTAGCTTACTGTAGAGAGAGAGTTCCAGCATTGGTTCAGGGAGAAAATCCCAGATTATCCCTGAAAAAATCTTCAAACAGGCACCACACCTGTACACATACACCCAGACTATTCATTCTCTTCAGTAAAGGTCATTTTTCCCAGTTAGTTGTAGTTTTGAATGTTACATTGTTTTAACAGCATAAACGTTTTAAAAACAATATATAAAAGTGCAGCTAGTAATGATAAAAGTTTTCAATTAAATACATATACAGTCCAATGCTATTTGTGAAGTTTTGGCAAACTGGAAAAGTTCAGTATCCACCTAGTTATAAGATGTGGTAAAATGCTGTAAATTCTTGAATAGCAGTACAAGTGCGTGTCATTTATATGTGAAAAACATTGTAATCATACTGTTTCCATCCATACCATGTTTATTTTCAGAATGTGCACCGTTTATGAAAAGCTCATGTAAGTGCGAATCAGTGATGTAACTTCTAACACATTTCTAAACCCTTGTGTTTACATGGGGGGGATTTATGGTGTTTTGCCGCGGTTTTGTTTATCAGCGTTTGCCGGTGGTGCTCCGATCTTGCTTTTAAGCTTGCTTTTTCAGCAAAATAAATGAGTATTAAAAAGTGAGATCAATAAAGCGCAACACCATGACTAATTGTTTCGAGCCTCAGTCATGATGGTGCGCTGTGACGCATCAAAGGTAGCAGCCCTGGGAATATGCAAGTTTGGGACTCTTTGCTGTGGTGGAGGGGGGGGACTGGAACTGGATGGGGATTCATCATACACAGGCACTTGGAAAATGCTTACCAGAACATCTCTTAATATAGCAACCCAAGCACAATATATGTTGCATCTGTGCTTTACTGTGTAATGTGTCAAATCTTAATCCAGTTTTTATCCTGACATGCAAATATGCAATAGGCTTGGATGGGCAGTCTTTCTTCTCCTTGGGGCCCCTTTATTTGTCGTGGTGCTGGAGCTATAAGGCAAAGGGTTGGGTTGTACCTACAAGAATGTCATGTTAATCTGGAAGACTTGCAAGGGCTGCCTCTTTCTTGGGTAAAGATCACACTTGACATCATTCTACCCTGGAATAATAAATTACAACAAGTAATCTTCATATAAGAAAAACCAAACCAACTGATGCTCTGTGGTGTGCTGCCTGATAATATCCCACTGTCCAAGCTGAAATCTGATTCCCTGGCCTTTTGAAAATGTGTTGAATTTAGTAAACCATCTGTCTTGCTGTCCTACATTACAGTACATAGGGCTACAAATGTCATTTAGGTGGTTTTATCATGACCTTTCAACTCTGTGACTCCACATGATCCATGAGGAAATATGGAAGCATTTGGAGTCAACAGTTTGAATGGTAGAAATAAAATCCAGGAAGAGACAAAACATGGCAAAACCACACAGTCCTGCTAACGAGATAGATGCCAGGTAGAGCAATAGAGAAAATGATAATCTCAGCAGCAAGCATCATGGACAAAGTTTAAGGGAGGGGTACTATATATATATATATATATATATATATATATATATATATATATATATATATATATATATATATATATACACACATACTGTATATATAAAATATATATGTGTGTGTTTATCCCTACCTAGACCTTTTTTTTAACATTTTCTTCTTGATCTGGTCATTCTTACTTTACCTTTTTATTATTGGTCTCTTTTATTCTGTTATCCCTTTCTTTCTTGCTCTGTGTTGTTGTGGTTGGTGTTGAGCCGGTCGTCATAGAGACTGTGCTTACCTGTCTTTGTTCATGCGCTGCAGCTCAGCAGAACCCAGCTCTAGCGCTCCCAGCCCGGCAGCAGGAGATCTCCATGAACCGGCAGCAGCGGTACTTCCGCATCCCGTTCATCCGCCCTGCCGACCAGTACAAGGACCCTCAGAACAAGAAGAAGGGCTGGTGGTACGCACATTTTGATGGGGCGTGGATCGCCCGCCAGATGGAGCTCCATCCAGACAAACAGCCAATAATGCTTGTGGCAGGTATGCCAGGAACATAATCCAATGTACTTTACACTTCCAAAGCAAAGAGTGTTGCACAAATGCGAGTACCGTGTTACTATTTCTGCTACCGTCTGCCTCCCTCTAAAATATATACTCTGTGTGTGTGTGTGTGTGTGTGTGTGTGTGTGTGTGTGTGCATATACATATACATATATACTGAGCATCAAAAGAAACATCACTTATGTTTGGATAAAATTCACTGGACACTAGACGTGATCGAAAAATGACAATCTCTGTTTTAGAGCAGGTGCAGTGACTGGGGACCAAGAGTCACAACACCTGCCCAAGATCTGTCGATCTTGGGCAGGTGTTGTGACTCTTGGTCCCAAGTTCATGGCCTGTCATTGACAGAGTGTGTCTGGTTATACCGTATTGCCAGGTTTGAAATTGCTGGCTGTGAGCACCCAAGATGGTGAGCCACAGTACGCTGCCCTAGTCCAGCATCCAACGTGCCGATTGCACAAAGGCACTGCTCTCTTGACAGACGAGGCATATTGTTTTGTTTTCTGTGATTTTCTTTATTGCTTTTATTCAAGCTTGCAATTCAACAGCTGAAATCACTCCATATCCTGTGTCCAATCAACTGTCTCACTAATTAGGTGATTAAGTGCATCTGCTTCAGTAATAGCCACTCAAGCGTGTCATGGTCAAGGATGAATGATTGAATGATTAAAAAGAAACCAAAAACATTTCATCAAATCATTTATATACCTCATTTTTTTTTTAAATAAATGTGTTATACTAGTGATAAGTTTCTTTTGACGCTCGGTATATAATATAATATAATGAACATAATTTAGATATTGTATTTAACATAATGTAATCAAAGAAACTACAAAATGATATTGCAAAAGTCTACCGGAAGCCATAATAGTAGTACAGTATTTCATGTTAGATTTTGAAATGTCACATTTTTCAGGTTTGTTTCAGTTTCTTAAGTATATGGAAAACTACAAAGCAGGATATAATTCAATATGTTAACCTAACATTACTCAGCAGGTTTCATTGGACTGAAACAAAATTAAGTTCTATTGGGTGATGCTATGGGCTTTTGTCCATAGCTGTACACTCTGCTAGCCTTGATGTGCAACAGTAGCAAAAGAGATAATATTATTATTATTATTATTATTATTATTATTATTATTATTATTATTAGATATTTGTAATTTTTCCACTTTAATGAACAGTTGTGTCCTCTGCAGTTCAAGGACTGATCTGGAGCGTCCTCAGGTTTAAGAGAATGTTATGAACATTTTCTTTGCGACTGTGTTCTGGTTCTAGGGAAGGACGACATGGAGATGTGCGAGCTGAGTCTGGAAGAGACTGGTCTTGCCCGAAAACGGGGAGCTGAAATTTTGCCAAGGCAGTTTGAAGAAATCTGGGAGCGTTGTGGGGGAATCCAGTACCTCCGAAATGCAATAGAAAGCAAGCAAGCCAGACCAACATACGCTACTGCAATGCTACAGAATCTCCTCCAATAAACGGCACATTACTTGAGCTCTAATATTAGTTTGTGGTGTACATGACCCTTTTAATTGGGTTAAAGGGAACAGTGTATTCCCCATTAAAAGGGCATTTAGACATACTATAATCAGGCTGGAGACATCCACGTTTTATGATAACTGATTTTGTTAATTATTGGGGGGTTATGCTGGGTTTTTGTTTGTTATTTTGTTCTTTGTGCAGTGAACTTCTACAATAACTGACCAGCTGGACCTGACCTATACTAATGTCTTACAACTCTTTTTGTGTGTATTTTTAATTTGTATTATTATTGATAATAAAACTGGAAACCAAGAGGTCACTATCCAGGATATAAACACAGAACCTGATATTGAAAGAAAGGAGGGCATTTACTTGATAAAGCACATCCTCAAATCTGGGTTACTGTACCTGTTCATCCTGGAGTTATGCTGGTGCACCGAGAGTGTACATTAGATAGCCCACACTGGATAGTTCATAGTCTATAGATTAGATTACATTTGATTTAATCAAGAAGATGCCTATCTTGATTACCTTAACGTATTTGGGCATTGCATTGATTTTTCTAGAGCTGTCAGCTGGATTTGTTCTTCAAATCAGCCTATATATTACTTACTCCTACTTACACAAAGAATGTGCTTTCACTGAAATGGCACATGTACTGTACTCTTCCCTAATGTGTTGTTAATCCATTAATCAATTCAAAAGTTTATATGGTGCCCAAAGTTGTCCTGGCTTTGCAGTGTTATATTGAATTGAAATAGAATTTCAGAGGCCTTTTCTAGTGGCTTGCATCGTATACCACGTACTCTAGCATGTATATACTGGAACACACTTTGTTTCTGTTACTTATAACTAGGGCTTGGAGTTTCCAAAATGTGTATTTGTTGCAAGGGGAAAAAATCATAGTAGATTCTGAAAGATTAAAGTTCATACAGAATTAAAATCCTATTGATAAAAAAAGTTAAAATTATCAGGTGCTCTTTTTACATTTTCTTAATAAACAAGAATAGGTTAAAAGCAACTATGATGATGAATTAAGACCATACGTTAAATCTAAAGCTGCTTAAAAGTTACTGTAGTTTCAGTCTAGACTTTTGGAGATGATAGTGTGTCACTAACCTGTATTTATTTTTGGATATTATGGAAACAAATATTTATATATACAAAGATAATATAATATTACTGAATATAAATTTCAAATTGAACAACTTCAAAACAATCTATATGAGGAAAAAAGGACTGGTACTCTGTTTTCAATATAGTATAGTACATACTACATAGTTATAGCTACTGCTAATGCAATATGTCCTGTCCTCATAGAAAAATGTCACCTGAATTGCAGTTTGGGAAGGATAATGACAACTTGGCCTGGTAAGATATGTCTGTTCAAAAAAAGCATTTGTTTGAGACAATCTCACATGCAAGATCAGAAAAGATGACACATTTCTCTTGAACTGCACAGTTCGTTAACGGTTCAAGTCTGATTGTATAACACCCTCGTCCCGTGGTGTGCAAGAAGCATCTCAGTACACACCTAGCTATTTATTTATGATTTGAAATACATGAGTGATTACTACTGTCAATCTCAATGATGTCATTTAATGTATAGTCAATTAATAATGTTGATGTGTTCTATATCCATGCATTTACTACAATCATTCCTTTAAAAAAACAAGTCTGCAGTTTGCCCTTTTCACTTTTCGAATGTTGATTTGTAACTGATGTACTGATGCAGAAAATAAATGCTTTCATGTTTAACTCCACTGATTTATGTTGCTGTTCCACTTTGTGTAAAGAATTGCCAAGTGTCAATACTTCAATAGTTGTGGGAAAACAAGATTATTGCTAAAATTCGCAGTTTTAGCTGACTACAGTGTTGAGAAATTGGCACGCAAAAAGAAAGCAATTCATAGTTAGAATTGGAAATAACAGGGAGTATGAAAATAAAACAAAAGATTGAGTGTTGGGCTTTTTGCATTAGTTTAAAAGGCGTGCAGAAAGAAAGCAGATAAGCAACAGCTGGATCTGAATGCTTTTGGATTGCATCAGCCACTTATTGTAAGGGGTAATGCTGGGATAACCACGGGCAGGTGGTTAATGAAATCAAGGGGGATTTCCACAGTGCTGTTATTTATTGTGGCAGTCGATCAAGCTGACCTCTGAGCCTGCGCTGGTGTGAGCGACTTCATTTTCACAATCATTTTTTGAGTTATTTTGCAGGCTTTCCATACACGGGACATGGTTTGTATTCAGCTTTTACTTTTTTGGCTGTCCGTAAGAATAATTCCTTGCCTTAAAGACTTTGCAGGGCTGATTATTTATTATTTATTCGACCAAATGTGTTTAATGTAACTGATGTGAGTTTGGCTTTTTTATGATATATATATATATATATATGTGTGTGTGTGTGTGTGTGTGTGTGTGTGTGTGTGTGTGTGTATGTGTATATATATATAAAAAAAAAATATATATATATATATATAGTAAGGGAGTGTACTATCCTAACAAAAATCTGGAGGCTTTAGGACCCTGTTAGGACTCCGTGTTACTGTGACTGAAGGCAATAGGGAGCCATCTTGGTAAAGACCTCCTAAATTGAATAATGCACTGACTAATTAAAGATAATGGGAAATGCTGATCAGCTGCGTCTGATCTTGGGGGAGATATAAATGAACCTCAGGTGGGTTATTGGGTGTGGGGGTTTGGAAAAACGACAGGAAGCCGATTTTGAGTTGAAACATAGAGCAAATAAAGTATTTTGATTGCCGGTAAACGGACTAGCCGCCTGGTTATAGTTTGATTCTTGCAATAGAATAGGCAGTATTCCAAAGGGAGTTAGTTTTTTGTTTTGTAAAGAAAATAAATATACAGGCACCATCCTGTTTTCATTTCAGAAGTTGTTGAGGTACTTTATTTTTCACATATGATGGGATTGGTGAAGCCGTCCACATGAAACATTGCAGACCAGATTACAACATACATACATACATACACATATATATATATATATATATATATATATATATATATATATATATATATATATATATATATATATATATATTATATATATACACTGAGTATACAAAACATTAGGAACACCTTCCTAATATTGAGTTGCACCCCCTTTTGCCTCAGAACAGCCTCAATTCATTGGGGCATGGACTCTACAAGATGTCGAAAGCATTCCACAGGGATCCTGGCCCATGTTGACTCCAATGCTTCCCACAGTTGTGTCAAGTTGGTTGGTAGTGGATCTCTACTCCGAATAGCTTGTTCCATCTCATCCCACAGATGCTCAATTGGATTGAGATCTGGTGACTGGGCAGGCCACTGCAGTAAGCTGAATTCACTGTCATGTTCGTGGAACCATTCCTGGACAATCCTAGCCTTGTGGCATGGGGCATTATCCTGCTGAAAAAATCCATTAGCAGATGGATACACTGCTGCCATAAAGGGATGCACCTGATTGGCAATGATGTTCAGATATCCTGTGTCATTCAAACGTTGCTCCACTTTTATCAAGGGGCCCAATGTGTGCCATGTAAACACACCCCACACCATCACACCACCACCACCAGCCTGCAATGTTGACACGCAGCATGATGGATGCATGTACTCATGTGGTTTTCTCCATACCCTAGTCCTCCCATCAGCGTGAAACAGCAGGAACCGGGATTCATCAGACCTGTAGCCCATCTGTTGCTCTGCACAATTCGTGTCAGCCTCTTTTATCAATCATCCGTTTTCGACCACTGGCCTGCCGTTAGCTGGATGTCCTTTGGGGGGGTGGACCATCCTTGATACACACGGGAAACTGTTGAGCGTGAAAAACTCAAACCGGTGCGCCTGGCACCTACTACCATACCCCGTTCAAAGGCACTTAAATCTTTTGTCTTGCCCATTTACCCTCTGAATGGCGCACATACAGTACACAATCCATGTCAATTGTGTCAAGGCTTAAAAATCCTTCTTTAACCTGTCTCCCCTTCATCTACACTGATTGAAGTGGATTTAACAGGTTACATCAATAAGGGATCATAGCTTTCACCTGGATTCACCTCGTCAGTCTATTTCATGGAAAAAGCAGGTGTTCCTAATGTTTTGTACACTCAGTGTATATATACAGTGCCTATAGAAAGTCTACACCCCCTTGAACTTTTTCAAATTTTGTTGTGTCAGTGCCTCAGAGTTTCATGTATTTAAATTAGGATTTTTTTCCACTTATCTATACATCATACTCCTTGATGGACAGCAATCTTCAAGTCATGCTACAAATCTTTGATTGGATTTAGGTCGGGGCTCTGACTGGGCCACTCAAGGGCATTTACCTTTTTGTTCCTTAGCCACTCCAGTGTAGCTTTGTTTGTGTGCATTGGGTCATTGTCATGCTGAAAGGTGAACCTCCGTCCCAGTTTCAGCTTTCTTTCAGAGGGCAGCAGGTTTTCCTCAAGGACTTCTCTGTACTTTGCTCCATTCATTTTTCCTTCTATCCTGATAAGTGCCCCAGTCCCTGCCGATGGGAAACATCCCCATAACGTGATGCTGCTACCAACATGCTTCACAGTAGGGATGGTGTGCTTTGGATGATGCGTTGTGTTTGGTTTGCGCCAAACATAACGCTTTGCATTTAGGCCAAAAAGTTTCATTTTAGTTTCATCAGACCACAAAACTTTTTTGCCACATGGCTACAGAATCTCCTGAGTGTTTTTTTGCATACTTCAAACAGGATTCAAGGTGGGCTTTCTTGAGTAATGGCTTCCTTCTTGCCACCCTACCATACAGGCCAGATTTGTGGAGTGCTTGGGGTATTGTTGTCACATGCACACTCTGACCAGTCTTGGCCATAAAAGCCTGTAGCTCTTGCAAAGTTGCCAATGGCCTCTTGGTAGCCTCTCTGATCAGTCTCCTTCTTTCTCAGTCATCCAGTTTGGAGGGACGGCCTGATCTAGGCAGGGTCTTGGTGGTGCCGTACACCTTCCACTTCTTAATAATCATCTTGACCATGCTACAAGGGATATTCAAGGCCTTTGATATTTTTTTTATACCCATCCCCTGATCTGTGCCTTTCAACAACTTTGTCCCAGAGTTCTTTTGAAAGCGCCTAGGTGCTCATGGATGAGTCTTTGCTTTGAAATGCTCTACCCAGCAGAGGGAACCTACAGGAACTGTTGAATTTATCCTGAAATCATGTGAATCACTACAATTTAACACAGGTGGAGGCCACTTAACTTGGTGTGTGATTTTGAAGGCGACTGGTTACACCTGAGCTAATTTAGGATTGCTATTACAAGGGGGGTGGACACTTATCCAACCGAGCTATTTCAGTTTTTGTTTTTAATTAATTTTCTACAAATTTCTAGAATATTTTTTTCACTTGGAAGTTGTGGGGTAAGATGTGTAGATAAATGAAAAATAAAACTATTTTAATGCACAATGAAAATGGCACAGTCTAACTTTTACATCAATAATTCATTGGGCATATATATAATGTTACTTACATTTTAAATAGTGAGCAAATAGGTTTGTTGATTGCTTGAGTAGTGTTGAGTAGAGTTCAAGTCATGAGATTTCATAAAAACGCCAAGTGCTCAGTGTTTGCTATTTGAGTTGAGTTAAAATTGGCAAAATGAGTTGATTAAGAATCTGTATAAACAGCCATTAGAAAAGACTTAATTGACGCAAGAACAGCGAAAGACATGACCATGCCCCACTTGAGTAATGATAAGGTGACCAGATTTTTAAGTCCTTAAACTGGGACAGTATGGAAATATTGTGAATAACTTCCAACGTCCAAGCTACAGGGAAGATCTCAGGTTTTTATTTTCACTTTGGCAATGTTTGATCTAATATCATATTGAAAGTGAATGCAGAGACTCAGAGTGGAATCTTTTACTTTCAAAATCTTTTTTTGTGAATAAATTATCTTGTTGTCTTTGTAATGTAATTTCTACACAACAGGTAGTCATTACATTACACAGCAGCAATTCAATAATATCAAATTCTCAGATTTTATTTTATTGCTTATTACTGCTGCAAATTGAGTCCCTTTTCTGCCTAAGAAACTGTGTTTTCTCTCTTTGATTTCCACTTTCCATCTCACTCCATCTCTAGAATATCCTCCAGTGTTCAATCTGTAAACCAGGCCCTTCCTGCATGAAAAGATTACACATCTCAATATTTCTGTTTATTAAATGGTTACTTTAATAGAATCGATTTTTTTGAAGATACAGTGAGCACTTGGATATCCGCTACCCAGATACACGTCAGTCGCGTTTTACCACTCTTGTATTAAGAATAAAATCAATCCCCATTATATATATGTAATACATTAATGCACTTACCCGTCACACGCGATTACTCTGTTACCAGTTTTCTGATACAAATCCCATCTCTTCAGTGTTACAATTTACCTGAATTTCCGTCACAGCCCGCAGTTTTTGTTTATTTTTAATTTTTTAATTCTCTCCAATGCCAAATCAGTCTGTTTTATTTTTTACAGTTACACAGCGCTTCCTCCAGTTTCACCAGACGAAAATGCAGCCAAAACAAAGAGAACGAGACAAGCTACGGTAATGCAGTAACAGTTAATCGTTAATGTATTATTATTTTTTCAAGTAAACTGTGACATTAGGGACTTATCGAGTACTATATTTTGCAGTTTTGAATACCGAATTGGAAACTTTGGCGGCGTTGTTGTTTTAATCTTTTGGTTTTGCTAAATTGCATTGCCTTTTACGTTTTACGCAGTTCTGTGCATGGATAACATTTAGATTTAATTTTGCTGTTAGGTTCTAAATGGGAAATTTTTGTACCGGATTTAAAAGTATGTACTGTATTACAGTTAACGTGTCTTCTCTTTAGTTTTGGCAAGTGATATTTTCAGAATCATATAGTTCTTTATTAAAATACTACTTCTATTAAAAATATAGTACTCTACCAAATACAGTACATCTAAATTGAAGCCTACTGATTTTAAAACACAGTCCTTTCAGATATGTATTTTTGATATTGTATCTTTTTTGTGTTCCCTGAAAAACGGACAAGGGTTGGAACGGGCTAAAATGAAATAATCAGATATGCGTCACACCGTGTTTAACCGTCACTGAAGTCTAAATTTGATTGGGTCAAATATGTGAGTGCTGATTGTATTTAATATGACACGGTATTTGTTCTGTATATGTTTTCTACTGCAGTTTCTGATTGGATCATTGTTTTTCTTCTATTAAACTAGAAGCTGTGGTAAGCTATCACACCCATGCAACAGATGGCATTCATCTTAAATATAAATACTCCATTGTCTCTATTTTCGTTAAACTTTGCAGGATATACATTGAACACAGAAATAAAAATAAGGGGTTACCAAACTAAAAAGAGATGCCTCTAAGGCAGATTATTTAGATATTTTTAAAGAAAGGTAAAGTGAAACAAGGACATGGTTCTTTTTTTGTAATCGTTTTAAACTATTTGTATCATATACAGTACTATCAATGTAAATATGTAAGAAATTAAATTGGCACCAGGAGACCTGAAACTATTGTTTTTCATTATTGCTAAAAACAACGTAACATGTATACTTAAAGAAATAAAAAATGTTCTGGAACTTGTAAAATATTTTTACAATATGAATTTCACAAATGTGAAAATAACTAGTTCATACATTATTTTGTATTATTCACAAACATACGTTTATTAGAGGTTACCTGTGGTGAACTAACAGAGAGTACACCGTGTAACACATTTTTTTTTTTTTTTTTTTGTTCCTGGGTAGTAAGTGTTATTTCCTAATTGCTTATGCCTCAAAAGTATAGAAAATGGCTATTATTCCCCACAAACTTTGCTTTTGTGACCAGGACAGTGATATTTTGAAATGAACCTATTTTCCAGAACATTCCAGATAGATTCAGTGCTGAGTAAACTTGGGGTAACTTCTAGAACTTTTTAGAACTTTCCAGTAATATAAATAGTAGTATAAATACAGGGGCCTTAAGCCCACCAGTTCAGTTTAGTTCCAGCTGCCTAAGTGGATACATATCTGCATTTTTCTGAGATGGCATCAAGGTCATAGGAGACTTCAAAATGGTGGCATTCCTGATGGGTCTCCAAGGCGGTTTTACCAAGTTTCCCTGCTATCTTTGCCTTTGGGACAGCAGGGACACCAAGGCGCACTACCACAGGCGGGACTGGCCACAGCGGACCGAGTTCTCTGTGGGGAGGAACAACATCAAGTGGGAGCCACTGGTGGACCCCCGGAAGGTGCTGATGCCACCACTGCACATCGAATTGGGCCTTATGAAACAATTTGTCAGAGCTCTAGATAAGGAGTCGGCAGCCTTCAAGTACCTTCAAGACTTCTTCCCTAAGCTGTCTGAGGCAAAGGTCAAAGCCGGTGTCTTCGTCGGACCACAGATAAAGAAGATCCTGGAGTGCAATGAATTCCCCAAGAAGCTCACTAGTAAGGAGAAAGCAGCTTGGAACAGCTTTGTCGCAGTGGTTTGGGGCTTCCTGGGCAATCACAAGGCCGAAAACTATGTGGCGCTGGTTGAGACTCTGGTGAAGAACTACGGCACAATGGGCTGTAGGATGTCCCTCAAAGTCCATATCCTTGATGCTCATCTTGATAAATTCAAGGAGAACAAGGAAGCGTACTCGGAGGAGAAAGGCGAGCGCTTCCACCAGGATATACTGGACTTTGAATGCCGCTACCAAGGACAGTATAACGAGAACATGATGGGAGACTACATTTGGGGGCTGATTCGTGAAAGTGATTTACAGTATAATCGTAAATCTCGAAAAACTACTCACTTCTAAATCTTTTGTAGTCATTTTTGTATTACTTTAGTATAAATACATGTTAATTTGGATTCATATGTTGTTTTTTATGACTTTATGTGAACGAAAAGACACAAATTCGGCAGTTTTCTCATTGGAAATAGGTAAATTTCAAAATATCACTGTCCTGGTCACAAAAGCAAAGTTTGTGGGGAATAATAGCCATTTTCTATACTTCTGAGGCATAAGCAATTAGGAAATAACACTTATTACCCAGGAACAAAAATTGTGTTACATAGTGGTATGTTTCCAAATACCTTTGTCACACTGTACAGCCCCTCCTATTGTTGTGATGGGCTATTTTAATGCACAAAGTGTTCAAACCACGACAAGCTTCAGCGCACTGCATTGTGAACATGTCACGGTAATGTGACATGACAGCGTTTATTTCCGCAATTGTCGCCTATAGCTACACATGAAGCAAAGTCTTTTGCATGCAGATATACAAATACCATGGATGAAGAGAATAATTCCAACACATTACAATGGTACCTGTATGAGCCGTTATTGTTTGATTACAATAGTCTAACCTCTTCACACAGCGAGAGTGATGATTCAGGCGAGGATATTCACCATTCATCAGTGGCTACAGCACAAGAAATTCCAGGTATAAATAACCCACGCATCAGCAGAATGACTAGCTCACCATCTGCATGAAAATGATTTGCATGCTTGGAGGCCGTTCAGGGGTAACATGTTGACAGCTGAGAGATGAAACCACCGTCTTCTGTGGGCCAGAGAACATCTGAGGTGGCAGCAGAGAGTGGTGGAGTGTTTTATTCACTCAACAGACCTGACGGAAGACAACGTGTGTGGAGACGTCGTGGTGAGCGTTATGCTGACTGTTGCGTTGTTCAAGCCAGCTGGTGGGGTGGTGGAAGTGTGATGATGTGGGGAGGAATCTCCTTTAACACAACAACACCTTTGGTGCAGATTGAGGGCAACCTTACTGCTCAGCGATAAATTGACAAAGTCCTTGAAGCAACAGTTTTTCCATTCCTGCAAGCCAATCTGGAAGTGTCGATTTTCCAGCAGGACAATGCAAGACCACACAGTGCTAGGATTACAATTGCACTTCTTCAAGAAAATGCCGAGGTCGTGCCATGGCTTCTTTTTCTCCTGACCTGAGTCCAATAGAACATCTGTGGGACCAAATCACCAGAGCCATCCACAGGAGACAACGACGACCAGCCAACCTTCACCAGCTGGCTGCAGCTGCACAGGAAGAGTGGCGGAACATCCCACAGCAGTCTATCCAGAGGCTGATCAGGTCTATGCGTCAACGCTGCCAGGATTGTGTTAATGCTCAGGGAGGTCATACCCGATACTAACTTTGTAATGTTTTCATTTTTACAGTGTGTCACGTTTCATACTGAAAACCTGTCATGATTCTTTGATCTGTATTTTTGTTCACATTTTCTGTGATTTTGTTTGATATCTATGTTTAAAATATTTGATTAAATCCATTAGATCTGAGTGTTGCGTTTCTTTTGTGCATCAGTATGAATAATAATCTCTCAAAAGCTATTACTGTGCATACATGAATGCAGCAAAAACCTTTTATCATTCATTTTAAAAATGGTTTGGTGTGATTTTCACAGACTTGTGGTCTTAATTAGTAATTTAAAACAAAGTCTTTCGGTGGACGTAGTGACTTATTTGTGGACCTTAATTCTCCGTTAAACCAGCCTAATCTATGTAATGTAATGAGCTCTTCTGTGTTACTGTGTTGTTCAGAACTACTATTTAGATATCTTCTCAATCTCTGTGTGTGGGTTTATTTATTATTATTATTTTTAAACAATACAAAATTATATTCTTACACGAATATAAAATAATAAAGGTTTTTATTAAAGCAGTTGCACCATGACAAGATCTTTACATTTTTATTAGCATAGCATAGAAAAAGGTTTTCTATACAGCAAATGCATTTGGTATAATAAATCACATCACAAATGCTTTTGAACAGTTTAATAACAAAAAAAGCAGTTTGATGCATCAATGATTATATTAGAAAAGGTGTATATATCTCTCTGCAATAAAGAAAAGTTATGATTTCTAAAGATCTGGTTGTACATTTCTAACCTCTAACCCGATTAAGCTGCTACATTTGGTTTTGCATTTCTACATGGGTGGCAAAATTAAGACATAAGTATTTTAAATTTGTTATGGTTTTTCTAATAATTGTTCAACAGTTGACAAAAGCCAGCTCCCATGAGTCCTTACCTAAATCTCTGAAATGAAATCAATAGAAATAACAAGGTTGCAAAAACTTGTCGATCAATGACATTCTAATGGTCAATTCGACTATCACTGCAACATTCATTTTGAAGATAATTGTATAGTCTCAATGTTAATAATAAAAAAAAAAAATCTAGAAAAATAAGCCAGAGGTCATCTTGCTACTCATGAAAAACATCAGCATGTCTTATATTTATTCAGTTTGATAACTTCATAAAACACATCATCTTCCATATTTATTCAACACATTTGTCCTAGTGTTTGTGCTTTTTTTGTTTTTTGTTTTAAGAGAAAGCTGGTAGGGGTTCAAAATACAGCACTGATTGTGTTGTTTCAAATGTTAAAATAAGGATACTGTGATGTGTTTTATTCGATGTTTATAGCTAGCATGGTTTTACACTGTCACATTTTAGACACTCTTACAGACCTATGTGCAGCTAAAAAGTGTAAAAGGGTTGCCATTGTGTTCTGTAATGTGTGCCTACCACCTAACCAACACTCACCCCTGCCCACACTGCACCAAAATATGTGGCTCCCGGATCGGCCTTTACAGCCATCTGAAGACCCACAAATAGAAGACCTATGGAGGACAATCATACCCGACTCGAGTGATCGCCGCCGATGATTAGCACTAGCAACATCATCACTGTCCCTGTGCCCTTATATCCTTTGGATCTTTACTTGTATTTCATACTTCCATTTGGAATATGCAGATACTTCAATGAAAACGCTATAGAATAAGTTCCTGTTACTTCATCTATAGTGTGTGTGTGCGGCCGTTTACTATCGAGTAATATTTGAAATATTTGCATATCTTGAATTTATATAAAATATATATAGCTTTGGCTAAAAGTTTTGCATCATCGATAATTTTAGGATTGAGACTTCATGTAATCAAAGAAACTACAAAATGATATGCCAAAGTCTACTGGAAGCATAGTAGTAGAACAGTATTTCATGTTAGGTTTCACATTTTTTAATTGATCAGTTTTTTGATAAGTTTATGGAAAACTACAAAGCGGTATGTAATTCAATATGTTAGTGTAACATTATTCAGCAGGTTTCATTTGACTTTATGAAGCAAAATGTGTTATTTCAATAGAGTGATACAAAACTTATGGCCATAGCTGTATTTATATAAATAAATAAAGATTCTGAGCACAACAATAGAAGGACATTATAATAATATAAGATAATAGGAGCACATAAAATGGATTAACGACCCACCTGTGAGCGTTCTATAATGAGATGGAACTGTCACACAAACATTTCCATGGAATTACATTAGTTATGGAAAAAAAAAAAAAAAACATTAGTTTTATTATATTATTTCTAATGTATTAAGCTGAATTCATACATTACAATTACTTTCATTTAGTTTTAGCTTAACATGCTGTTCCCCATTAGTGTAGCAGATCAGTGATGCAAATACCTGGTTGCCTATCAACCAACTCATGCTTATGCATTTCAGACAAGTTTGGTGACTATAGCGCTTTTTCCACACTATAGCATTTGTTTTTGGGTCAAGCAGGTTGATAATAAAAATGTATATTAAGTCAAAGGGATACTACAGAAACACCTGTCATAGACTATAAGTACAGTAGGTAACTGTAACATTAAATGTACACATATGTTTCATAAATTTTATTTAGCTATAAAATGAAGCCTTCAAACACCAACAATATGTTAGGATTTTAAAATATCTCTGGCTTTAGAACAGCATGTCTTCTCCATGTGCAGTTTTGGTGTAAATATTTGTCACCCAGCGTTTAGACTAGGTGTTTAATTGTGATAACATGAACCCTGCTGTTCGCCAGCAGAAAGCCCCATATAGAGACTCCATATGGGCCAGATCAGGTAATAAATAGGGATTGTTGGTAGTCTGGCAGGCACGAGGCAGGAACATGCTGTTTGAATAATGCTTTCCAGGCACGGGATGTTGTCAGGATCGTTTGAACAGCAGCCCTATGCACTTTGAGGAACTCTAATAAACTACCTCTTTAAATCAAAAACCATCATGTGTTCCTAAGCATTCCTGAATCGTATTTAAAATAGGTTGTTCTGTCTAAAACCACTCAAAAGAATTGTGCCGTGAAATAAGAGAATGAATGCTGCAACCCAACTATTTATAGTAAAATAAATAAAAAGAAGAATCAATCAGTTAGAAGCAGTTCCTTTCATTTCAAGTTTAACATTTAAATAGAAAATGAATCTCACAAACTACACCATGTCTTTATATGAGTGTAACCTTAGTACTAATATATTAATCGAATTACTCAAACATGATTTTTATGTATAAGGTTTTTCTTACACTATTTATGTACATCAAATACTTTTTTTTGCAGTGCAGAATGAACAAAAAGAATGTATAGTAAGAGTTAATTCAATAGTATTCAGACATCATTAAGCAAAACTTAATTTTAAAAATGTTTCCGAAAATCATGAATGAAAACAAATATGTGTCCTGATGCATCATTAATACTAAACTAAATATTGATCATTACATAGTGTAGAGTAGTTTTAATATACAAAATAAAATCAGAAATAGGCATGAATCATAACTTACCATATTCAAATTATTTTAAATATTTGGGACACTGCCGTAACAGTAAAAAAAAAAAAAAGTAATATATGAAGTTCAATGGAAATTTTCTTTAACAATAGAAATACATGTATCAAAATGTAAGTAAACTGTTCCCTCAATTGTATTAAGCCTTTGACAAGTATACCTAATCTATTAATTCAGATAATACCTAAATCAACCATGTTAAAGGTTTTGTAAAAATGAATGAGGAACACTGAGTGGCAGACATCCACATTCATACTAATACAAGTAAATCCAGATCGGTAATGATTAATTCACACCAAGTCATATGAAACCTTTGCCCTCAGTTTTATTCTAACCACGATTCAACTGAGCCAAATAATCTGTTGTGCAGCACTTAACACAAATAGACCTAAAGAGAAATCATTCTAGTAAAGCACAGAGATCTCGGAAAAGAGTACCCGTCCATGCTTTCTTTTTGTTCAACTAAAGCGAGACGCTACGGATCTGATCTCACAACACGGTTACTTCATACATATCATCATTTTGGACCCCTCTTGGTGGTCAACAGGACGTTCTGTATTCCCCTGACGTTGGTAATCGTCATATCTGCAAAAGAATGATAAAAATAACATAATGGCCTTAATCAGGAATTACTACTGCAGGTCTCAAGAGCACTTCAGGTCGATAGAGCCTTAATGTGCATGCTGTATGCAAGCCTGGTGGAGCCTTAATGTGCATGTTGTATGCAAGCTTGGTGGAGCCTTAATGTGCATGCTGTATGCAAGCTTGGTGGAGCCTTAATGTGCATGCTGTATGCAAGCTTGGTGGAGCCTTAATGTGCATGTTGTATGCAAGCTTGGTGGAGCCTTAATGTGCATGTTGTATGCAAGCGTCCAGTTTGCTTAATTAGTATGGTGGCTCGTTGAGGCTGTGAAAAAAAATAATAACTATTTGTTCTGTTTCAAGTACGAAATGTAACCATTACAGAATGGGTATTAACCTCCTTAAGACCCGAAACCTGAATAAGATATAACAAAGCTGCTCAGCTGAGCCTGTGTGACGCAGTCATGCCCGCCCCCAAGGGTATAAAGGACTGCACTCACAGAACTCTGCACCATTTTTACTTTCAAGAACTGACCTGACAGGAGAGTCTATTAAGACTTGTAACTTTTTCTGTTATACATTTTCACATTTATTGTGTTTTACACAAATTACCGGTATATGTCATATTACAAATAATCGCTGTATTAGTTTTACTAATTACATGTATTTGTGCAATACAGTCTGTTGTTTGTTACATCCTGCTGTGGCCTTGTGCCCCGCGTAAAGCCGGCAGTTTGAGTCGCCCCTTCCCAGGGATCAAGCAACATAAGTCGGCTGACTTTGTGCTCTCCCCCCAGGCTGAAATAGCTCCGGCTGTTATTTTATTCTCGTTTTGTATTGCTGTATGAGAGAAATATTTCTCTTTCCTCATTATATTTTTCTGGTTATTTTTACAGACTGCCGCAGGCTTGTCTGCAGTGTGTGCTATGACACACATGTAGTGAGAGAAGCTGCTGGGCTCAGCAGCGCTGTGCAAGACCAAGAGGCTGCTTCTGGAATCCCTCCCACAGCATCTTGGTGCCATTTTGGTGACTGCTTTTGCATCATCATTACGAGTGCTGTTAGTTTACTAACAAGCAGGCTTTCCTCAGTCTCGTGTGGGTACTGACTGAGTGGTTTTGCCAGTAGCTTGCACAGGTGGGCATCCCTGTATATTGATACCCACGGTAACTATGTACCGTATCGGTATGGAGGTCACCGATCCACTCCGTTCCCAACCTGGTACTGTAGCGAACCGGGACTGAGGTTACCGCACTTGTACGGTGCCACTATAAACTGTACCATACTGACCCGGTGCTACAGGCACCGAACTGGTACTGGACCGACCCCGATACCATCCCGGTTCTGGCCCGGTGCTACAGGCACTGAGCTGGTACCGGATCGACCCCAATACCATCCCGGTTCTGACCCGGTGCTACAGGCACTGAGCTGGTACCGGACCAACCCCAATACCGTCCCGGTTCTGACCCGGTGCTACAGGCAAAGAACTGGTACCCGACCGGCTCTGATACCGTCCCAGTTCCGACCCACACAGTATGGTATCAAGCAGTTTTTGTTGGGTCTTGGCCAGCCCCATTGCTGTCTTTTAACGTACTGGGGTCACCCGGCTACAGCACCTGCTGTTTTCCTGTCTATCGACACCCTATATAGGGTGCACGATGCGGAGAAGCTGGCCCTGGCACAGTTTCCGCCAGTGGAGGCTTCTGTGCTGCCTTGGTACAGGTGCTTAATTTAGCGCTCCTGTCCAAGGACATTATCTGCCCCAACAAGCAATGCCAGATCTCCTTAGGTGTGCCTATTCAGCCAGTGTGTTCACTGCTGGGCAACTTTAACAGCATTCTGGTAGCCAACCAGTCACATTTGCGGAGGACCTTTCTGACAACCACAGGCGATCACCACAACAACTGGATGAGTTGTACCTCATCAATAGGAACCTGCTCCGTCTGTCTAAGGTGAATGGGCAGACGGTGGGTAGAAACAAGGCTGCACTGGTAGCCACATGCAGGCAGCTTTCCCAGGTATGCGTGCCTGATGGGGACCAATCGCCAGTGTTGGATGTCCCTATTAGACCGAGGCATACAGACATCTGGGGGCTTACTACCGTTCAGACCGGATGCTCTCTGCAGGCCAAGCACGGTCTCCCTCCCTTTCAGATCCTGGGATAAATGATCTTGTGATCACAAGATAACAGAATAGTAGTATCGAGATCCTGAGATAAATAATCTTGTGATCATGAGATAACGGAATGGTATTATCAAGATCCTGAGATAAATGATCTCGTGATCACGAGATAACGGAATGGTACTATCAAGATCCAGGATCTCTGAACAACAAGACAAGGACAGCACATCCGTCCCACAGAGCTCTCAGGATCTCTGAACAACAAGGCCAGGGCAGTACATCCATCCCACAGAGCTCTCAGGATCTCTGAACAACAAGGCCAGGGCAGTACATCCGTCCCACAGAGCTCTCAGGATCTCTGAACAACAAGGCCAGGGCAGTACATCTGTCCCACAGAGCTCTCAGGATCTCTGAACAACAAGGCCAGGGTAGTACATCCGTCCCACAGAGCTCTCAGGATCTCTGAACAACAAGGCCAGGGCAGTACATCCGTCCCACAGAGCTCTCAGGATCTCTGAACAACAAGGCCAGGGCAGTACATCCGTCCCACAGAGCTCTCAGGATCTCTGAACAACAAGGCCAGGGCAGTACATCCGTCCCACAGAGCTCTCAGGATCTCTGAACAACAAGGCCAGGGCAGTACATCTCACCTCACTGTGCGGGAGGCGGCGATGGAAATCCACCTTTTCTAAAACTAATTGCTCAGGCCTGGTTGTGTAGTGGTATCTGGGTACCTGTGTGGCAAAGAGGAAGACAGTTAGCACTTTCAAGCATTGTTTAGAAACATATTTAAAACCTTTTTTTTTAAATAAATGAATTGGCACTATACAGTAGAGGTTTGCTGTAAAGAAGATAAATTAGTCAGGAGGTCTAAGTGAGTTCTTTGTTAAAATGAGGGCCCAAGCTACTGTTTTGTGGTGCAGTATCCTCTTTCAAAGGCCTAATGTAAACTACTGTATTCTTATATCAATGGATGACACAGTCTCAGCATTGAGATTTATATAACTGCAACCCTTAATTATTTTGACAGCTCTGTCTGAACAACAGCATAAATATGTGATACACGCTGCCTTTTGTTCTGCAATATCCTTCAGGTGTTTTCCACCTTTTTCAAGGATATTGAGTGAGAATTAATTAAGTAAGAGGATACTGTTCTATTGGCATGCATTGTCAGTGCTTGGCACACAGTAAAATGGAATAGAAAAGCTGTTTCAATTGAGGGTTTAGAAAAGAAATGTGTAAGAAAACAGCAGGACAAGCCCATGAATTCAGAAAACACATTACATCTGGTTAGTATGGCTCTGGTGACTGCTAAAGGGAAGCTGGTTTCAAATAAGAAGACATTAGGGCTGTGCTCTTTATCTCTGTACTGAGGTGCATGTGTTCATTTGTGTCTAACGCTTGTTGCTCAGCAAGCTGGGAAGGCACTGTGTCCTGGGGACACGGGTCAAGGGAGCATCCTCATTTTCAAAAACTGGATTAACTCTCACAGTGCTCTCAAATGTATAGGGGCTGTTAATGGGTCTATAATGTAGAACAAATTGGGGGTTTCCTTTGAAATTCATTATATATATATATATATATATATATATATATATATATATAAAAATCTGAAAAAATTTAAAATAATAATAAAAAAAAAAAAAATGACTGCTTACACCACTTTCTTTCTGGTCCGTATACATTTTCGGTTTATCAAAATTAAGAAACATATCACGGCAAAAACAAGGGTCAGGCAACCAAGAACTGAAGCTATGAGAATGCACGGGTTTACTGGCAGAGCCACCAGTTCAGTGCAGCGTGCTCCTCGGTACAGCCAGTGCTTATCTACAGGGCATCTAAAAGGGTCAAACAGAAGGGTTAAAACAGAGAGGCGAGGAGACAACGGGATGAGGGCCTTTTTGTTTTAAAGCAAATGTCAACAGATTAAAGAAAGAAAGTAAATAATCAATATGAAATGCTTACAAGAAAACTGGAAAATGCATTTCAAATCCTTAAGTTAAAAATACATAATACACATATAAACAAGATATACAAGCAATGTTCTAACATGGTCTATATACTGTACATAAATAAAGCACCATTAAAATAGAACTCTACCCATGGTGTTTATTATTGCCTATTCGATCTCCTCATGTACCTGCAAGCAGCTCCTTGCCCTGGTATTATTTCACACAGCCCACCATTGAGGCAGTAGTCTGGCTGTAGATTACAGACACTCTGACAGGGCAGTCCATCCTCACTGTGGTAGCCAGGATCACACACACACCCGGCTTCTTTGGTCCATCTGTTTACCACACACCTGGAAAACTCGCTGCATGCCATAAACTTGCAAGGATCTGCCTGATCAGCTGAAAATGCAAAGAGTGCAGTATTAGTACTAATGCAAACCTGCATGCCTCGGTGGGCTGTCTTCCAATTGATCTTTTATATTTTGTGTTTTTAAACCTTCAGGCAATGCAAGGGAAATACTCAAGCACATGTGATTAATTGAAGAGGGCTCTGTTAGAAGTGTGGGTTGTAAAAAGGTTAAAGCCAACGTTGTTTTTTGGAAGGCATCCCAGCTTTGTTCACGGCACAACATTCTGGTGCCGTCTGTAAGGTTTATTTTATGTTTTTTTTTTTTTTTTTTTATATACATTTCTCCTTACCAGCCCAGCTTCATAGGAGTATATCTGTTGAATGACAGCAGCATGATACCGTAATTATATAGTTAACGACCAAAACTATAGTCCTGGTTTTGAAGTAATATTTATGAGTCATATTACGTTGTCTGGTTCATTCAAACAAGCTGTGAGATGCACTCTCTTTATACAGAAGAAAATTTCATAGCTAATCATGTGTTTGAACTCGTCAAACTATACTGTATATTCATATGGATCAACTACATGTAGATGAGGTGTTGTCACAAAGACGGCTGGAGTGGGTGGCGTCAGACCAGAAAGGAATACACAGACAGACGGTGGTGATGAGAAGCTGAGTGTGAATGGTAGCACTCAGCGTTTATTAACAAAATAAAAGGTTTAGACAGAACACAAAAACAGGACACGGCACTTTACGCCAAAATAAAAAGACAAACAAAACGTACTAACACACAAAACAAGTGGACGAACGTTAAACAAGTACCATGCTGGCACTTCCAGCACGCTGTAGCAATTGTTATTTCACCTTAACTGTATTTCTCCTTTCTCTCTCTACCGTTCTCCACTCTCGAACACCCAACCCCGAGTGAGTGCTACGTGTCTCTATATATACTGTTGTGCTGGGATTCAATTACTAATTAATTATTCACTTGAATCCCAGCACGTGAATTCATTACGTGCAACCCCGTGCTTACATATTACACTATGTAACACAATTTTTGTTCCTGGGTAGTAAGTGTTATTTCCTAATTGCTTATGCCTCAAAAGTATAGAAAATGGCTATTATTCCCCACAAACTTTGCTTTTGTGACCAGGACAGTGATATTTAGAAATTTACCTATTTCCAATGAGAAAACGGGCGAATTTGTGTCTTTTCGTTCACATAAAGTCAGAAAAAAACAACATATGAATCCAAATTAACATGTATTTATACTAAAGTCATACAAAAATGACTACAAAAGATTTAGAAGTGAGTAGTTTTTCGAGATTTCTGGTTACAGGCGATTCTGATTGCCTCGAACAGACTGGTCACATTGTGGCAGAAGCAGAGCCCATCTTGACGGGTGAAGAAGCTGGAAAAAGGTTGGTGACGCTTCCTCTGATCTGCGACTTGCACACTATCATCCAACAAGTTCCACTGCTTGAGCCTAGACGTCAAAAGCTCTGCATTGGACTTGGTGAGACCAAGAGCTCTAATCAAGTCGTTGAGGTCTTTTTGGTTGGGGTAGTATGGGTTTCTCTCCTCAGCTCCACCTCTGAAATTGTCATCTGGATCTACAACGTCTTCCTCGCTCTCTGACTTGCTGCTCTCTTCTAAAGACGGCTGCTCTCTCTCCGGAGGAGTGGGTACGGGGAGCTCATGGCAGTGTGGCACCGGGGCGATGGATGAAGGAAGGTCCGGATACGTGATAGCAGGTGCATTCTTGCCAGTCCGACGTTTGGAAGGGTCCACCATGCAGAAGTAGCAGTTGCTTGAGTGGTCAGTGGGTTCCCACCAAATTCTTGGGATAGCAAACTTCATGGCTCTCTTTTCCCCTCTGTACCATCCTACAAAAATACTAATACTAAAATACTTTCACCCATGACTAATGTGTAAGAGATTCTCGCAACATTTTTCATAAATAAAAATATATATTTTTTTTTTCAATAACACTGAAAATTGTAAAACATTTTAAAATTAAAAACTTTTACAATTTTAAAAATTTTAACAAATTTTATCACATAAAATTCCGAGCAACAATTGTCCATCTTACCTTCCAGAGTTTTTTTGCAGTGCTCGCAGGTGAAATGAGGTGCCCAGGGTTTGTCTTGATCCCTGACAGGCATGCCGAAATATGCCTTGTAGGCCTCACACATCTTAGCAGATGCTTCCACAGAGTACTTTTTCGCTCTTGTCTTGATAAATTAGCCGCAGACATAGCAAAATGTGTCTGCCGGATGCTTGCAGCCTCTTGATGCCATCTCAGAAAAATGCAGATATGTATCCACTTAGGCAGCTGGAACTAAACTGAACTGGTGGGCTTAAGGCCCCTGTATTTATACTACTATTTATATTACTGGAAAGTTCTAGAAAGTTCTAGAAGTTACTCCAAGTTTACTCAGCACTGAATCTATCTGGAATGTTCTAGAAAATAGGTTCATTTCAAAATATCACTGTCCTGGTCACAAAAGCAAAGTTTGTGGAGAATAATAGCCATTTTCTATACTCTTGAGGCATAAGCAATTAGGAAATAACACTTACTACCCAGGAACAAAAAAAATAAAAAAAAATTGTTACACGGTGTTATTACATACTTTAAATGCACGTGAAGTGATGTGCAATCCCGTGCCTAAATATAATTATACAATTTAAATACCACGTGAAAGACAGCCCGTTTATATCCCATGTACCAATCTCTATACACCAACATTAACACACGCAACATACAACATATAACACACACATGCACACAGGGGCGGGGCACATTGCTACAGGTGTGCAAACATGCGTTTTTATCTTTGGAACAAAGACATGACTTTCTGAACAGCAATGATAGGGCATTCCAGAACATGACTAGAACAAAGACTTTATGCACTGCTTCTGTACAGTATACTACTAAGCACACGACACATTGCTATTTTTCCTGGGTCAACATCAGGTCAATAGCAAAAAAAAAATACAAACTTTTGTTTCACTATAAGTTCCCCCCTATCCATTCTTACCTGGCTCTATATCCAGTGAGTAACTGTCTATTTCAATGTCACGACGTTTGGATGCAGCATTGCAGAAGTCTTCCAAAACACAGTGAACGGCCTGTGTGACATTGTATGGCACAGACTTGGCAAATTTCAGTTTGCTGTTAACAATTACACTGCCGTTCCTGAAGTTGAGAATCTCCAGCTGTTTAAATCCTGTTAGGTTAGACTGTAAGTAAGGTAGTAACTACGAAAAAAAGAACAAGCTTTTAGCACATGGCAAGAACATCCTTCTACAGTTCTCAATACAATTCAAAATGCATTTCAACACCCTCACTGCTTTACAGATTAGCGATTGAACACAAACCTCTGCCAACACACTGTGCATTGTCATTGGCCCAGCTCTCTGATTGGCCACAACTCATGAATGTATTTGATCACTATTCACAGAGCTTTCAAGTGTTTAAGTTATTAATAATTAAATAGTCATTTAGCACACGCTTTTATCCAAAGCGACTTAGAGAGACTAGGGGTTGAACTATGCATCAACAACTGCTGCTGCTGCAGAGTCACTTACAATAGGACCTCGGTTTTATGTTTCATCCGAAAAATGGAGCACAGGGAGATTAAGTGACTTGCTCAGTCACACACACAGTGAGTCAATGGCTGGGACGAGACTTGAACTGGACGCCTCCTGGTAGCAGGCCTGTTTCTTGAACCACTGGACCAGTGGTTAAAGTTATTCAGTACCTGTCACATGCACGCACCTACAACCAATCATATTGCATGCCTTCATCATGGTTACAACACAAACATACAAGATACTAAGATGGCAGCATTGGCAATGGAAAATCACTCTGCAATCTTTTATTTTTAAATATAAGTTTATCAGAGGGAAGAGTATATTTTCATTCCCTTATTTGAGAGTTGGTAATTAATCAAGCTTTACTGTGATACTGTTTCATAAGCTAAAACCAAGCTTTCATATTAGTTATATACCTCACAGTACTTCAAGTCTTTGTCAAGAATGGAGGCTCAGCATACTGCAGCTTCTAACACACTGGATGATGTTAAATCCATTGCAAACAATATTTTACACTACATGTAAGGACATTTGTTTGGTGTATTCTGGTTGAGATGCCGTTTTCTGAGACAATGTTCCTTGATGTACTTCACACTATTCTGCCAGACTTGGCATTTGTCCAGAGACAACTTTAAACTCTGCTCTCGTAAGCAATCCAGCACCTTGAGAAGACATTCCTCATGTCTCCCGCCTAGTGGGGCGGTAGGTTGTCACACTCAGTAGTATCAGTATAATAGCTTCTCCGGGAAGAGAAATGTTTTCCAGTTGGTTTCCGATTTCCCACTCGTGCACCTGGAGAGGGTGTGGCAACCAGGTTCTGTCGTGGCTGGACTGCCAGGGAAGATACTTGGTTTCTCACTTCCTTCAGTTGTTCTCTCAGATAATCCAGTTCTACCTTAAAAGTATGTGTAGCTTCTGGAGCACAAACTTGATATGCTTGGGCAGGTACTGTGGTGTTAGGCCACTTAAGGCCTTCCTCCCTCCTAACCTCTCTTACTAGGGCAGAGAAAGAAGGTGGGTCATCCAGCCGCTCTTTCAGTTGGAGCCTCACTAACAAAATGTCACAGTAGATTGCTCCCTTCAACAACTGAGTAATACGAGCCATTCCCATCAGGACCGGAGCAGGGATTTTTGGCACCCTAGGCAAATGAAATGTTGCCGTCCTCCCTTTTCACTCTTTTTAAAATTATATATATATATATATATAATATATATATATATATATATATATATATATATATATATATATTGTAATGAACCGCTGCGTTGGAAGTGAAACAAGACGAAGGGGACCAGATGGGATTCCAAATGTGCTGCTTTTCATGACTGCACTAAATAAAATAAAATAACAGTGAATCCCTGTTTGGGCCGGGGTTCATGTCAAATCAAGAAATAAAAATAACTCCCTCGCTCTCTCTGTTCTTCCTCTTCTCTTTCTTTCCTCCAACACTCTCACTTGCTCACGCTTGTTCTCTCTTCTTCCGACTCACTCTGGGCTCTTTCACTGCTTCACAGATAGGCACTTGCTTTCAGCTCTGTCCCTCACAGCCTCACCCCAGCAGAGTCTACACGCGTTCTCCTGCTTGCGGCTCGCCCCCACCCCTACTTACACCGCCCACCACATGCACACACACTAACGCACGCACACACACACACACTAACGCACGCACACACTAACGTATGCATACACATACACACACTAACGCACGCACACACACACACACACACTAACGCACGCACACACTAACGTATGCATACACATACACACACTAACGCACGCACACACACACACACACTAACGCACGCACACACTAACGCACGCACACACACACACACACTAACGGCGTGCCCCGTATATATAAAGGTATAAACTAATTATTGTACACCAGATTATGTTTTTTTTTTTTTACATCGTCACAAAACTAAACTATATACAATCATCACTTTTGGTGACTATTTTCATTGTACCTTATTTGTACAGTACCATATCGCGCTTCTTAACTACTATAAAACTGGTATCTAACGTGTAGGTTAGTGATCATCTAATCGTGCACAGCAAATCCACCGGTACTTTTTTCTATAGGCAGATCCTTGACTTAAATAATTAAAGAATGTTTACCGATTTGTTATGAAAATGCTTAAATGGAACACAACCACTCTAATTTCAGTGCCTGGGCACCAATGAAGAGATCTTTTTCCGTTGTTGTGTAATAAGCCTTAGGTAAATCAAATATTTTTTTCTGTGCCTTCAAGCAGTGTTGCCAATTTAGCGAATTTCGTCCAATGCGTCCTTTGCTTAGCAACGGGCTCAACAACCATGAGCCTGTTCCCAGGGGAGACCAGATTTCGTGTGACACCGCATCGGCATGATCACCCCGCCCCCCCAGCATTCCCGTACTTCCAGATTTAGGACTACACCACTGCTCATGATATGGTTCCGTAACATCAGCAATAAGTTTTGCAGAACAAGAAACACTCGCAGGGGCCTGACCACATCCAAGGCAGAACTTCTCAAGCTCTCCACCAATGGTTTTCTTCTGTCTCCCACTCTGCATTGCCATTCCTGGACCATGTGGGCTGCCTGGTCCATCCACATGTCATAGTCATCTTCATTGTGAGGTGTGGGCTTGATTCCTGAAAATTAATGCTTTTGTAAGAGGTGCCTTCTGGGGATGGCTTCAAAGCTCTTTCAAGTGCTTTCCCAATAGTAACTAGCAATTCCTGTGAAGTAGTAGTTGATGATGGTATTTCAACCCCAGCTACTTCATGAAGGTCATCCAGTGTCTTCCCTTCCCCTTCCAGCCAGGTTTGGAGCTTCTTTCTAAAGTCTGATTGTGGACGAGGCAGTTCAGGTAGTGAAATGACCTTCTGCAGTGTCCACGGGAATAGGTCACTCCCCAGGTCCAACATGTCTGGTATGTTCCCTTCAGTTAAATTTCGCTCACTATAGCACAGCGCATACCATTTATCATTATCTGGGGAGTAATGCCTCCCCATACATTTCACACGTCCCAGCAGTTCAAGGGTGCTGATTTCTTCTGATAGTGCTTGTGTAGATATATCTTCTGGGATGCCCCCCACCCACACAGTTTGGCTTGGTGGAACCCCTCCTGCTCTGTCATTTGTCCATTGCGTTAGGTTTAAAATTTGCGAAATAATTTGACTGGTGTGAAAAAACTCTCCCAGCGGAGCCTCCAAATTATGTAAGGGCATTTGTTTTCTATATTCTGATTAATCTAATGAAGTGCAATGCTGATAACAGGAGCCCCTTACCCGGTGTCCTCACTAATCTAGAATGAAGGTTTCAGCGGCCTGGGTTTTTAATTTATTACTACAATAATGTTGTGCCTCCAGGGAGAATAGGTATCCCACCTTTAACTATAATAGAAACATTACTATGGTATTAGCCTTCAGTCCATTCACATGTAATACCCATCAGTATATTCCTGTATAATAATAATAGCAAACAAGCAAACACTCACTCACTTTTAAATATACTAATAATTGGCTAATCAGATAAACAGATTCAATGAACAAATATGTATTTACAGGAACAAGAAGCTGATTAACTGCGAAAACGTGTAAACAACAGTCAACAGCAATATCTGTGGCAATCTGCAAAAATGTAACACAATAACAATCTCCAAATCAGTCAGTTTGTTTTAAAAGTACTCAGAGTGTTCTTGAATAAGTTTTTGTAATCCAACTTCTGTTAAGCAAAAAACATATTGTTTTTTTACTGTTTTGATCCGACCTGTATCCACTCAGTGCCGTCTTGTATCCGTCTGCTCACAGTGACACGATCCAAGTCCGTTTACGGTCACTCTGACCTGTGTCAACGCAGTGCCGTCTTGTATCTCTCTGCTCACAGCAATAAGATCCAAGTCTGTTCACGGTCAATCTTCTGCTGGCCAACGACTTATATTCTTCTCAACACCATTCAAAGGTGAATTATCAATATCTAAATGCGACTACTGAAAAATTGTGTCTTCTCCTCCCTCTCTGGCTTGACGATGACAGTCCCTTCGCCAGGAGAAAGATAATATTTCTACTGAACATCACAGTGTGTCCAGTTCATGCTCTGATTATAATGACTGGATTATTGTGGGAACAGAAAACCATGATACACTGCAATCCTTATGTATGCGAGGTGAACGCAACAATGACGAACCTCTTTTTATTCTTTTTCACAGGGTCACATGACATACAGCTTCCGCTTCCCCTTACCACATAATACATAACCCTAAGACCACAAATAGCTAGAGGAATCATTATTCAGTATAGTTTTACAGTATATTTGTTCATATACAGAACTATTATAGAAATTGTTCAATCAGTACTCCTTTAAATAAAGTTTCTGGGATAACCATAATTAAATAATTGAGAATAAATGTTTTAAAGCTGCACAAAACCATTTAAAGATGGGTCATTAGTTAGCCAAACTGCTGTGTGACAGGTGATTGGTGTGTGAGTGTCAACTAAGCTAATTTTCTGCCTGAAACAGCCTAGTTTTAAACAAAGGTTTGTGACTTTGAGGCCTGTGCTTGGGCATGGCTCATGCCACCTTGTTTGATTAGGGTTATGCATCACAACACAAAAATGGATATAAAGCTGTTTACTTCAAAAATCATTGGGCTGAAGAGTAAAACTGGTGTGGTGCCATTAATCAATGTCATGAGCTAAATTAAATACCAATGGCAGACCACAAGGAGTACTGGCAACAAATTGTATTGTGTTCTTAGTGGATATACTGAAGGTATAAGTAATTTATTTGTTCTCACGCTTAGACGCAAAAATACAACTTTTAACATTCATCTACGGTATACATAGAAGAGGTCTAGCAAATCTCAGTGACTCTTATATCACAAGAACTACTGCCCATCTTAATCACAATTCTGTGGCTTCAGCTGAACAACCAAAAGTCAGTCAAACAGAGGAGAGGAAGCATCAGCTAGATTGGAGAAGAAGAGATCCTGTTAACAATGTCCAGCTCTGATATTGCGTGAGTTCCTGAGGCAGTCACCACCTTGAGTCCTGAGTCTTATAACTAATTTTGGCCTCAGCATGCACTCCTTGTCATTACAGATGCATTTATACTGTAGAGTTCAGAATTACTTTGAGGTGTTTAGTGAATTTCAACAATGGGATGAATTAAACCCTCATTCCTTTTGCACAAGAGTTTTAAATACTTTATGAAGCACTTTGATCTAAAAGCTAATGAAGCAAGGTGTGCTTCTGACACTTTGGAAAATCATGCTAAACAGATTACTCCTGTACTAATGGAAGCCACTTCAGACAATTACAGTAATTGACAGACATGTCTCCTTCACTCTTGATTTTTTGTTTTACTTCCTAATATGCTAAAGTGATTTTTATTTGGTAGAATAAAAGTGAGAACTTTTAACATTGCAGCAAATTGATATTTAAATTTCAGTTGGATTGCTGGGATTTTAACTGCATTTAGTATATGCGTGCTTGCTTTTTAAAACTAATCTCTAACTTCAGTGATGTATAACTAGTAAGAAAAGCCAACATGAGCGGCCCTCTGTCACTTGATAGGTTATTGCAACTTGTTGTTGCGTATCAGACTTTACTGTACAGCATTTCATTGTATATGTAAAATACTGTGAAAAAGTATTCAATAACAAAATAAATAAGGCTACACTGTACACTACTACTCTATGTAAACCCTAAGGATAACACCAATTCTTGGCCTGCATCTTTCAGACTACGATAAACACGAAGGAAACTTAATGAAGACAGGCACTATACTGCACTTTATATCAATGTTTAAGTAGAATATTGTCTGTCTATCACAAGGCCTGTCTGTCACCACAACAGTCAAAGACCACTTTTTCCGTACAATAAAGTCAAGGAAAAATCCCAAATTCAAGAAATTCACCTAGATGTTTGATGTACAGTACTGTATATTGTCTGTGAGTATCAAAATGTCTGTCTCTTACTGAAGCAGTGAAACAGCATATAACGCTGTATATTAAATATATTAGTATGACCCCCAATTCACCACCAAACAAGGTATTGGATACATATTAAATATGCCAACACCCTGTAATATGTAGTTCTCCAGGACAATTCCCATTTCTGAAAGAAAAGTGTAAATATACATATTTGTTTAGCACTTACAGCATAAATACAGCAAACGCTGTATTTATTATAATGATAATTCAGGCATGGTGAACATAGAATGTGTTTAAAAGGTGGACATAACAAAATGAAATATTCTGCAATTTAGCATTTGCTGTTCAGGTAAGTATTTAAATATTTAGGAACAGTTATTGTATAATACCTGTGGAGAACATTGTCAGTTTTGAATGTTGCCATTTTTATCATGGGAAAAAAAGCAGACCAGCAAATAATTCCTTACTGTGGCAAAATCTGTGCAAACCCCCTTGGCATGCACACCAAAAATAATATGGGGATCTCCTACTTAATTGTGCGGTG
Source organism: Acipenser ruthenus (assembly GCF_902713425.1). Classification (NCBI taxonomy): domain Eukaryota; kingdom Metazoa; phylum Chordata; class Actinopteri; order Acipenseriformes; family Acipenseridae; genus Acipenser; species Acipenser ruthenus. The sequence continues at coordinate 3,534,612 of NC_081193.1, forward strand.
TGCTAGATGCAGTGCCACATGGGGTTAAAATATTTCCAGGTGGTGGTTGAGTTCAGGGTGTAGGGAAGCAGATTGTACATAGATTACTGAGGCTTGCCTACCTACTTTCATCACTGTATCTAAGTCAGTAAACCTAAACAGAGCCTTTAGTTTGTATTTAATTAGAGATTTCATCCTGGAATCATTCGCATTGTGTTCATTGCACTGATGGGGCCTCTTTCTGGATGGGAATCAATAGTTTTGATGCAGGAGGCATTCAGAAGAGAGACATCTTCAATTTTGCAGTGCATTTGACTGGAATAGGGAGATGAATCTACTCCCACACTCATCCTCAAGTAGAGTGGGCTTGCTGCAAGGTCATTCATGTTGTGTATTTAATTAAAAAATAAAAAGATAAAATGGTTTGAGATTAAAAAGAAATATCTTATTCTCAACATAGAATTTAGGCTGGAACAGAGTGAGGAGATTATTTGTAGAGATGACAAACACTTGAATGTATTTGTATTTGTATTTGCTTGCGATTGTAAGTCGCCCTGGATAAGGGCGTCTGCTAAGAAATAAATAATAATAATAATAATAATAACAAAGAAGCATGGAGGGGTAATAGTGGGGAATCAGACAAAACCAGCATAGCTTCAAAGGATTTAAAAAAAGAAAGAAACATGCAGGAAAACAAAATGTTTAATCTAGACCAGAAAAGTAGGTGGAAAAATTGAACTGGTTGTTATTCCTCCTGCTGTAAACCCTCTTTTATTAGCATTAATTTGAGCTAATTTTGCCTATTTAATCTCTGACTTAAATGTTTTAAATTGCATTGCAATCCCCATTGTTAAAAATGTACGCTGTCTTATTCCTAGTTTCTTTAAAAGAACTGTGCTTGACAACGTCCCTCTCCTTTCATAAGCACTGCATTTGAAGGCAATGTATACATGTATAGGCTGGGCAATGTCAATAATTCTGCTTTTTAATTTTTGATGCCGTTAAGTGTGGTCTACAATTTCTGCTTCAAATCTTACATTTCTGGTACTGATAATGCCTATTAACATGTCATTTATATATTAGTAACAGAAAAAAATAATTTCAATTCTAGTTATGTTTTTGAAGATACATGTTTAAGAACCTTTTTTATAATTGGTGGTGGATAAGAGCTGGAAGGCATTGACTCAGTGATCTCAGCACTATATATGAGGGTTAACTAGTTGTTTAATTTAATGTCACAATCATACGCAGGTGCATGTAGCTGAGAATAGCAGAATACATTGCAGACAAGTTTCTGTTTTTACACCCTAGCACCCCAACTGAGCAGGACTCCATATGCTTTACAATTTATGGTTTTATTGCTGTGATCTTGGGCAGCTGGGAGAATCACTCCCCACTGTTAAGGCACAGCTGCTAACCTAATATGCATTAGAAAACAATTCAGTGTTATCAGCCAATCAGCTTCCAGCTCTAGCGGTCATTAATAGACATTAGAAAACGATTCAGTACTGTCAGCCAATCAGCTTCCAGCTCTAGCGGGCTCTAGACGGTAGATGCCCACTGGAACATCCTGTGAATCCATTTTAAAATCAATCCGGGCAAGTGCTGGCTTTTTCTTTTTGACTTGCTGTATTTTTAAGTGTTGTTCACATCTATTGGACAGTATTAAACAAAGACACAATTGATACAAGGTAATTTTATTATCCACCAAAACCAGCCGATCAATACTTTGCATCGACAAAAGCAACAAATCCTGTACCTGCAACTGCAGTGAGCCAATCACAAGACTGTCAACTCGATCTTTCAGCAACAACAAAGCGAGACGCGGACAGTTCAGTAATATTGCTCCATTCATATATAGATTCATCAGAGAAAGGGTTTGGCTGATGGACGGCATTTTACACTGGTGTTTAATGAGAGATTGCATTGGTAGTTCAGAGTCCATCGTACACAGACTGTCCAGTAATTGCTCCGTTCATTCCTCAGGCAATGTCCTGATTATAAATAGGGGTTTAAAAACCCTAACAAGTTAATAAAACATTTAAATCGATTTACTAAATAAAAACACGTTGTTTTCTCTTTATATGTATGCTATCCTTGTTTTTTTATTTAAAAAATATTCAGGACTATTTTCTTAGAAGATCTTTACTCAGCAGAAAGTTACCCTACAAATCAGCAGAAGTTCAAGGTAAATCTAGGTTTTTGGGTGTTTTTTTTTTTTTTTTTTAAGAAAACAATGGTAAAACATAGTTTTCTAATAGCGATAGTTCCCTCTCGATGATGGCTCTACCATGTGATAGTTAACCTTGATTTTCGTTAGCGCCCTCGCCTTCGGCTCAGGACACAACTCCCATCACGGTCAACTATCACATGGTAGAGCCATCATCGAGGGGCACTATCACTTAAGTAGATTCCCGCTGGAACGTCTTCGCTTCACTTTTGAATCAAACTTAAAATCAATCCGCGCAAGTGCCAGCTTTTTCATTTTGACTTGCCTTAATGAAAGCTCAGTTCATATCTATTGGACAGCAAATACTAACCAAAGACAAAATTGCTCCAAATGTATTTTAGTATCTACCAAAACCATCCAATCAATACTTTGCACTGACAAGAACAACCAATCATGTACCCGCAACTGTAGAGTCAGCCAATCACAGCCTGTGAGCTCGACTTTTAAAAACAACAAACCGAGACATGGACAGTTCAGTAATACTGTTACATTCAGATATCTGTCCAGATAAACTAGAAGCAGCTCTGACAATTAAAACAGTTATTTTTTTATTCAAGTTTTTTTTTTCTCTAATTATGTGTGTGATCCTGTATGAACATTTTTGGGACAAGTTTTCTAAAAGAAGAGGCAGAACTGTCTGGAGACACTGAGACATTGGGTATACTGCCTGACGAATCATTACAAGTTCATGGTAAATCTAGGTTTTACAGAAAACAATGAGAAACATATCTATATTAGGAGGTCAGCACGGGTACCCGAAAACCCGGGTAAAACCCCTGTTTTAAATTACCTGACCCTGCCCGGGTCTCTTTTTACTATCTGGGTTTCGATTTATTAATTTGAGAATTTAAAGAAAATATGACAATACAGTTGTAAGCGCGGGTCTCTGGACAGCGTAATAAAGTAGGGTGCGCAAATGTTTTCTTTAGATCTCAACAAACAAAACCCCGAGTAGGTTATTATAACTTAAACATATCTGAAATCAAAATAAAAAAAAAAGTTTCAAAACATTTAAAAATGCTTTATTACGCACCAAATTCAACTACAGTTCCTATCCGGTGGCCATCGGTTTTGTTTATATTATACAGAAACGTAACGTATTATAGCACATTTTAAAGGGCATTTATTTGTCTGTTACAAAATTATAATTATACCCATTATGCAGTATTTGTAGTAGTATTTCTTAGGGGTCAAAAAGTCATAATAACAATGTTTTACACATTAATAATTTGTAAAGAATGTTATTATACAACATTGGATTAATGCATTTGCCACTGAAAAATCAGGCAATGTGAATACATCTAATTCATATGAAGCATTTTTTTTTTAAATGTTATAAATGTAATCCAATTTAAACTAAATCTGTGCATTGCAAAGACATGTCTTCCACATGTCTTTCTATTTTACAAATCCATGTATTTAAACAGTCTAGCATATTTGCAGACTCAGATCCACTGTGAATTGTATCGATGCTACTGGCCCTGTGAGTGTCTGCACTGTCTGAGCTGCCCTGTGGCATGCAACATATACAGATGACTTTTAAACAATTGGAGAAAATCACATAGATTCATTTAATTTGAAGTTTTAACAAATCAGAGTAGTATCAGTACTCCTTTGCTTTATTAAATGCTTAAAAATGGATTGAGTAGTCAAAGATATGCTTACCTTCCAGTATATGGAAGTGTAGTGTAGGATATATTGAAAAGTAAGAACTGTCTTCAAAAGGCAGAGACTTGTGAATATGACCAAACAGAGATCCTCAGTGCATCAAGTTGCACGATACTTGACTGGGATTTATCTTGTTTTTTATAGGATTTTCCCTCCATTGAATACATCAGGAGTCCCAATTAAATCTAATCATCACTTGGCCTTGACATTTCTTATCTTTAAGTTAATGATACATTCTAGAAGGATCTGGTCAACTTCTTTTACAAAACTGATTAGATATAACTTCTTGCCAAAAAATATTGGAACATGATTTCTTTTTCCAACACCTCCTTTTTCTAAAAAGTCAGGTGGACCAAAGTTCACAGAATCCTTGCTATAATATAATACAAGTATATGTGTATATATGAGAGATGTTTTTAATATGTAACACCAGCTCTATTTGATTATATTTAGCTGAATCCAAAAATGTATGTCCCTCCTAGCCGCATATTATGTTACCTTTTCAGTGTGTTGTCAATGGGCCAGTTTAACTTCATATACAAATGTGTGGTAACAAAGTATTTGACAAAGAGTGTAGGGGTTTATCATAAGCCTTTGAATAAGACCACTAAGCATACAGTGGCAAGTCCAGTTATTTTCATTTAAATTCAAGCTATAATGAAACATGCTAAATATAATATCCTTATATTAACTTGTACCATGGTTGGACCAAGCTTTCCACACACCTTGTTTACTTGCCAAGACTATTATCTTGATTAATATGAAACACCATTGTAAGCACTTCTCCAAATTCACTGCATGAAATCATTTTCTCCCAAAGAAAGTCACTACTTATTAGATAAGAACTGTGACTGGACACAACTCCCCTAATTCATGGAATGCTCCCTTCTACAACAAGGTTTTCTAATTATAGAACGACCTTGGATTCAAAACTGCGGACTACAAGTAAATCTCACTTTGACTGCCAGAAAGAACCTTCCATATCTAGCACTGCTCTGCTTACAAGCAAATAAGGGCAAGGCTATTTTTCTTAAGTTTTTTTGTGTACTAAAATTATTGAGTACAGTTTACACTTTATTTGTCTAATATTCCAACCTAACAGTTCTTGTTTTTTATTGCAGTAAAACCTTTATATAAATTAAACATTTATATTCTTAGTTTAATGGATATTGTAATGTCTAAAATATTTTTTGTTTAGTTAGAGAAAGAAACTGAACTAATTCTTAAATTGATTAAATTAATATTAGTAGTATATATATAGTTTTCTAATAGCTCGACTACCACACAGTAGAGCCTTCATCGACTGGCACTATCGCAAAATTAAATCTACATTTATGTAGTGTGGTTTCCCTGACTTCCTCAACAAAGAGTTGCAATAACAATGCATGTTTTTTTCCACAGTATTAACCCTGAAGTAACCCTGAGGTTAATAAAACACAGCAAACTCCAATCAAATAAAACATACTCACTTACCATTCCAAGGAACGTGTTCTCCAAAGATCTGTATTCAGGAGAGCTCTTATTGAAGAGGTCATCTGAAAACATCACATTAGTCACTCGCAAGCTAAAGAACACCACAAGCTCTTTGCCCTGGCTCGTCATGGTCATTGACGGTGTGGTCAAGTATTTCAGGGGGGGAGAAGCTGTGGCTTCAAAGGGATTGTCTCTGGTAAAAGAAGTGTATGCGCTGCCATACTCAAGCTCATCAGTAGTTGCTGTGTTCACCACGTCAATGTTGTCCAGCCCAGCAGCAATGTCTTTGACTCCTACTTCAAAGTCTAAATCCACATCGGTAATGACAGGTGAAGTGTCTGTCACTAGTTCAGCCATTGTTGGCTGCAGTGCTGGAGACCCGGGATCTGTAAGGACAGGAGCCACCGTGGTTGTGGTTACATTTAAGACAGAAGTCTCTGTCATTTCTTCAACATCCACTGCGGTTTCAGTTTGGACAGTCAAAGGCAAGGCTACTGTTGGGGATCCAGTGGATTCAGTGACGGACTCCGATGTGGATTCTGTTATTACTGATTCAGTGGTGGATGGATTGTTGATTGTAACACTAGGTGTAGTTGACACTTCAATAGTTAATGGGGTAACAGTGACAGATTCTTCAAAAGGTCCTACATTCACCGACAAATGCATGGAAACAGTTTCTGGAGCAGAAGAGAAAAGATGATCCTCTGTTTGAGAAATCATTGTAACAGACTCCTGTACAATATCCAGGTCTGTATCTTCTGACTCCTGTACAATATCCAGGTCTGTATCTTCTGACTCCTGTACAATATGCAGGTCTGTCTGTGTTTCAAGAGTGGGTGATGCTGCTGGGCTCTCATCAGGTCGAAGCAGAGTTTCTTCACCTTCAGGCAGTATACCCAATGTCTCAGTGTCTCCAGACAGTTCCTTTTCTTCTCCAATCTTAATATCTTTGAAATAAGAAAAAAATGATAAGAAACTCTATAACAGCCTATATCTTCTTCCACGCTTCACTGTTCAATGTGCTCAGATTTAATTAGAAGCATTTCCCAGAAAGTGCAGAAAGTTCTAGCCCTTCACATTCACAGAATCAATGGTTCAACCCACGAGGGCGCTACCAAGTGTAGCTGTAAAACTTGGGTTATTCGAAACAATCTGTGTCAAAGCACCCTGATCTCTTCCTTGAGCAAACACAATAAAACATGGATTGTTTCTGCAATACAGAATACCTAATCTGCAACACTCTGTATATTTGGGCCTCCTAAAATGTGTCTCCACAGTATTATATGTGTGGTCCTGAGGCTGAGAGATTTGCAATTTAAAGAGGCTAAAGTGCCTGAAACTATGTTCCTGCTTACCTCTGGACATACACTATTCAATCCCAAGGCATTTCAGTTTTTCCCAAGTTTTTTTTTTTTAAACTAAATCTGCTTACATATCCTGTCATGTATTTAATATTGGATTTACCTGGTCCCATTAAAAACTCAAAAATCGTGTTATAAAAGAGAAAAAAACCTAATTTTGGAAAAAGTCCTTAATAATAGGTACGAACTGCATACTTTATACACAGTGAGTTATTTTTACTTGATAAGAATGGTGCTGATATAAACATATTAGAATACCACAATAATGTCAGTGTATTAAAAACTAGCTAAACAATAGAAGACCCAATGGATAAGATAAGACATAATGATATGGTACAGTACCATGCAACTGCAATCGACCAGTATGCATTGGGACTGGTATAATATGGCAAAATATGTTATCACTATGGCACTCTTTTACATAATTAACAAAATACTGTAGGATAGAAATCCATTTTTTTAATATATATATATACATTATTTAAAGAACATTATAGATGCTCTGTATAAGTTTTTTTCCCTAAAGGCACTGGGCTTTACTTTAAATAATATGTCAACGTTCAAGCCACATGTTACACATGGGTAAGAAGGTTTAATAAATAGGTTCAGCTACCCACAGTTCATTTGGCTGTACCACTACTTAAACTCCTTTCTTGCCAAAAAAAACCTAGTGACCTCAATATCGTGTCACAGGCCTCTGAAATAAAAACACAGTTTCAAAAATAGTATTAAATATTATTATTAAAGGATTAAAGTCCACCTTCGTTTTGTCTGAACAGAGGCAAACTTTTCAATTAAGCAAAACCTTAGTAAATCCCAAGTTTGAATGTATTGCCTGCTGTACTGGTCCCTGAATATTAAGGGTAAGCAGGTAGGTCTTTACACCTGATAAACAAGATGCAGTCCATGACTAATGAGCTGTTTTATGTTTTTAAAAGAATAGCATTATCTGTACAGCACAAACAAATAGCTAGCTGCAAAACAAGAATAGATGTGTTTTCGGTATCATACAGTAAACTTATCCAGTTTTTAGTGACATTCCATCATTCAGTAGCATTTGTAAACAGGCCCCCTGTTCAGAGTGATAAAGTCACGCAGCCTTTCTTATGAGATTAGTGATGGTCCTGATTAACACAAGTAAAGAAGAGTTATGTAAAACTATATCCAGAGCCCTAATCAGCAGAACCCTAATCAGCAGCTAACACCTAAAATAGAACACATCATTATTACTCTTTTAAAAATAAAATTGGGATCTGTGACGTGTTGATTGATCCTGCTCTATAATCACTACATTGCCAATCTTTTCAAGCATGAACATGTTCGTTTTTGTTTCAGGCTGCTCTCTACCACATCTTAACAACCACTACCTGCTGTTCATTTAATAAAGAATGCACATCCTAGATCCCCAATGGCCAGACCAAGATGCAATATAAGAATGTCTCACCTGCTATAGTGGTAGCAGACTTCGGTTGCGATGTTGACAATGGAAGCACAGCTACATCGTTTTCAACATCAGCCATTTCCCCCCCAAGGCCTATATGGATGTTGCTATTGTCGTCTTCCAATATCACATTGGTATCTTCTGGCTGAAAGTTTGTGATGAATTCAGTAGGTGGTTGTTGAGTTAGGGCGGTTGTTACAGGTCTCGTGAAGTTTGTCATCTCTTTGTGATCACCATCCACTAAAGGATGAGCGGTTACTGTTTCTTGAGACGGGGGATCCTGGCTGGTAGTGGGAAGGAGCATTTGTGTGCTAGTTTCAGACACAGTGTCTTCCATATAGTCACTGGTGTCCAAGTCACTTGAAGATGGTACAGAACTTTCCAGTGTTGAGTCTGTTACTTGTATCAACACAGTTTCAGCCTTGTCCTCCTCTTGGATTGGGGCTGATTGTGTTGTAGTAAGGACTGGCATGCTTGTTGGCTCATACTGATAAATGTAAATGAACTCTGATTCGTCAGCTGTTATCAGTGTAGCAGAAGGCATGGCACTGCTGGCAGGCTCTGTAAATACGATTCCAGTGACAGGTTCAACAGTGGCCTCCTGGTCCAAATGTTCATCCACCAGCTGCTTCACATTAGAAACACTTTCCATAGACTGGTCAGGCTGTTCTGCTTCAACAGCTGGGTCTATCGAAGAACCAGGTAGCTCGTTTAAGAAATGTGGTTCCTGTGGTATTAAAAATGGAGTAATAGTGATTAAGGGCAAAGAAGATATTTCTTCAATAACCATTGAGCCCCCTCCAGTATCTGAATCTTCATGGAGCACACTCTCCATTTCAAAGGGAGCGCTAACACTGTATTCAGTAAATAAACCTTCCAAGGGGCGCTCTGCATTTAGAGCATTATCCTAAAAACAAAAAGATTTATAGGTACTCTTTTTTCATTTTACTGATTGCTTGCATGATAATGTGTTTACCATTGCATGTTTTTAACCAAAAGAACATGGCTTGTAGCTATGGCCAAAGGTTTTGCATCACACTATAGAAATAACACATTTTGCTTCATAAAGTCAAATGAAACCTGTTGAATAATGTTACGTTAATGTATTGAATTATCGGATTCTGCCGAGTCAACGCCCAGGGGACATAAAGTTGTCATTAAGGCAAAAGTGTATGGGGTTGTTGACTCAGGCAGCGGCGAAATTACAGGCATTATTGCAGACCAAATAATTTTAATACTATGTAGATAGATTACAGTTAAAATTCAAAGGTAGAGCACAGCACACAGTCACGCTAAAGAATCAAGAAGTGCAGTAACATATTTAATGACTGGTGAAATACAATTCAAAGCTGTTGCAGTATGTCCACTGTTTTGTCATTTCAAATATTTTTCACAAAACAAACATTAAAACTTTAAAGCTGAAGTGTCCAGTGCAAACCCACGTCATGAAAAAATATTGGTAGATGAAAAACATTAAAAGTCGCTACATTTAAAAAATATATAAACTAAATTTTCAGTCCACTAAAATAAAGGGTTTTACATGATCTCTGAAGTAAGAAATTGCCGTGGCCAGTGTGAAAACACAACACAAAATCTTCAACATCCAAAGTAGCATTATAGTATTAAAATGTTAAAAATGGTGACTGACTGCGTCAGTTGTCTAAAAAAAAAAAAAAGAATAAAAAAATTCAAAATATGGATTGCAGCGTAACAGGAAAGTGTAATCAATCTGTAATCAGAGTCTGTATCATCTGATCCGAAACCACCGAACTCCACGTCTTTGTTATCTGAATCGAAGATAACCCGAACCCTAACCCTGAATCATTAATGCACAAAGCATGTTTTCTATTCACATGAGCCGTGATATTCCCCCTCAGGCATTATGCACGTGGTTATCAAAAACTGGAAATGAATGATGAAAGTGTGACTTTCAGCTAAAAGATGGGGTGGGATGATCATTCAAAGCGGGGTGTTGACTCGGCAGAATCCGGTACATACGGTTTTGTAGTTTTCCATATACAAAACAAAAAACTGTCAAAATTGAAAAATGTGGCATTTCGAAATCTAACATGAAATACTTTTACAATATAATTTTGTAGTTTATATGATTACATTATGTTAAATAAAAGATCTAAATTATGTTCATATAGTTTAAAAGCATGTCTCAATCCTAAAATTCTAGGTGATGCAAAACCTTTGGCAATAGCTGTACTAGTATTTGTTTTTTTGTATTGTTTGGTTTTCTACCAGTAGATACTTAAATCCATAACTTTAAAAACACTCAATAGTGCTCCATTTGTAAATACTAAAACAAACTAAATAAATCCAAGGACAAGTGCTTTGACTAGAATGTCTTTAGTGCTGAAATACATTTGGAGTCATATACTTAGACTGGGGGCTCTAGTAGAGTCAATCAAGAGGTTGTGAAGGATCTGTTGTGTAGAAACATTTTATTGAGATTTGTGAACAGATTTTCCTTAATCAGACTGATTTTATGGGCAAAATTATAAAGATCACTGTATACTGTAAAGACAGACAGAAAAACAGAAACACTTATAGAACGCCCCAGGGAACACAAGCAGGTTCATGAAAACAGTATTCCTTATTTACAGAAAGGATATTGGAAGCAGACTATTAGGATGACTTACTATTTCTGTAGTTGCTGATGTTGAAGTGAAAGCTGCTTGGTTCATATTGTCTAAAGCAGAAAACAAGGACATTATGTAAGGACGATAGGTTGCAGATTAATTATGCTTATATTAAAAACAGTATTCTCTACAACATGTACATGTTTTTGTATGTAATACTAAGGAATGCTGTTGTTTATCATTGTATTAATACCAGTAGCTATACAATGCTGTGGTACCAGAATGGTATCTAGTGTGGAAACAAAATGTGGTAGCCTTTAGGACACAGGACAGTAATTGTAATAACTGAGTCATTACCAATGGGTCCTGCTGAACATGTGTCACCTGATGTAATTACATAGTAACACCAGGGTACAGGCCACTTACATACAATCATTCAGTTGTAACATTAGAGCAGGAGACATAGTTATCCATTTATAACATGGTTATGTCTGTGTAATCTCAAGTGCAACCAGGCTTTTATATCTCTGAAGCCACTCTTGTGGGAAGGGACTCTGAGAAACATGAGGATTATTGTAAATGTGAGAAACAGCTCTTCAATGGGGTCAAACAGGCAGGTCAGTAATAAGGACAGGGGTTCTGACAACATGGATGAAGTATACCAATACCAATACCCATTTCCAGCACCAAAAAAGACTTGCAGTGAAAAGCAGAGACTTCTAAAAATTAGAAAATCTTGAGATACAAAGGCATTGTCATTGATATGATACTTGACGATGACAAAAAAAAAAAAACCCTAAAACAACCCATGTCTTACCTTCCTGGAATCTAAGTGAAGCGAAGTCCATCTGAAGTGCTTTCTCATCGTGCAGGGCCTTGTCCACCAGATCCTGAAGGGTGGACACAGTGTATACACCGGGTGGCTTGTCATCCGGCTGCAACTCAGAACCAAAAGGCCCTTTCTCGCTTTCAACTTTATTAGAATCAATGTTCATGTTTGCATCGCCTTTTTCAAAGACCACAGCATAGTGGACTGCAACACTGCTAGATCTGAAAAATGAAAGCACATCCACAACAGGTAAGAAAAACCCCAAGCAGCACTGCTTAAGTACAGCAGAAACCCCTTAAAGATAAAAGCAGTTTGTAAACAGAAATCTTTGCAGAATAAGCATCCTGTAAAGTACAGGACAGCACTGCAGATTTAAACATATTTATACAAATAATACAGCTCACAAGCCATGGCTACTTTTTGGAGACCTATATCTTAGATGCCACATGTTAATTAGCTTAAATTAAAAAAATTTTAAAAACTCAATATAAAGGCTTTGGAAATGTTTATTTAGTAATAACATCATCATTCGGCTGAATCCAATTACTGGTTTTTTTATGCCAGTATACAATTCCAACAATTACAGAGAATACACTAAAAATGTGTTAAAGGTAATGCTGTAGTAACTGACTGATACCACTTTTAAACACACAAAATGTATCTATGGGTTTCTGAGCCATAGATACTGGAATCCCTGCTTCTCAGCAGTCATTCTCACACTGTGTAAACACTAACTACTGGCTTCCATTACGAACACCTGGTAATAACTGGTTTAGCTGAATCAGTGATTATTAAAAAGCATGCATGCCATTTTCTGTTGAGCTCAGAATAGTTGTGTTTTTTAATTTAACATGTAATAGCTTGTCACTGACAACAGTCAATTACCAGGTGCCCCACAGTTAGTTGTTCTTTTGTTTATTATTATAAATCATGTATGGAAATCAACCAATCACTGTTAAAGATTGTCTAGTACAAAAGGAAATAGCAGTGCTATGCTTGAAGAGTAAGTAGCGGGGTTCCAAAAACATAACGAACATAATCCTTACCCCATCAGTGCACTAGAGTGGCCATTTTGAAAAGAGCTTTGAAACAGACTTTGATGTTGGAAGTGTAAAAAGTTGTCAGGATATTAACAATGAAAAGAAAAATTACAGGTCCGTTATTTAAATAGATGTAGCAACACCTGGGGACATTTAACTCTATATTCGGAACCCCTCTACTTACTCTTACAGCGGCTCCTGAATCCAGTCTTTATTGTTTGTGATTTATAATAATTTCATATATCACGTGTAGGGTGTCTCTTATTATAACATAAATCATTTTGCACAGCTTAAACCCATTCTGCACAAGATGACATCTCTTATAATAAGAGATCCTACACACAACGTATGTGTGTGTATATATATATATATATATATATATATATATATATATATATATATATATATATATACAGACGTGCTCAAATTTGTTGGTACCCCTCCACAAAAAACTAAGAATGCACAATTTTCTCTGAAATAACTTGAAAGTGACAAAAGTAATTGGTATCCACCATTGTTTATTCCATATTTAATAGAAATCAGACTTTGCTATTGATTTTTTAATTAACATAATATTGCAAATAAGAAAACAAATGAAAATGGCATGGACAAAAATGATGGGACCGCTAAGCTAATATTTTGTTGCACAACCTTTAGAGGCAATCACTGCAATCAAACGTTTTCTGTAGCTCTCAATGAGACTTCTGCACCTGTTAACAGGTAGTTTGGCCCACTCTTCCTGAGCAAACTGCTCCAGCTGTCTCAGGTTTGATGGGTGCCTTCTCCAGACTGCAAGTTTCAGCTCTTTCCATAGATGTTCGATAGGATTCAGATCAGGACTCATAGAAGGCCACTTCAGAATAGTCCAATGTTTTGTTCTTATCCATTCTTGGGTGCTTTTAGCTGTGTGTTTTGGGTCATTATCCTGTTGGAGGACCCATGACCTGCGACTGAGACAGAGCTTTCTGACACTGGGCAGTACATTTCGCTCCAGAATGCCTTGATAGTCTTGAGATTTCATTGTGCCCTGCACAGATTCAAGGCACCCTGTGCCAGGCACAGCAAAGCAGCCCCAAAACATAACCGAGCCTCCTCCATGTTTCACTGTAGGTATGGTGTTCTTTTCTTTGAAAGCTTCATTTTTTAGTCTGTGAACATAGAGCTGATATGACTTGCCAAAAAGCTCCAGTTTTGACTCATCTGTCCAAAGGACATTCTCCCAGAAGGATTGTGGCTTGTCAATATGCATTTTAGCAAATTCCAGTCTGGCTTTTTTATGTTTTTCTTTCAAAAGTGGAGTCCTCCTGGGTCTTCTTCCATGGAGCCCACTTTCGCTCAAAAAGCGACGGATGGTGCAATCAGAAACTGACGTACCTTCACCTTGGAATTCAGCTTGTATCTCTTGGGCAGTTATCCTTGGTTCTTTTCCTACCATTCGCACTATCCTTCTGTTCACTCTGGGGTCGATTTTCCTCTTGCGGCCGCGCCCAGGGAGGTTGGCTACAGTTCCATGGACCTTAAACTTCTTAATAATATTTGCAACTGTTGTCACAGGAACATCAAGCTGCTTGGAGATGGTCTTGTAGCCTTTACCTTTACCATGCTTGTCTATTATTTTCTTTCTGATCTCCTCAGACAACTCTCTCCTTTGCTTTCTCTGGTCCATGTTCAGTGTGGTGCACACAATGATACCAAACAGCACAGTGACTACTTTTCTCCATTTAAATAGTCTGAATGACTGATTACAAGATTGAAGACATGTGTGATACTAATTAAAGAAACTAATTAGTTTGAAATATCACTATAATCCAATTATTTATTATCTTTTCTAAGGGGTACCAACAAATGTGTCCAGGCCATTTTAGAATATCTTTGTAGAATAAGCAATAATTCATCTCTTTTCACGGCTTCTTTGCTTTATTCTATGACATACCAAAGGCATGCAAGTATACATGATAAAATAGCTTTTAATTTCATCACTTTTCCGGAGGAATGAAGCATTATTTCAATGAGCTGTAAGGGTACCAACAAATTTGAGCACGTCTGTATATATATATATATATATATATATATATATATATATATATATATATATATATATATATATATATATATATATTTAAAAGGACAACTGAAGCATTCTTTAGGAAAGGGGTGTTTTTTGTTATACTAATATTCAACACAATTCTATAATTCTAATCATATTACCCAGCATGGTCACTTATTCGCCTTTATTTCAGGAAACACAAAGTGAAGAAGAGACACAAACACAGTCATTTGACAGCAGGTACTGCGCTAATAATTATCAAAACATTTATTTAAAAAATGAATATTAATTACTCCCCACCAGGAGCGTTTAAGCAATTTTTTTATCTGAATAATCTGAAGAAACTCTATCCCATGAGCTCATGCCCAGAATCATGTAAAAAGGCTTTTCTCAGTCCTGAGGAGATGAATATAAGAATAGCAGACATAGCACTAAAATAGCTGCACACTTTGGAAAATATATATATTCTTAACAAGGTTATAGTGGATCATTTTGTTTGACTTTCTACTATATATCTAGAATCAAAGCATACATTAATTAAAAGCGATACAATGCATAGGTCAGAACTAAGATCACCTCTGCTTCCCATAGAAATGACTGTGTCAGGAGCACAGGCATCAAATATGAAGACACTGACTGACATCTCGAAGGGAAGTGAGTCACACCTTTTAAAAGCACTTTAAAGTTATGTATTTGATACAAGCAGTATAACTCAGAGAGGGAGTCTGAACGTGCCTGTGGATAAGTATTCTCTGTTGGATGAAAAATGTAAGCCCCTCTTTTCATTCCTTTTACAGCACTGAACTAAGTGAGAGTGCTTGTATTTACCTACCCAAATCTTAACACTCGAATTCCTTTAAATCCAGGAAGTCTGTCAAAAACATGCATCATCTGCAAAACAGAAGCCTCAACAAGTTAATTCATAGATGTAAACGGTGTTCTTGTCGTCATAGTGTTACTATGGGGGTTCTAACTTAGAACATCATTCAAATCCCACTGAAATCATGACCCTACTAGAACCCCCAGTAACAGAATGAGAGCCTTTAACACATTCAGCTCATTTATGACCTCATGCCAGGAGCTAGTCAATGGCTAGTAGGAACTAATTAAATTCTGCACTGTGTTGCCAATAGAAGGCTGGTTATCTACATTCCACAGCAGATGGATATACCATTTTACAAAGAGTCGTGCACAGCACAAAGCATGCAACATATTTAGTTGTGTTATGCATTTCTGTAACCAATACTGCAGAAGCCTTGTGAGGTAATTTACAGTATAAGCTAAGAAAAAGTCATCATAATGACTCCATGTGTCACACGGGTACTGACCTGGCCTTTGAAGCTTCTGGCAAGGTCCTGGTACTGAGGGGTGCTGGGATTGCTCAGTATCTCACTGTAGTCTTGATCGGTGAGAGTGATACTGAACTCTACAACCTGTTCCACTGCCTCTTCAGGCACCGCATTAGTAAGGTCCAAGTCCTAAATCACCATGAAAATGGAAATTCCGAAAGAGAAACATGACAGTTTTTGTGATGTGCAGCCACCCCTGGCATGACCTCTTTGTATAAAATGATGTTAAAGATGGAAGAAAGGTTTGGGTGTACAATTGAATTCCTTTTCATGTAACCTCTTGTTATTATATTCTTTTGTATAATTCAATTCTACTGAATTCTCTCATTATGGATGCTAACCCTTACTCAGCTCTGTGGTTTGCTTTAGTGATATTCTTTAACAGACGCTTTCCTAGAAGCAGCCCAGGCAAAGAACAGAATGGTCCCGCAAACCTGTCCTGTCAGACTGTTTATTCTGCAGAGGGGACAGGACATCTGGAGTAACAGGCTCCCGCTCCACCTACCATATACCATTGCATACTGACACTAAGGTTAGTAGCGGTGTCTAAGGACTGGGCTTCGGACTGGGAGTGCCTTTACATGCATTCCTTGCCCTAAATTGCTCTCCTGCAATCTAAACAGATCACTAGAAAGCAAATTAGCTTTAAAGATACTGGGGAGCTGAATCTATTTATCCTAAAAGAAAGAAGAGTTAGGGTGAACTTGATCATCTTAAAAGGAGTTGACAGTTAACAGTAGCCAATAATTAAAGCATTGCACAAAGGTCAAAGGAAATTAAGTGGGAAAACACTTCTATACACAGAGAATGTAGAGGGTGGTGAGGGTATGGAATGGGTTGCCAAGCCATGTTAGTGATACTGAATCATTGGGACTTAACAGTTTTAAGATCAATCAGGAACTGGACGACCATAGATGGGCTGATGCACATAATCAAAGGCTAGAAACTGGGTTTTTGTTTCTCATTACTGTTGGCACAAACCATACACACACATGCTGGACCAATATGATAACTGCAATAGAGTATTTGTAATGCATCTGTCTTCTATTATCTGATTATTTGTACAAGTGAAGCTGGTGTGAGTCAGAAGCCTTACCTCCTCTGAGACCATTGTGCCGTTCACAATTTCATTAGGCAGGGTATCAGCAGGAGTTGACACGTCTGGAGCTGAAGCAGTAACGGCTTCCACAGAAGCTAAATACAAAATGTATTAAAATCTTCCCTTGTGAACTGTCACAAAAGCTACTATCATGTCACTAACTAATATGAATTAATCTGTGATTTCAATTGAAATGGTTAATAATAAAATTATAGCCTAACTTGTCTGTAATGTTTAATTAGCACATAGTTTATTATGCTTACATTGTCTAGGGAATACTTGACCTTTTTGTCCATTTCTCTGTATTCACTAACCCATAATGCAGCTTGTTTTTGTCCATTTCTCTGTATTCACTAACCCATAATGCAGCTTGTTTTTGTCCATTTCTCTGTATTCACTACCCCATAATGCAGCTTGTTTTTGTCCATTTCTCTCTATTCACTAACCCATAATGCAGCTTGTTTTTGTCCATTTCTCTGTATTCACTAACCCATAATGCAGCTTGTTTTTGTCAATTTCTCTGTATTCACTAACCCATAATGCAGCTTGTTTTTGTCCATTTCTCTGTATTCACTAACCCATAATGCAGCTTGTTTTTGTCAATTTCTCTGTATTCACTACCCCATAATGCAGCTTGTTTTTGTCCATTTCTCTGTATTCACTACCCCATAATGCAGCTTGTTTTTGTCCATTTCTCTCTATTCACTAACCCATAATGCAGCTTGTTTTTGTCCATTTCTCTGTATTCACTACCCCATAATGCAGCTTGTTTTTGTCCATTTCTCTGTATTCACTAACCCATAATGCAGCTTGTTTTTGTCCATTTCTCTGTATTCACTAACCCATAATGCAGCTTGTTTTTGTCAATTTCTCTGTATTCACTAACCCATAATGCAGCTTGTTTTTGTCCATTTCTCTGTATTCACTAACCCATAATGCAGCTTGTTTTTGTCCATTTCTCTGTATTCACTAACCCATAATGCAGCTTGTTTTTGTCAATTTCTCTGTATTCACTACCCCATAATGCAGCTTGTTTTTGTCCATTTCTCTGTATTCACTACCCCATAATGCAGCTTGTTTTTGTCCATTTCTCTGTATTCACTAACCCATAATGCAGCTTGTTTTTGTCAATTTCTCTGTATTCACTACCCCATAATGCAGCTTGTTTTTGTCCATTTCTCTGTATTCACTAACCCATAATGCAGCTTGTTTTTGTCAATTTCTCTGTATTCACTACCCCATAATGCAGCTTGTTTTTGTCCATTTCTCTGTATTCACTACCCCATAATGCAGCTTGTTTTTGTCCATTTCTCTCTATTCACTAACCCATAATGCAGCTTGTTTTTGTCCATTTCTCTGTATTCACTACCCTATAATGCAGCTTGTTTTTGTCCATTTCTCTGTATTCACTAACCCATAATGCAGCTTGTTTTTGTCAATTTCTCTGTATTCACTAACCCATAATGCAGCTTGTTTTTGTCCATTTCTCTGTATTCACTAACCCATAATGCAGCTTGTTTTTGTCAATTTCTCTGTATTCACTACCCCATAATGCAGCTTGTTTTTGTCCATTTCTCTGTATTCACTACCCCATAATGCAGCTTGTTTTTGTCCATTTCTCTCTATTCACTAACCCATAATGCAGCTTGTTTTTGTCCATTTCTCTGTATTCACTACCCCATAATGCAGCTTGTTTTTGTCCATTTCTCTGTATTCACTAACCCATAATGCAGCTTGTTTTTGTCCATTTCTCTCTATTCACTAACCCATAATGCAGCTTGTTTTTGTCCATTTCTCTCTATTCACTACCCCATAATGCAGCTTGTTTTTGTCCATTTCTCTCTATTCACTAACCCATAATGCAGCTTGTTTTTGTCCATTTCTCTCTATTCACTAACCCATAATGCAGCTCTGTTTCTCTACTCTCCTGCTTACATGGTTCTAAGTGTGTTATGCTATTCTCAAAAGTGATAGGAATCACTTCAAAACATTACAGTCAAAATCCTAAATCTATAGTTTTACATTTAACAAATACCTTACAGTCTAACATCATACCTCTCGTGGGTTCTGGAGTTGCTTGTGTCACTGTAGGCTTTTCAGTATTCCTCACCTCCCTAAAGACAAAAGCAGAAGTTTGGAAGGAATATGTTAAGTGACACTATACCGTAGTTATATATCAAATACACATATTCTCCATCGGGTTTGAATGGAAACAGACAATTAGCTAAATCCATGTCAGTTCAATTTTTTCTTTCTTTTCTATTTTCTTTCTGGGCAGCAGTGTGGAGTAGTGGTTAGGGCTCTGGACTCTTGACCGGAGGGTTGTGGGTTCAATCCCCAATGGGGGACACTGCTGTTGTACCCTTGAGCAAGGTACTTTACCTAGATTGCTCCAGTAAAAACCCAACTGTATAAATGGGTAATTGTATGTAAAAATAATGTGATATCTGTATAATGTGAAATCTTGTAACAATTGTAAGTCGCCCTGGATAAGGGTGTCTGCTAAGAAATTAATAATAATAATAATATTTGAAACCAATACTACTGGCATATGCATTAATCACAAATTACAAAAGCAAATATTTTGAAAGACAAATATTCAGGCATAGAAGAGGTTCACTTTATATACAGTCATATTTTAACTGCAGTCTAAGGTATTTACCCAGAGACTTTTTTTATTTTAAAGTTTCACAAATCTCAGTGTTTCATAGAAACTGCCAAGCTGCACCGTGCTAGAAATTGTTGATTCTATGTTTTGTCCAGGGGGCTGTGCTGTTTCTGTAAACTTTTGTAAAGGTCAGAAAGTTATGTTTTTTATTTCCTTTGTTCTCATTGCACCCTGAAGAGCTAACCCATATAGATCATTATTGATCATTTTTGGGTTTGCAAGGATGTTTCACCTCACACATAGGTCATTAGAAGAGGCAGGGAGGAATCGAAAGTCCAAAAACACAAAATACCATCCTTCAAAATGGGCAAAAATTTCTCCTTAGATCACATGTCCCAGTCTGAATGATGGCACACAACGCTAAATTTTAACAGGAGCCATTAGAGAAGGAAAATGTTTCTTTGTTTACCTTTCTTGGAGATTTTCTTCCCTGAAAGTAACTCTCTGTGAAAAAGAAAACAAAAATCACAGTTCAAAACTTAATTTCAGCAATTAACACTTTATATAACTCTTGTAATACTAAAATGTATTAATGTGTAACACTGGCTCCAGGGATCAGCCTTTTTTGAAATATCTCTTTAAGTAATTAGTCGTGACCTGAAAATCTTAAGTACACGGTAAATCATTAAACTATGCACAGTAAAAGTATATGAGGTATCTTTTAGTTAGGTCATTTCAATAAATAGTTTATTTTTGAATACCTCTAAAGGAAATGGCTCCTAGCCACCAAAATGTCTTATTTGCCTCAATTTGGAGTGTGCAGTACATTGAATCCCTATCCATTTTCAATGTGGTTAAGATACTTCTACATAACTGTTCTCTATTAGGAATTCACTGTGCACAGCTTAACTAGCACACATGACAGGGATTGTGGAGTAAACGCAAATTTTAAATTTTATAGCTTTGATATATATATATATATATATATAGTGGCAGAGCTGAGCTCTACCTGTAACCAAAGTGTGGGTGGTTTGTGTGTTTTGGTGGTGGTTGGCAGGGACGGGGTTAATTCCTGTCCCTGCCAAAAAAATGTGAGAATGTGGCTGCTCCCAAACAAGATAATTGGTGTCAATTGGGAACAGCCACAGACTATAAAAAGACAGCCTGCAGTTTCATTAAGGGGGTGATCACCAGGAAGTTGGTTTAAGAAGTGGAGTGTTGTGAGAAAGAAAGGTATTTGCTCAAAAAGTATGTGTTTTGGGTACCGGTAAACAGTTTAGCTGTCTGGTGATAGTTAAGGAACTTGATGAAGTTTTAGTTAGCACTCCTGAAAGGAGTTAGATTTTGCTTTGTTTATTTAGATTTATTTTGTAAACAAATAAATATACAGGCCTGCCCTGTTTGAAAACCTACCTATGCTGTTGGAGGGTTACATGACATAACAGCGAGTCCAAGACCATGCTGACATCACCACGGGGGCCAGTACAGTGACTGCCCATAACAGCGCTACAACATCACCGCGACTGCCCATAACAGCACTACGACATCACCGTGGGTGCCATTACTGCGCCGGCCATTACAGCAACTGCCCATAACAGCACTACGACATCACCGTGGGTGCCATTACTGCGGGGGCCATTACAGCAACTGCCCATAACAGCGCTACGACATCACCGCGGGGTCCATTACAGAGACTGCCCATAACAGCACTACGACATCACCGTGGGTGCCATTACTGCACCGGCCATTACAGCAACTGCCCATAACAGCGCTACGACATCACCGCGGGGTCCATTACAGAGACTGCCCATAACAGCACTACGACATCACCGTGGGTGCCATTACTGCACCGGCCATTACAGCAACTGCCCATAACAGCGCTACGACATCACCGCGGGGTCTATTACAGAGACTGCCCATAACAGCACTACGACATCACTGCGGGGGCCATTACAGCAACTGCCCATAACAGCACTACGACATCACCGCGGGGGCCATTACTGCGCCGGCCATTACAGCAACTGCCCATAACAGCACTACGACATCACTGCAGGGGCCATTACAGCGACTGCCCATAACAGCGCTACAACATCACCGCGGGGTCTATTACAGTGACTGCCCATAACAGCGCTACGACATCACCGCAGGGGCCATTACAGTGACTGCCCATAACAGCGCTACGACATCACCTCGGGGTCCATTACCGCGCCAGCCATTACAGCGACTGCCCATAACAGCACTACGACATCACTGCAGGGGCCATTACAGCGACTGCCCATAACAGCGCTACAACATCACCGCGGGGGCCATTACAGAGACTGCCCATAACAGCGCTACGACATCACTGCGGGGGCCATTAAGAGACTGCCCATAACAGCGCTACGACATCACCGCGGGGGCCATTACAGCGACTGCCCATAACAGCACTACGACATCACCGCGGGGGCCATTACAGAGACTGCCCATAACAGCGCTATGACATCACCTCGGGGTCCATTACCGCGCCAGCCATTACAGCGACTGCCCATAACAGCACTACGACATCACTGCAGGGCCATTACAGAGACTGCCCATAACAGTGCTACGACATCAACGTGGGGGCCATTACAGTGACTGCCCATAACAGCGCTACGACATCACCACGCCGAACTACAATTCCCAGAAGACTCTGCGAAGTTCACAAAAGTGCCACCTACCAGGAACTCGTACACACGACGCAGTCAGAGCGAGGTTCACCACAGAGTCAACTCATTAGCCTCGTAAAAGGATGCAGCTGTCAGGCATTCGTATTGCAGAGCTATTCATGGTAAACACCGATGAGCGCAGCTGGTGGCTGCTTTCGCGTTACTCCTAAAAAGTCTGCCTTGCAGTCAGGAGTCTGCGCCAGACATCACGGTCTACGTAGACGGAGCTAGGACAGCTTTGGGAGGTTTCCCAGCACAATCAACTGAGCAAACATGGAGACCGACTTGATTGATTTTCTGATTGCAAAAGACTATAGTTTTTTTTTCATTGTTCCCATACAGCTCCATCATAACTAGACTGGTAAATAAATTATGCAAATACTTATTTCAGTAACCCCATGACCATCTATTATGAATCTGTTTAAGCAATTAAAGTTGTGTACATCAGTTTTATATGGAGGATATTCTATGCCAAAATTATAAATAAATAAATACATACTGGAATAAGTACAGGATTAAATGCAGTAAAATAGGGGGCAGAGCAAGTAAAGCGCATTTAAGGAAGAGTGATAAGTGTCCAGAGGGAAAAAAGAGGAGTTCTACAGGTGCTGTCTGAAGAGGTGAGTCTTGAGGAGGTGCCGGAAGGTGGTCAGGGACTGGGCAGTCCTGACACCTGTTGGAAGGTCATCCCACCACTGCGGGGCGAGGGTGGAGAAGGAGCGGGCTCTAGAGACAGGGGAGCGTAGAGGAGGTAGAGCCAGTCTTCTGGTGTAGGAGGAGCGGAGAGGTCGAGTGGGCGTGTAGGGAGAGATGAGGGTCTGGAGGTAGCTGGGTGCAGACTGGTCAAGGCATCTGTAGGCTAGTACAAGAGTCTTGAACTGGGTGCGAGCGGTGATCGGGAGCCAGTGGAGTGAGCGGAGCAGTGGCATTACTCTGCCGAACTCCATGTACAGTGTGTAACTGCATGAACAGCGGAGGTGAGGTTTTAAAAGTCCCATCCACGTACCAGTTTGTGGACTGAGCCATATATTCTAAATTTCTTTCTGTTGAGAAAATGAGGATACGGTCAACTTCTGAGCCACTGTCAAACAGTAGGAAAGGACGACCATTTGTAGTTGTCATGTACTTTTGTGGAATCACTAGCTCCAGCAGATTGGCAGGGACTGGGGGAGCTTGCTCACGGCGACTATGTTCCTTCTGAATTAGCCGCTTCAGGGCGCGGGCCGAGGGCAGCTGTCCTTGCACAGCCCGTCACACTCTCTCTAAACCTGAGGAGAGGACTTGCTGGGTGCTTTCCTGTGTTGCACAGGCTCTTTCCTTAATGCTGTTTAGCACCTGCCATGCCAGGATTTTAGCCATGTTAGGGGCGTGGTTGTACACCTTATGCACATTGGCGATATGACCAAATTCCACCATAGCCCGGCCACGACAGTTAAAAGCATCATACTCTGTGCACTTCCAGTATGATGCAGTGAGATTTTCTTTTTCTTTACGATGAGTAAAACCTCCATGCAATAAAAGCGTGTTTCCACAAGCATTTTTTTTAGTTTTTCACTTGTTGCAGAATGATATTCAGCACGTGCTTGGATATATATATTTGTATTTGATTACTCCTCCACAGGACATCCGGGATTGGGACTGGGGACCGATACAAGGACATGACGTGTTTGGATTTTTTTTTAATGTATATCTTGTACAGATTTGTTTTTTAAGTAAAGAGTTTAACTTTATATTGTTGTCCTTGCTTCTCTGCCCTGTCGTATCCGTACTAAACCCACAGTTTACTTTCTAGCATGATGCTTTTCTCCAGAACGAGTTTGCTTTTGTTGTTTGAAATTAAAAGGTTGTAGTCAGATCATTCCCCTTTATGTACTTGCTGGGCATGTTTGGTGTTTTTATTATTATTATTATTATTATTATTATTATTATTATTATTATTATTATTATTATTATTTTAATTTTTTTTCTAGTACTACTGCTAATCAGGGTCTGTAAACTATGTTTAATAAAAGGGTCTATTAAAGACCCGTACAAATACATCACAGATCTTTACGTCTGCTAATATTTTTCAATTGTCAAAGGTGCAAGCTTCATCCAATTCTTCCAGTGACAGCGTGAGACTTGCAGCTCTTCCCCATTCCCCTGTATCTGAGTTCCAAGCAGAAGTTATTATTATTATTATTATTATTATTATTTAATTGTGCATTCATATCTTTATTTGAGTGAGTCTTCCACCCTCAAGGGTTCAGCGTATAATGCAATTGGCCAATATCCACAGTTGTTTGTCAAAAGTATCCCAATGTATGCTTCTGTAACACACATTAAATGGTGATTTCTTGTTTCTTTGAAAATATATTTATTCAGCGCTACAAGAGCACAACACAAACAAAGCCTTACATAACTGTAACAAGCTGAACTGGCAGTTTTTTGTTTTGGAACTTATTTTTATATTAGAAAACAGAAGAATATGGAGATTTTAGTAATGTACCATCTACATATATTTACCATAAATAAATAGGGGTGTTTATAGGAATGTACTATATACATGTATTCAACTTTAAATGTAGGGTGTTACACTTCCATAAATTAGGGTTTGTAAACTTTGGACGACCACTGTATACGCACACACACACACAGTATAAATCTATTCTCCAGCAGCTTACAGGATTACATTTTTAGGTGCCCTGCCAAATGGGCAAACAAATGTTTATACATATTGCGGCAGTGGTGGACAAAAGAAACACACCAAAGGCAGTTTTGGGGTCAAAATAGCAGTAACAACAACCACTGTTTATTTCTTCCTTGAGAAATGGACGCTCTGAGAAATGGGATGGGGGGCTGCTACTTTGTAATCGTACAATACGAGTCTTACTGACAATGCTAGGTGGGTGGGGAGAGTTGCTGGTAAGTGAAGCGTTTGTGAACTTCGCAGAGTCTTCTGGGAATTGTAGTTTGGCATGTTGATGTCGTATCGCTGTTATGGGCAGTCACTGTAATGGTCTGCGCTGTAATGTCCATCTCGGTGATGTCGTAGCACTGTTACGGGCAGTTGCTGTAATGGCCGGCACGCTAATGGTACCCATGGTGATGTCGGCACGGTCTTGGACTCGCGGTGATGTTGTGATACGCCGTTGGAGTGCTGTTTTTACACAAGACGGTCCTGCATGTGGCAAACTTACCCCACTTTACCACTATATATATATAGATTATATATACAGTGGCTCTCAAAAGTAATCACCCCCTTGGACTTTTCCACATTTTTATTGTGTTACAACATAAAATCAAAATGGATTTAATTAGGAGTCCACTGATCAACACAAAAAAGTCCATAATGTCAAAGTGAAAAATAAAATCTACAAATTGTTCTAAATTAATTACAAATATAAAACAGAAAATAATTGATTGCATAATTATTCACCCCCTTTGCTATGACACACCTAAATAACCTCTGGTGCAACCAATTGTCTTTGGAAGTCACATAATTAGTTGAATGTCCACCTGTGTGCAATTAAGGTGTTTCACATGATTTCAGGTTAAATACACCGGTCTCTGGGAGGTCCCACAGTTGGTTAGAAGACGAAGGAACATTCAAAGCAAATCCGGACTAAGGTTCTTCAAAAGCACCAATCAGGGGTAGAATATAAGAACATTTCCAAGGCATTGAATATCCCCCTGAGCACAGTAAAGTCCATTATTAAGAAATGGAGAGAATATGGCGCAACTGTGAATGTGTCTAGAACAGGCCGTCCTCAAAAACTGAGTATCCGGGCGAGAAGGGCACTAGTCAGGGAGGCCACCAAGAGGTCTATGGCAACTCTAAAGGAGTTACAGTCTTCCATGGCTGAGCTGGGAGACACTGCATACGGCAACAATAGCCCGGGTGCTTCACAAAACTGGCCTTTATGGGAGAGTGGCAAAAAGAAAGCCATTGTTGAAAAAAAAAACTCACATCAAATCTCGGCTAGAGTTTGCCAGAAGGCATGTGGGAGACTCTGAGACCAAGTGGAAGAAGATTCTATGGTCTGATGAGAATATATATATATATATATATATATATATATATATATATATATATATATATATATATATATATATATATATCTATATATACATCTTATCTAGACAAGGTTCCTGACAAGTGTGTAGTCAGTGCTTCGAAGGAGCTAGATGTTTGTTTTGTTTTGTTTATTTTGTTTATTAAAAAATATCATGTCAGCGCATAAAAATCAATTTCTGTGTGCTGGGTCATTTTTCTAGGTGAAAACGAATGACCGTGAGTGCGGACGGTTACTATATATATATATATATATATATATATATATATATATATATATATATATATATTACTTGCAATAAGATACACTGTACTAAATCAGCTTGGTTTGTATTACACAGTTTCAAAACCACCAAAAGCTGAGTATGTAGCAGACATGTGGGGCGTTTATGAAGTCCAACATGTATTCCAGAGTAGTAGAACAGGACCTTACCCTTAGAACCATATCAACATGTTCTGGTGAGCTGCTGAAGTTCTTCGCAATGTCAGTGATGCACAGGGAGTCTTGCTGGCAGGTATTCACCCAGCTCTGGTACTCTGTCGTCTCTGGAATTCGGTCCAGAAATATCCGAAAGGCTTCCCACACGGCTTCCTGGCAAACTAAGCACAAGAGCACTGTTCATGAACTCGGTAATAGTTAAACTAAGCACAAGGGCACTGTTCATGAACTCGGTAACAGTTAAACTAAGCACAAGGTCACTGTTCGGTAACAGTTAAACTAAGCACAAGGGCACTGTTCATGAAATCGGTAACAGTTAAACTAAGCACAAGGGCACTGTTCATGAACTTGGTAACAGTTAAACTAAGCACAAGGGCACTGTTCATGAACTTGGTAACAGTTAAACTAAGCACAAGGGCACTGTTCATGAACTCGGTAATAGTTAAACTAAGCACAAGGGCACTGTTCATGAACTCGGTAACAGTTAAACTAAGCACAAGGGCACTGTTTGGTAACAGTTAAACTAAGCACAAGGGCACTGTTCATGAACTCGGTAACAGTTAAACTAAGCACAAGGGCACTGTTCGGTTGAAGAGTCTGCATTTTTGCCTACTTCAAAGCTGTAATGTTCCATGTTACAAGCACTACTCTCCAGAAAATCGCAACAAGATACTTTGGACTGGATGGCCCGACAATTCATTCCCAGGGTTAGGCGGAAGTCGGCCATCTAGAAAGGTGGTGGAGCTACGCTATACTAAATCATCGACCCGGAAGGGAAACGATGTGGCAGCCACGGATTGGAGGAGTGTTTGCAATCGTTAACCAAGGGGTCGTGTGTGGTGGAATTTTCTGCATACAACCGAGCAGGCACCGGTCCCGTACCGAGAGAACGATTGAGACAGAGACAAGTCGGAGCAACTCACATTTTATTAGTCTGCAGACTGGAGCATTCAACAAAGTAACACAGACTCTGCAAGCAACCGCAAAGAAAGCTCAAAATACACTAAGTCAAACAGTTCCTTATATAATCAGTTTTTGCACAGAGTTCATGACTTGTGGTAATTCCTATCCTCCTCAGTCAGCTCAAACCAACCTTGTGGTATTCTTGATACTGTTGTCTACCGACTTTTCTGATTGGCTGATTTTTCTAGTTGCTAGGGAGAGAGTGTCTGTGAGGTCCCACAAAGTTGATTCTCCCAATACAAGAATATTAGCTAAGTGACTGGGGAGAAAAGAGGAACTATCGCTGTCTCAAAATATTATCATTTGAGACAGTGTCCTATTCTCATGTCGCTGACTCATGCACTTCTCTGAAAACAGGGCTGCTGACCCTTGGCCACATTCCAGTGTGTTAGTTCAACATTGTAAATCTAATACTTTGTTAACATCAAACTTCATATAATATCATTATTCAGGTTATACAAATCACAGAGATCACCCAAACATATTAGATTAGAACTCTTCGTGCGATTATTCTATTATTCTTCTATCACACGTGGTTGACGGTATTTAAGGGGATGTAGTGATGTGATCTGTTCCTTTGTAATGGTTAAAGGTAACTGGAAGGAGAACCGTGTTGTAAATCGTGTTTGTTTGTTTTGTTCTGCCCTGTCTAAACAATTTCACTGTTTGTTATTATTAGACGGCTGAACATGATCCGGAGCTGCCGCCAAAGGCCAGCACTAAAACCGGACAACATCACTGAACTTTGTTTCACTGAAGAACTGTATTGTCACTATGAGCACTAGAGCACGCACTGTGCACTGTGGTTGTGTTTGTGTCTGTGTCCCATACATGTGGGTGAAAAAGAATGGGACTATTATTATTTCGGAGCAAACCCGTGGATTACAAATAAAGCAATACACGCCGCTGTATTTCTTCTCATTGTTTATTGTCTACTGCTGTTTGTCATCAGGCAATTGGATTTAAAAATAAACCACCATTGCACCTGGATTATCGTTGTCTGTCTGATTACTGATCACCTGCACCTGCACACTGTTAACCACTTTGCCACAGTTCCCCAAAATAAAAACTAGTCAAGAATGCAATTATTTATGGATATTTATTTATAACACTAGAGTACTGTTGCATATTTTCATCAAATGGTATATTAATCTGACTTAGTGCAATGGTATCCATAGTAAACTTAAAAGCTTGCAGAATTCATCCATTGCTGTTTAAATCCTGTTACTTAGCCAAAGTGTGCTTTTATTTCCTTCTCTAAGCAGAACTGGCCAAATGCTATTATGTAAGAAATGAACAGAAAGTAACATCTGAATAGGTGAAGGACAGTGTTAATGCTGGCGGAATAACAGACTTAATGAAAGGCAATGTCAGAATGATTGATTCATGAGAAAACTGTGATCCTGTCAAAAATGGATTGAGGTGTCAAGGAGAAAGAGGAGGAGGGGGAGTAAAGCAGGAGAGAAAGAACTTTGCTGTAAAGAAGGTGTTGGATGTGCATAGTCAGCAAACTCCACAGCGAATACTCCTGTTTTCTGAGTAAAGATGTAAGCAGTGACTTTCAAAGCATTTGAAAGTGGACAAAAGAAGGATATTGGGTCATGTACCATATTTGAACCTCCTAGAATAAGCGATCCCCAGTGATTCACAAGGTAAAAGCACTTCATGTGAGAATGGTTTGAATTCCACTTATGTCAAAGTGCCTATCTTGGCTAGAGACCCACAGGGAGCTTTGTAGTGTCCTTGGAGCTCCCCGGTTAGGGAGGAAAGTGGATTTTGGCTGATTAGCCTCATTGTTCTTCCAAAGCTGTGCCCCCGCCCCCAGGGTTCAGTAGCTTGCTGACATCTGTTGCTTTGGTTTCACATGTGAAATGTGAATGGTCAGGGTCATGTCACCCATGTAGGAAGATTTCATTGAGAAAAAAGCTGCCAGTATCATAATTCTTTTTCCACTATTGTAAAATACAGATTACATATTAATTAATTGAAACAGGAAGCACTTGAATACAATATTAGGTGACACCCTCCCCCAAGAAAGATCTAGTTCTGGCATTTTGCATGTATGTGTCAAGATAGTGAATCAGCAATACATGTGAATCTCCTGATCAGCATGCCCAGTAGAATGTCTAGAAAATCAAAGAGACAAACCTAAAGGGAATAACACTCCAGATCAAAGCAACTTTATCTCATGTTATTACTTAAGGTAACCCTGCAGAACAATGTCACACAGTACAGCAGAAAAGTTGGATTTAAAGGTTTTGAAAAAGTGGTGGCATCTTCAGAAAGAAAGTGTTATATATGTATATATACAGACGTGCTCAAATTTGTTGGTACCCTTACAGCTCATTGAAATAATGCTTCATTCCTTCTGAAAAGTGATGAAATTAAAAGCTATTTTATCATGTATACTTGCATGCCTTTGGTATGTCATAGAATAAAGCAAAGAAGCTGTGAAAAGAGATGAATTATTGCTTATTCTACAAAGATATTCTAAAATGGCCTGGACACATTTGTTGGTACCCCTTAGAAAAGATAATAAAGAATTGGATTATAGTGATATTTCAAACTAATTAGTTTATTTAATTAGTATCACACATGTCTCCAATCTTGTAATCAGTCATTCAGCCTATTTAAATGGAGAAAAGTAGTCACTGTGCTGTTTGGTATCATTGTGTGCACCACACTGAACATGGACCAGAGAAAGCAAAGGAGAGAGTTGTCTGAGGAGATCAGAAAGAAAATAATAGACAAGCATGGTAAAGGTAAAGGCTACAAGACCATCTCCAAGCAGCTTGATGTTCCTGTGACAACAGTTGCAAATATTATTAAGAAGTTTAAGGTCCATGGAACTGTACCCAACCTCCCTGGGCGCGGCCGCAAGAGGAAAATCGACCCCAGATTGAACAGAAGGATAGTGCGAATGGTAGAAAAAGAACCAAGAATAACTGCCAAAGAGATACAAGCAGAACTCCAAGGTGAAGGTACGTCAGTTTCTGATCGCACCATCCGTCGCTTTTTGAGCGAAAGTGGGCTCCATGGAATAAGACCCAGGAGGACTCCACTTTTGAAAGAAAAAACATAAAAAAGCCAGACTGGAATTTGCTAAAATGCATATTGACAAGCCACAATCCTTCTGGGAGAATGACCTTTGGACAGATTAATCAAAACTGGAGCTTTTTGGCAAGTCACATCAGCTCTATGTTCACAGACGAAAAAATGAAGCTTTCAAAGAAAAGAACACAATACCTACAGTGAGACATGGAGGAGACTCGGTTATGTTTTGGGGCTGCTTTGCTGTGCCTGGCACAGGGTGCCTTGAATCTGTGCAGGGCACAATGAAATCTCAAGACT
The DNA here is from genome assembly GCF_902713425.1 of Acipenser ruthenus. Lineage (NCBI taxonomy): Eukaryota > Metazoa > Chordata > Actinopteri > Acipenseriformes > Acipenseridae > Acipenser > Acipenser ruthenus. The sequence goes on from NC_081193.1 coordinate 3,565,815, forward strand.
ATCAAGGTATTCTGGAGCAAAACGTACTGCCCAGTGTCAGAAAGCTCTGTCTCAGTCGCAGGTCATGGGTCCTCCAACAGGATAATGACCCAAAACACACAGCTAAAAGCACCCAAGAATGGATAAGAACAAAACATTGGACTATTCTGAAGTGGCCTTCTATGAGTCCTGATCTGAATCCTATCGAATATCTATGGAAAGAGCTGAAACTTACAGTCTGGAGAAGGCACCCATCAAACCTGAGACAGCTGGAGCAGTTTGCTCAGGAAGAGTGGGCCAAACTACCTGTTAACAGGTGCAGAAGTCTCATTGAGAGCTACAGAAAATGTTTGATTGCAGTGATTGCCTCTAAAGGTTGTGCAACAAAATATTAGGTTAGCGGTCCCATCATTTTTGGCCATGCCATTTTCATTTGTTTTATTATTTACAATATTATGTTGAATAAAAAATCAAAAGCAAAGTCTGATTTCTATTAAATATGGAATAAACAATGGTGGATGCCAATTACTTTTGTCAGTTTCAAGTTATTTCAGAGAAAATTGTGCATTCTTCGTTTTTTGTGGAGGGGTACCAACAAATTTGAGCACGTCTGTATCTGTAACTGAACATTGAACCGCAGACCCTATTCAAAAAGCTTGGACCTCAATATGTTTAATGAAATAAAGTTTATTCATAGACACGTTCTGGACTGCTGCTGGCTTCTTTATTAACAACAAAGAGCATGAATACCAAACTTTATTTAAAAGGCATGGGAGAGTTTGTGTACAGGGCCCATTATTCCTTGTGACAACACAACATGTAACGTCTGTCTTTCTTAAATTGAATATTTATGATAATCAGTTGATTATTGTTTGCTATATAGAGCAGTTGTATCCCACTATAGACATTAGGGAGCCTGTGAAATAGAGAGAAGGTAACTGAGCTGCAAATCTCCCTCCCGACCAGAAAGAGCACTGTGTAAGGTTGGTGGTATGCTTTCCCATAGACAGGGTGATTTGAGAGTATGTGGGAAGTAGGCCATTTTGGAGGAAGCTCGTATCTGCGACTTTGCTAAAGAAATCGATTGTGATCAGCTGCCGGGCAGGCTGATTACAGGGTGGAGTGTGGCAGTACAAAGAGGACGCAGTTATACAGCCCCTTGCACTGGAGTTACTAACATGCTGAAGCACTGTGTTTTTGATTGTGTTTTGTATTGCAGAGGACTAGGAGACAGGAGCTGCAGCCTTGGAGGTAGCACAAACCCCAGAGCACTACCATCACTGCACAGCACAGTGAAGCACAATTCTTGTACTGTTTTACTTTCTGTTTGGGTTTATTATAATGGTAGGGGAATGAAACATGAATGGTTGAATTTTGTATATAGAATGTTCTGTCAAAACACTGAAAACACCCACCCACATGCCATAAGCAACTATATGAGCAGAACCACTTGTGAATGCACATTGGTGTGATTTGCAGTATTAGGCAGCCCCCCACCCCACCCCACCCCACCCCCCTGTGGTTACTGTCACAGCAAGCATGAGAATCTCAGGTAGCCCACATCGGTGACACAGGCAGTACAGCCCAAACAGATCTTACCTCTCAGTTTGTAATATGCTTGGTGGCTTTCTATGATTTGTTTGATTGATTCTTCAGGGCAGACCTTCACTCCTGTGTGGAATAAGGCCGATCTTTTCGTCCGGTGTCTTTCCAAATCAAATATTGTCTTGATCGCTGATGACCGTTTGGTTGTCATTAAAATATTTATTAGGCCTCCTGGCCGAGGAATACTAACACGAGTCTTAACTTCTCCCAGATTTTCTTGACTGTGCACGTCTGAAATAGAATTGTAGAATTGGTATACTAATAGAGCCTAGCTGATAATCAAGTGTTTAGATAATAGTAAACAAAGGGGTCAACATAGGTAATGAAGGCTACAGATGTGTCATGATCAATTACCGTAATATTCAGAAAAAGTAGAACATGCACACAGCTGTAGTTTATTAACACAATTAACTGTGGACATACACATAATAAGAACCATTATATTTTATTTTTGAGTCATGTATTTATCTGTCACTAATGAGTTGCTTTATACAACTGTCCCTACTTCCTGCCAAGGAGACCCCATCATTCTTCACTGCTCATTATTACCAAGGAGACAGGCGTCCAACCCAGCAACATGTAACATGTAACACAGTAAAATAAAAAGGTCCTTTAAACAAGCATTTGCTGTCCATGGTCCTGAAGCAATATCTTTGGCTGTTTAACAAAAGTAATGTGCTTTATGTAAGGCTACGATTTTGTCATGGAGGTTACGGAGGTGACAGGAATCGTGAAAATCGTGAATTTGAACAAAAGTCAGTGAAATCTTGGAAATGGATGTAAAAACACATTTGGTTAGACACTTCCTATATTTCCTTTAAAAATGCAGTATGCCATGTACTGAAAATACAAATCTGCGAGTATCTGTAAATTGTTTGGTTGTGTATCATTTACCTGTAGCTATGTAGGTCAGTGAATGAGATTTGTATTTTATAGCTGAGCGAGCGAGCATGTAAGTGAACACAGATCGGATGTTACTGTAAACTCTCGGTTGTGATCTTCACATACATACAGCGCTTGTTAATTATTTTTAACAAAAAAGTAGGCTTGCATCTTCAGAAAATATTAATTAATAATTACATTTAATTTCTTGAATTTTTTTTCATGTAATGTACTGTACCCGAGTATGTTGAAAATAAATACTTACTTTCTCTAAAACTAAACATTGTTAAACAAAATACTTTAGACTGCCATTGAACATTATTATTATTATTATTATTATTATTATTATTATTATTATTATTATTATTATTATTATTAATTTCTTAGCAGACGCCCTTATCCAGGGCGACCTACAGTCGTAAACAAAAATACATTTCAAGAATCACAGTACAAGTAATAATACAATTAAGAGCAAGATAAATGCATCTTTTTTTACTTCCAGCAAAACACAAATGTTATGTTCTCTGATACCACTGTGCCTACTTGTGTGATTTGATCTTTCAACCCTCTTTTTTTTTTTTTTTTTAAAGGGCAGTGCTGTGTAGGCTACTCAAACAACCAATTTAAACATATTGTTTTTATTACTGAATAAAAAATATATACTCTTTCATTTTGAACACGGTAATAAAAAACAATTATTTGATATGCTGATGTTTATATATCGTTATTCATATATATATATATATATATATATATATATATATATATATATATATATGTGTGTGTGTGTGTGTGTGTGTGTGTGTGTGTGTGTTTGTGTGTTTGTGTGTGTGTGTGTGAGTGTGTGTGTGAGTGTGTGTGTGTGTGTGTGTGTGTGTGTGTGTGTGTTTGTGTGTTTGTGTGTGTGTGTGTGTGAGTGTGTGTGTTTGTGTGTGTGTGTGTTTGTTAAATAAGTGCATTTATGCTGGACGTGCACAGAGAAATAGGAACACAGTTTATTTCAGACGCTGTCTGTTTGTGAAAGCCTGCATAGTACAGTATTAACTAAGTTTTGTAAAGTAACATTTAGTCAAAAGCAATAGTCTTTATATTATTCGTTTTGGTGTACTATTTAAAAGCATTTGTATATGTTGATGTAGCTAAAATTCCATTATTTAGTGGCCTTTCCATGATTTTTTTTTTTTTTTTTCGAAACTCAAATGCAACACTGAAGAAACTGAGTTCTCAAAACATTAAATTCAGATTTTTCACAAACGTGTCAAAAAGCAATGAGGCCGCACTGGATTCACCAGCCATTAATGTTGTATAAATGAAAAGTATGTAATAATTTGAATTCCCAAAATGCAATACACAAAATACTTATACATGTTACATAATACTCCTGTACTGAAGACCCACATGTCTTTACCATTGTTGATGCATCTCTATGTCCAAGAATACCAGTTTCCCTGTAGATTAAACACATCTTTAAGACAGACCCTGGGACAGTTCTTTATTATTATTATTATTATTATTATTATTATTATTATTATTATTATTATTATTATTATTATTATTATTTATTTATTTATTTATTTATTTATTTATTTATTTGTTTATTTATTTATTCCTTAGCAGACGCCCTTATCCGGGGCGACTTACTATTGTTACAAGATATCACATTATTTCACATTATACATATTATACATTATATGTTCTTGTAAGATGCTTTTACTGTATTGCAGGGATTTACCAATCTGTCTTATACAATGGTATAGAAGAGAATGTGCACCTACTGTTCTTCCCATTGTGCAACACTTTCATTTTTTCCTCATACACCTTTAGTGTTATCAATTTGATCTGTTCTTTATTAAAATCAATAGTGTGGCATCTAAAAGTTGCTCAGCTACAATCCATATATAAAAATATGAATCATAACTTTTAAAATTGCTCAGAAATACAAATCTGCAATAAATCAAACAAAGTGACATGCTCAATAAAAAAATGTAAATATATATCCAATAGCTATCAAATTATATTTCTAAATCTAAGAGACAATTGTAATACAGCAGATTTTTTTTTTTTGTTTTGGCATAAATATTTGAATAGTGTACTTTGATGCCATGTTCATATGCTACAATGTAGCCCTCTGAAAAGGGTATGAAGCCATCTTGCAGTTATGTATCTCTCCTGTGAAATCTCACGGCCTTATTAGGTTAAGCGTTGTTGCTCAATGGGACCAGCATGCAATGCCCTCCAGCCACTGGACTGACACTTTCAATCTGGTTGCTCAATAGCGTCTCATGAGCAACACTCAATCAGTCACTCAGTTAATTCACAAGAGGTAGCAGGGAATTTTCTTTCAAGAAAATGAATAATTAAACCATTTCTTGAATGGGCCTAACTGGGAATTTCTTTTTGTGTATAGTTACATTTCCCTAGTGCTTTCTCCTTTTAAATATGATAAATTCACAGATTAGTGCAAGTATATAATCTGCTTAATAATGGAAGAAACACAAGTCAGAATTAATTAGTGTACTTTACACAGCGTACCAGAACACTTTTGTTTAGTTTCAGAAAGAAGGTGGGGATCAGAAGTCCCTAATTGCTGTTTCAGAACTAATATATCACAATGATTATGAATTAAAACTAAAGGCCTCAGATGAGTATGCATTCCATTGATCTCAACGTGACTCGGAGAACAAGGGTTCATCTGTTGTAATTACAATTCCCAACACAATCTGCTCCCATTCATAAATCAAAACTGGCCAGCTCTTACAAACAGCTAGGTGAGCACTTCAGCAAAAACATGCAATGGACGTCAAAGTGCCAAACATCTTTATCTTATCTTGTAAATGTCAAATGTTTTGGTCTGTGTTACGTGTGTGCGTTGTCACTGAACAATACTGAGGCAGACACAGAGCATTGGATGTTGACAAGCTGCACAGGCAACCAATTGAGCAGTTAGGCTCGCCCAGGGCCGAGCTGATCGGAATGTTCGGATTGGCTGGGGGGCGTGCCTGGGGAGGCTGCCCGCAGCTCAAAAGATGCCTGCGCCACAGCTCGAGGAGACTGCATGGCCATGCTACACAGAGGGGCGCTTTGTTTACATTCAGGAGAAGAGCGTCCGCTCTGCAGGATAACTACTACAGAATCATTCAACTGCTAGATGGTGCTTGTGAGGCTGTGCTCAGCCAGGACCGTCACAATGACCCGGAGGACATCGGAAGCAGCAGTAGTAGGTTAGTTTAGGGGATGTTAAGTATAGGGAGGGTTTCTTAGTATAGTAGGTTCCTGGGGCTAGTGGTTGCCTTGTGTGGCAAACTTTTTAGCTATGTTTTGTTTTCTTTATTAAATCTGACATTAGGGCTACCATTTCTGGTATGCTAGTGACAGCCTGTGTGTTAAATAAAATCTGAACGACTGTGTGGCGTGTCAGCACCCACTGCTCTGTGACTACCAGTGACAACCCACACACATAGCAAATCCCCATCTTTAATATCATCTTTTAAAACTATAGAAATAAATCACACATTTAATCTGTACTGATGCTGTCTAATAGACTTCTCGTTTTGCATTCTGGACACTACATGATTTGGTTCTTTCATTCATGCATCCATTCCTGCTGTGCCTTAAATTTATCTTCATCAAGTTCGACTCTTTCTCTAACTTCAGTCTGTCTCTTTCCAATTGCAGCTTTTCTCTCTCGATATCGAGTGGGTAAATGCATAGACAAAAGTTCATTATATTACTATTCTTAATAATAGTACTATAGTAGTAGTACAGGCACACTCCTGGTTAGCGGGGGTGCATTTGCCACAGCAATACTTATACTTGCGGAAACCCCCCACCCCCCCACCCCCCCACCCCCACACCCCCCCCCTGCCAAATTAAAGCCTTCTGTATGTGTATGAAGTATAATTTCCTGTTTACGATAGGCAGGCACAGTGATCTTTAAAACATTAAAATGACTGGTAATATAAAATGTGTTCAAGCAGAAACTCTAACTCAACATAGTGTGTGAATAAATGTCATCCAAAAACCAGTGGCGTTAGGTAGGAGGGAAGCTTATTTGATTCATATAATATACCTGGAGGTGGTGTTAACTGCAAAGGAGCTTCTACAGAATTCAGAATGATCTCCACAGTTTATACACACTTTGTAGTCAAAAGTTTACATACCCCAATGGAAAGGTATAAGTTCTAGAAATTTCTCGAAAACAAAGAATTTTAGGAAAAATCTTTTGAAGCAAAAGTTTTGCTTTTGTGGATGAGGAATAAAAGTTCAACAATTATTTATTTCAGCATTTTTTTTTTTCCAAACTCAAAAAATGCTAATTCAAAAGTATTCATACCCTTTGATGCTATGATAGTATTGTCTACAAGGTGCTAGAAATTTCAATATGATAATGCAGAACCTAATTCTAGAAAAGTCTAGAAAATGCTGGATTGTAGGTGAGTATAAAAGGGTTAAGTATAGGTTGATTGTTGTCATTACCAATAAGTCAATATAGGAAAAAATGAAGAACTATCTGAAGACCTTAGGCAGAAAAGTATTTATTCTCATAAAGCTGGAAAAGGATACAAGAAGATTTCCAAGCATTTGAGTATCCCAATTTCAACTATTGTTTCTATTATCAAGAAGTACAAGACTCATGGTACTGTCACAACACTCCCTCGGTCTGGAATAAAGAACGTTTTTTCACCAAGAACAAGTAGAAGAATTGTGAGGAAGGTTAATAACAATCCCAGATTGACTGCCAAAGATATTCAAAGTCATTTGGCTGCAAGTGGGACTGGGGTTTCCATTTCAACCATAGGTCAAGTATTGCATGGTGAAGGTTTCAATGGGTTTCGTTCTGGTCAAAGGTTTTGTGGAGTGATGAAACAAAAATTGAGTTATTTGGTCATGCTGATAGTCGTTATGTTTGGAGAAAGTCTGCTGAGGTGTACAAAGAAAAGAAAACCATACCTACTGTCAAGCATGGAGGTGGTAATATCCTTCTATGGGGCTGTTTTTCTCGAATGGCACAGAAAATATATTTCCAATACATGGTAAAATGGATTCCATAGCATACCAAAAGATATTGTCCAATCATCTGAAACCCTCCGCTACAAAACTTAAAGTTAAAGTGTAACCAGACCTTCCAACACAACAACGATCCAAAGCACACATCAAAATCTACTTCAGAATGGTTAAAGAAGAATAAAATCAAAGTCCTAAATCCCTAAATCCAATTGAGAATATTTGGTATGAGTTAAAGAAGGCTATGGACAAGAGAAGTCATCAGAATTTGAATGAACTGGAACAATTTTTCGTTGAAGAATGGTAAAAAAAATCACCAAAGAATCATGCCAAAAGCTCATTGACAAATATCCTAATCGTTTAAATAAGGTTATTATTGCTAAAGGTGCCTCAACTAGCTATTAATTTAATGTTCCCTCTTCCCCTCTCCTGACCCGCTCTCTGTCTCACACTTGGTTTGCTGGTCGAACTGAACTATCAACCGCCGTTTAGCCAGGCCATTTATAGTTTAGAAACTGCTAATTAAAATGATCCACGAGTGGGAATGTTACCTTTTGTAAAAAATATAGCGTTGATTACATGGTGCTTTATACATGGTTAATTCACAGAAAGTTACATTTTTGCTTCACTATATGTGCATTATAGAGAGGGAGTTATTTTATTTTGTATTTTAGTCAGATGTGAGTTGCTATGTGTCACGCGGTGCCCCTAAATGGTAAAATACATTTATAATCAAGTTTATACCACGACCTGTAAACTTTGTAAACAGGCAGAAACAGTTATTTTAAATATTATTACCATAAATCATATTATATCATGTTTATGAGTTGGTATGGGTTAGTTGCTGAAATATTAATGTCCTGCAATCAGTAAATATTTGTAATCATTCACAAAAGCAACCTCACACTATGTTTGTTTATTTTCTAAGTGGATTGAAATTTCAGTTAAAAATATTACCATATTATTGGCAGCTTAAAAAAAGAAATAGCACAAAATACTTCTCTGAAACAAAGCCTTAACAACTCACCTGTTCTTCCAAAAACATGATAGGTAAACAAAAAGATGATAAACAGTAGTCCAGTTTTCAAATGCATGATTAGTTACTTAAAATTTAGCAGGAACAAAAAATTGGATTGTGTTTAGCTCGTGCCCATGAATTCCAAAAGTAGGAATGGTTAAAGTTACTGTTTCAGTAATTGTAACCCAGTGGTCCTTGTGATGCTCCCACTAGCTCAGGTTCAAACCAGATAGTAAAACTTCCAAGGACCTGGCTGTTAAGACAGAAGAGCACACTGCTGAACCGAGGTGAGATGAAACTCCGAGTGAGTCAAATAGTGCAGAAAGTTTAAAAAAGCTGTCAGTTTCTGGAATAGACTGTTTATCTGCTGCTCAGACATAAGCCTGCTTACTGCTGGCTGGACTATCTTCATCTTGTTAGTGGACTTCTGGCCTACCATCTGTCAGCCTGTAACCTGCATGGCTCCAGCACTCACAGCAGCCTCAGACTGTATCATACAAGCAAAACTGTACTGGGCCATCTGATATACTGGCAGCATACCAGGTCACTCCAAGTAGGACAATACAAGCACTGTGTGTGTGTGTGTGTGTGTGCATGTGTGTGTGTGTTCAAGTTGTGGATGCAGGCCCCATTGTTTACGTCTTTTTGGAATAGGATTACTCTTGCCATTCTTCCTTATACTTTAAGCTTCTTGTAACTAAATCCAAATGGGAGTGGTGTGACTTTCAGATGTGGAGGGAATTGTTGCACAATTGAGGTGGCATTTGTAACCTGGCTTCTTGAGGGTTATAGTACAATCTGAAACATGTCATATGAATTGCAGATACATCTTGCAGCTGATGGTTACATTTCTGACATTAGGTATATAATATGAAAATTACCCCATAACCTATTCTCACTGCCTGTAAAATGCTTAATCGTCACATTTATTGAATAACATATGTTGATCACAAATTATTTAGCCAGTGCAAATAGGGTATTAGTTGCTTCACAAATTAGCTAGCTGTCAGGGCACTGAAGAACAAAATTGGCTTTGGATAATATACAAATGATCCAACAGCTAGACAATTTCAGAAATAATGATAGTTGAGCCTCGGTCCATTCACATGTATATAACCTATAATAGCACTACAGTACTCAGGTGGAACAACTGTGACCTCACGTGCCTCTTAGACCAGAATGCTGCTTCATACATGGTGCCATATCTTTGTTTATAGGAAAAGGTTTTCTAAATGAGACACCACTATTTTGTGACACCCTTTTTAAATGAACCTAAATCTTTGTTACTGTACTGTTACTGCTGTTTTTAGATGAGCCCGCCATCTCCCCTGCAACAGGCTGATTGGGGAACATTTAAATATACCGTCAATTCTCAATAAAACCAACTTGAATAAAACAAATTCCTCAGGACTATGAATTTTCTATATGGGCCCAGCCAAATATAGCAGTCACTTATTGTAAATTACTTCTTACAATATGAATTCAGTTAACATGAATTTCCTGGTTGAGAGAATTATTGTAACTTTAATAAAAGCAAACAGTATGCATTTGGCTTAGACTCCTGATAATATGAATTACTGATAATTAAGACACCTTCTTTGCTGGTCCCTTGAAATCATATTAATGAGCGTTGACTGAATTTGAATTTATTGGAAATCTAAATTAATGAAAACATCGACAATATATTTAATTAATATTATGTCTAAGTGATTTACACTGTCTGGTCTCTATGATTGTGTCTAAGTGATTTCCATGACCTGAGGGGAGTCAGCTAGCATGAGGAGCACTGTCTGGTCTCTTTGATTGTGTCTAAGTGATTTCCATGACCTGAGGGGAATCAGCTAGCATGAGGAGCACTGTCTGGTCTCTATGCTTGTGTCTAAGTGATTTCCATGACCTGAGGGGAATCAGCTAGCATGAGGAGCACTGTCTGGTCTCTATGATTGTGTCTAAGTGATTTCCATGACCTGAGGGGAGTCTGCTAGCATGAGGAGCACTGTCTGGTCTCTATGATTGTGTCTAAGTGATTTCCATGACCTGAGGGGAGTCTGCTAGCATGAGGAGCACTGTCTGGTCTCTATGCTTGTGTCTAAGTGATTTCCATGACCTGAGGGGAATCAGCTAGCATGAGGAGCACTGTCTGGTCTCTATGATTGTGTCTAAGTGATTTCCATGACCTGAGGGGAGTCTGCTAGCATGAGGAGCACTGTCTGGTCTCTATGATTGTGTCTAAGTGATTTCCATGACCTGAGGGGAGTCTGCTAGCATGAGGAGCACTGTCTGGTCTCTATGCTTGTGTCTAAGTGATTTCCATGACCTGAGGGGAATCAGCTAGCATGAGGAGCACTGTCTGGTCTCTATGATTGTGTCTAAGTGATTTCCATGACCTGGGGAGAGCTAGGATGAGGAGCACTGTCTGGTCTCTATGATTGTGTCTAAGTGATTTCCATGACCTGAGGGGAGTCTGCTAGCATGAGGAGCACTGTCTGGTCTCTATGCTTGTGTCTAAGTGATTTCCATGACCTGAGGGGAATCAGCTAGCATGAGGAGCACTGTCTGGTCTCTATGATTGTGTCTAAGTGATTTCCATGACCTGAGGGGAATCAGCTAGCATGAGGAGCACTGTCTGGTCTTTATGCTTGTGTCTAAGTGATTTCCATGACCTGAGGGGAATCAGCTAGCATGAGGAGGACTGTCTGGTCTCTATGATTGTGTCTAAGTGATTTCCATGACCTGAGGGGAATCAGCTAGCATGAGGAGCACTGTCTGGTCTCTATGCTTGTGTCTAAGTGATTTCCATGACCTGAGGGGAATCAGCTAGCATGAGGAGCACTGTCTGGTCTCTATGATTGTGTCTAAGTGATTTCCATGACCTGGGGAGAGCTAGGATGAGGAGCACTGTCTGGTCTCTATGATTGTGTCTAAGTGATTTCCATGACCTGAGGGGAGTCTGCTAGCATGAGGAGCACTGTCTGGTCTCTATGCTTGTGTCTAAGTGATTTCCATGACCTGAGGGGAATCAGCTAGCATGAGGAGCACTGTCTGGTCTCTATGCTTGTGTCTAAGTGATTTCCATGACCTGAGGGGAATCAGCTAGCATGAGGAGCACTGTCTGGTCTCTATGCTTGTGTCTAAGTGATTTCCATGACCTGAGGGGAATCAGCTAGCATGAGGAGCACTGTCTGGTCTCTATGATTGTGTCTAAGTGATTTCCATGACCTGAGGGGAGTCAGCTAGCATGAGGAGCACTGTCTGGTCTCTATGATTGTGTCTAAGTGATTTCCATGACCTGAGGGGAGTCAGCTAGCATGAGGAGCACTGTCTGGTCTCTATGATTGTGTCTAAGTGATTTCCATGACCTGAGGGAGTCACAAGTCTGATCTGAACAATTTGTTTTTGCTATAATCCAGTGTCAGCCAGGTGTCAAACACTTGTCACATTTAATCTAAACAACACAGCCCGAACTGAAACAATGCTTAAGAAATTTGAGATTGGCTCAATTTTTATTTTTACTCTCCTTTTGCAATGCATCGCTCCACTACAGGTCGATTTAATATGAAAGGTACCCAATTAATGGCCAGTGTGATTTTTGTGAGATGAGTCACTTTGGTTTTATGTGACAAGACCTTCAGTCACCCATAACCTCTGATGTCCATACTGAAAGCTGTTCCCTACTGTAATTTGAGTTTGTGCTTAGTTTTATAAAAGTAAAAACAGCAGGGCCCTACTTTGAAGCAAGTGTAATGACTGAGAGGAATCGAATAACACTGTGAAGGAATAACATTGTTGCATGAAGAAGCTGTTCTAAGTAGCTTCTTAAAAGTTTTATAATGTTAACATTATTTGATTTCTCTCAGAAAATGTGCTTTTGCCCCTTGATTTAAAATACGACCCTAATAGTCTTTTATTACACCTTGTAAGAGCAAACTTTTTACACTGAAGCAAAATTTTTTTAAACCTGCCTCAAATGTCCATTAATCGGGACTCAGGAATGCAATAAAGCCAAACAGATTCCCTTGTGTACATTTTTAGACCAAGAAATCTTCAGCTGAATGCCATGTTATTATTATTATTTATTTCTTAGCAGATGCCCTTATCCAGGGCGACTTACAATTGTTATAAGATATCACATTATTTTTACATACAATTACCCATTTATACAGTTGGGTTTTTACTGGAGCAATCTAGGTAAAGTACCTTGCTCAGGGGTACAGCAGCAGTGTCCCCCACTGGGGATTGAACCCACAACCCTCCGGTCAAGAGTCCAGAGCCCTATCCACTACTCCACACTGCTGCACCATGTCCTACTGGTGTAATTATCCTCCTACAACAATGCTGAGCATGTGTAAACCGTTTCCACAAAAAAGGGTGACCGTTCACCTTCATTCCACAGTGAATTAATGACCCAGGCTACATGAGTAAAATACCTCACTTTTGGCAGTGATATATTCAGCACAGGAGTCAGTAAGGTAAGTAATCTGCACGCTGTCTCATTCTCAGTAATGCTTTAAGCCATTCAATAAGGTATTAAACTATTGTTCACAGCCAATAACATATCTTCACATGATCGTGTATCTTAATTTCGTTAGGTCCGAACAACCTGTACTGATAAATACTGGCAGCTCATAATCCCTTCTCTAATCCTGCCAATACCCTTACCTCACATACTCGAATAAGCAATGTACGTCTGAAAGCCGGTTTGTATTAAAAGTGTTACGCTCCAGGAAAAGTCAAGGGTTCAACCTATCAGAAATCTGAGTGTGTGTGTGTGTGTGTGTGTGTGTGTGTGTGTGGTAATATCAGCAATGTTGTTGAAATAAAACATGCATGCCTGTAGAAGCAGATCTGAATGTGTTTATCTATCTCTGGTAAAACTTCACATTAAGTGTCTCTAATTGTGCTGCGTTGGGAAAAGGAAAGCCAGCTATTTCTGTCCTAACATGTTTATGCTGATAACCTTGAGATTTACTGAGGTACGAAGAACAATTGTGATTTTGTTGTCTCCAGCGACCAACCTGCTTGGATTGTGTTTAGCTCTTGCAGTAGACAGGAAGAAAATAGCGATTTTGTTAAGTACAATTGAATGCTTGTTGCTGATGTAACTACATTAACTGTGGTTGATTGAAGTGAATTTAGAAAGAAACTGGACCAGCTCTCTACCTGTAGGGTAGTATAAATTGACAACATGACCAAGGGCAGTCTGAGCTGTGGCAGTCCGAGCGAGGACCTTTTCCTTTTCCAAATCTCTCCCTTGACTACTAGAGGCCTCATTCCAACTCTTAACATTAGCTATATTTAAGTAACATTATTAAAGTGGTGTTTTAATTAGGTGCTCTACTGTTGTGAGTGTGGTTAAATTGAATGGAGGTTGTTTTGCAATTTGATTGGTTTCCACACAGCTTTTTGTAGTTGTGATCACATTGAAGTGCATTGAAACTATTGTATTGCTTAAGTATTGTCTTTAACACAGTTTAGCAGCTGTTTACCAGTTCCCTTGCAAAGTGAGGGTGTGAGGAGAGGGTGTTGTAGAAAATCCGAACCTAGCAGCGCTCTGGAAGACGCCAACTACTAGGCAGGTCTGTACCCTCCCCCCACCACTCCTGTTCCCTCTACTACTGTACCTATCTGTCTCACCTGTTCTGCTATGTCTGTCTCTCACATCCCTGTTATTCTGTCCTCTCGCACTCACTCTGGTGCCCTCTGGAACTGTCACTCTTCTGCTAACATAGCTGATTTCATCTCTGCCTTTGCCTCCTATCTCTCTCTTGATTTCCTTGCTCTCACTTTAACCTGGCTCTCTCCTGATAACACGGTAACTCCTGCTGCCCTGTCCTCTCTTACATCCTGTTCCATACTCTGCACCTCACTGGACGGGGAGGTGGGACTGGTCTTCTCCTCTGTCCATCCTTACTCTTTTCTGTCCCCCCTGACCTCTCATCACTCTCTGTTAACACCTTTGAATTTCACACTATCCAACTAACCCCTCCCTGTCAACTGCTAATTGTACTGTACCGTCCCCCTGGACCTCTCACTCACCCATCCGCTCCAGCTCATCCAGAACTCTGCTGCTCGCCTGGTGTTCTCTCTGCCTCGCTTCTCCCATGCTATTCCACTACTCCGCTCACTACACTGGCTCCCTATCACCTCTCGCATCCAGTTGAAGACTCTTGTACTTGCCTATCGATGCCTTGACAAGACTGCACCCAGTTACCGCCTGACCCTCATCTCTCCCTACACCCCCACCCGATCACTCTGCTCCGCCTGCACTAGAAGGCTGACTGTACCTCCTCTACGCTCCCCTGTCTCCAGAGCCCGCTCCCTCGTTCTCCACCCTCACCCCGCAGTGGTGGAATGACCTTCCTACAGATGTCAGACTGTAGACTGCCCAGTCCCTCACCACCTTCCGGCGCCTCCTCAAGACACATCTATTCAACTCAACTCTCCCACTGGACAATATAGCACTCTGCCTTTAATGCACTTTAACTTGCACTTATCTGCTCCCTATTTTACTGTATTTAATCCTGCACTTAACCCAATCTGTAGTACTTTGTATTTCACTTGCCCTCGTATCTAACCCTGATGTGTCTATCAGCACTTATCTGCTCTTGAACTGCCCCGATATCAAATTGTAATGTGTTTTGCATTTGCTCTTATTAGGCCTGAAGTGACTGTATTTTGTATCTTGCTCTTAATTATACTGTAATTCTTGATATGTATTTTTTTGTATACAACTGTAAGTCGCTCTGGGTAAGGGTGTCTGCTAAGAAATAAATAAATAATAATAATAATAATAATAAACCAGCCTGACACACCGCGGGGAGTGCTCCCTCCCCCACTGATTACTGAAAACAGTGTCCAATTAAGGCTTAGTGTTAATTATGCTAGAAAGGCCTCATCAGACTGACTCACTGTCACCAGCCATTACATCATCCTTGGGAAGTACAGTCTCTTTTTGTTCATCATCTGGCAACAATTTAATAGCATGATTTAGAAAGCTGTAGCGAAATGCAGCTGAGCACATTAACTCTATTAAATCGTATGCTGTGGCCTCTCAGGCTATAGTGAGACCTTGTGGTTCCACACAAGCAAGGCACAGAATCTTTTAGGAAGTGCATCTAGTGTAAACCTGTTTGTCGTGTGGAACACAATTACTAGCTGACTTTGCATTTTAGTTTAAATTTGAATACTAGGTTTTTTGGAATTTTTACCGGGTTTCAGGATTCCAAATACCTCACAGTATTTATTTATTTATTTATTTATTTAAGTCTTCAGGAGGCCGAGCGAGGTCTCCCGCCCACTAAATCAAAATGGAGCCCTTTCTATTAATATTCATATTGTCTGTGGGTCTTCACTGTGGGCCAGCAAAGCTTACCACACCCTCTTGCAATAAATAAAGGGGCCTGTAATAATCGGGTAAGTGCTTCTTAATGCAGGGCAGATCAATCAACATCTTTGGCTTGGTTTGCTTATTAACCCCTTTTCCCTTTTCTCGGTTACAGCCATTGACCTGTGTGAAAGGCGCTATGATATAATGTTAGGTACTTTTATAAAACACCAAGCATTGTGTGCTCCTATTGAAAACTCAGATCAAATCATTATAAAAAGTCAAATTCTTCTACTCACTTCCTGTTTTAATGGCTCTTATTTGTGCAGTCTTTCCAGTTCTTACACAATATATATATATATATATATATATATATATATATATATATATATATACAGTGCCTTGCGAAAGTATTCGGCCCCCTTGAACTTTGCGACCTTTTGCCACATTTCAGGCTTCAAACATAAAGATATGAAACTGTAATTTTTTGTGAAGAATCAACAACAAGTGGGACACAATCATGAAGTGGAACGAAATTTATTGGATATTTCAAACTTTTTTAACAAATAAAAAACTGAAAAATTGGGCGTGCAAAATTATTCAGCCCCTTTACTTTCAGTGCAGCAAACTCTCTCCAGAAGTTCAGTGAGGATCTCTGAATGATCCAATGTTGACCTAAATGACTAATCATGATAAATAGAATCCACCTGTGTGTAATCAAGTCTCCGTATAAATGCACCTGCACTGTGATAGTCTCAGAGGTCCGTTTAAAGCGCAGAGAGCATCATGAAGAACAAGGAACACACCAGGCAGGTCCGAGATACTGTTGTGGAGAAGTTTAAAGCCGGATTTGGATACAAAAAGATTTCCCAAGCTTTAAACATCCCAAGGAGCACTGTGCAAGCGATAATATTGAAATGGAAGGAGTATCAGACCACTGCAAATCTACCAAGACCTGGCCGTCCCTCTAAACTTTCAGCTCATACAAGGAGAAGACTGATCAGAGATGCAGCCAAGAGGCCCATGATCACTCTGGATGAACTGCAGAGATCTACAGCTGAGGTGGGAGACTCTGTCCATAGGACAACAATTAGTCGTATACTGCACAAATCTGGCCTTTATGGAAGAGTGGCAAGAAGAAAGCCATTTCTTAAAGATATCCATAAAAAGTGTTGTTTACAGTTTGCCACAAGCCACCTGGGAGACACACCAAACATGTTGAAGAAGGTGCTCTGGTCAGATGAAACCAAAATCGAACTTTTTGGCAACAATGCAAAACGTTATGTTTGGCGTAAAAGCAACACAGCTCATCACCCTGAACACACCATCCCCACTGTCAAACATGGTGGTGGCAGCATCATGGTTTGGGCCTGCTTTTCTTCAGCAGGGACAGGGAAGATGGTTAAAATTGATGGGAAGATGGATGGAGCCAAATACAGGACCATTCTGGAAGAAAACCTGATGGAGTCTGCAAAAGACCTGAGACTGGGACGGAGATTTGTCTTCCAACAAGACAATGATCCAAAACATAAAGCAAAATCTACAATGGAATGGTTCACAAATAAACATATCCAGGTGTTAGAATGGCCAAGTCAAAGTCCAGACCTGAATCCAATCGAGAATCTGTGGAAAGAACTGAAAACTGCTGTTCACAAATGCTCTCCATCCAACCTCACTGAGCTCGAGCTGTTTTGCAAGGAGGAATGGGCAAAAATTTCAGTCTCTCGATGTGCAAAACTGATAGAGACATACCCCAAGCGACTTACAGCTGTAATCGCAGCAAAAGGTGGCGCTACAAAGTATTAACTTAAGGGGGCTGAATAATTTTGCACGCCCAATTTTTCAGTTTTTTATTTGTTAAAAAAGTTTGAAATATCCAATAAATTTCGTTCCACTTCATGATTGTGTCCCACTTGTTGTTGATTCTTCACAAAAAATTACAGTTTCATATCTTTATGTTTGAAGCCTGAAATGTGGCAAAAGGTCGCAAAGTTCAAGGGGGCCGAATACTTTCGCAAGGCACTGTATATATATATATATATAATTACCAATGATTTAAGTGGGTAAATATGATTAGGTCTAATTATATTATATTGGCCTCGCTTTTCGTGAAAATTGGCATCTCCCAGCCAGCAGGAGACAGTTCGATGCCAGGCTGAATAAGGTGAAGTTTGGGGTGGTAAAGATGGTAAATTTTGCAATGAGAGGTAGCTTTAAATGTACCTGGCTTGAATACTATTGGGAGTGGCCACTGACTGGAGATTGATGTGAATGTGGTAGGTACCTCCTTAGTCCAATGTTATCTTTTGTTGATGGTTGCAATGATCTTCCCGTCAATCAAATTATCACATTTGCACACATATTTAGATTTTTCAATCTGGAAGTTAAGCCTACAGATGCCTTGACCAGTCTGCACCCAGCTACCTCCAGACCCTCATCTCTCCCTACACCCCCACTCGACCTCTCCGCTCCACCTGCACTAGAAGACTAGCTCTACCACCGCTACGCTCCCCTGCCTCCAAAGCCCGCTCCTTCTCCACCCTTGCTCCGCAGTGGTGGAATGACCTTCCTACAGATGTCAGGACTGCCCAGTCCCTGACCACATTCCGACGCCTCCTTAAGACTCACCTCTTCAAAGAGCACCTGTAGAACTCCTCTGTTTGTATCCTGGGACACTATCACCCTTCATGTAAATGTGCTTTATTTTGCTCTTATCAGCCCCTATTTTACTGCATTTAATCCTGTACTTCAGAATACTGTAATCTGCCAAGTTTTTAACCTGTAGTACTTTGTATTTACTCACATCCTGATGTAACTATCACTATTACCTGCTGTATTATTGAATTCTGGTTTGTCAAACTTGTACTTTACTTGAACAAAAGTTATTGTATTTCTTGCTCTTATTGTATTACTTGTATTGTAACGCTTGAAATGTTTTTGCTTATGATTGTAAGTCGCCCTGGATAAGGGCGTCTGCTAAGAAATAAATAATAATAATAATAATAAAAAATCTTAACGTTATCATTTTTGTTTGCTCTCTCTATAAAGCCTTTGGAACACACTTACTGTGTACTGTTAATGAATATACAAACCTTACATTACCACAGTTGTGTTAAACTACAATGCGATTATTCAAAAGCTAAGTAAATCACTGCCTGTTGGCTTATCTTAAGTAATGGTAATATTCTAGTTTCTAAGTTGTTGTACGTGTGTTTAATGGTCTTGGAAATAAACTGTTGACCTTAAAGTCTGTACCAAGGCTTAGTGTCAGTCCTGATGGTAATTTAAAATGATTTCTTGTTTTATGACATTTATTCTAGTCGGGCACAGCATTGTAAGAGGTTTGATTTCTTCTTAAAAATAATAAGCCAATATTCTTCAGGTAGTTCCAATCAAAAATAGTTTATTCAGGAATCAAAATGCAAACAGGAACAAAGCAAATCAAATGCGATGCATCAGTGATATCACACACAGGCCTCAGGTGATGGTGTTCTGGGTAGATGTTTCTAAGCTAAGAAATTACTTCGTACAGCACAGATATACAACTAGCCTGCGTAATTTCCTTGACCAAATTTGGTCTTATTTCTCGAGCAGGATGCATGGTGTGAGACGAAGCACATTGAAAGCTAACATTTGCATTTCTTCTTTTACCAATGTCAGCAAAAACCCAGATAACAAGAAGTTACATTTAAGAACAATGTTATAAGTTTTGCTCAATTCTCACAGGCAGCATAGCGCTATACCCACGCACCACAAGGTCGAATGATAAGGCTGGTGATTGCAAACTGCTGATGTACACCAGCTATGTACAGCTTAATTTTAAGAGTATATTAACTGCGTTGATTCAGAGCACATTTCTCACTTCCTTCATCATTTAAATGGGAAGTATATATAATGGGTTGTATAATGAAAAGGAATAAAAGCTGATGAAACAATAAGAGCTTGTGCCATTTAACTGGAACAATGTGTACACTGCCCCCAAACAATGTGCGTGTTTATCAGAAAAAGCCTACGTGTACCATTTGTATAGTGTGTTATTATGCATTTAGTGACACTTGGGATACAAAAAAGGTTTTAAATATGTGTACTATTGCTTGAAAAAGCAAGTGGATAAGCAACTGTTAAATCGACAAGCTAATTGTTTTTGGAAGCAAGCAGAGTCTCCCGTCTCCAACATGAGACAAGATGTGATGTCTACAATTTTATTTGCATTGTACATTTATTAGGCTGATGTAGCTATGATTAGACTTTCCAAGAGGTTTCGCAACTTTGTATATTGGCTAATCTTGGTAAATCACTTTATATTCCCTGGACTGGATGACAGATGTGTCCTTAACTGAGCCACTTCCATAGGCAGATCTAATTCAGAGTAGTTAACCTCTCTTATTGTTTGACTGCTTTATAAAGGTTGGTAATTACACGATTTCACCCGTCATAAGTCATTACATATCCTGTTAAAAAAAGGGAATCTCATGTTTTGTATTTACTGTATTTTTTGTTTTGATTGAGGAGTCTGTTAGAACATAAGAACATGAGAAAATAAGAAAGTTTACAAATGAGAGGAGGTCATTCAGCCCATCTTGCTCGTTTGGTTGTTAGTAGCTTATTGATCCCAGAATCTCATCAAGTAGCTCCTTGTTTCTTTTTTCAGGTCGAAAAAATCCCCTGGGTTGACATTGTCTATACCTTTTAGGATTTTGAATGCTTGAATCAGATCACCGCGTAGTCTTCTTTGTTCAAGACTGAATAGATTCAATTCTTTTAGCCTGTCTGCATACAACATGCCTTTTAAACCCGGGATAATTCTGGTTGCTCTTCTTTGCACTAGAGCAGCAATATCCTTTTTGTAACGAGGTGACCAGAACTGATCACAATATTCTAGGAGAGGTCTTACTAATGCATTGTAAAGTTTTAACATTACTTCCCTTGATTTAAATTCAACACTTCTCACAATACTGTATATCCGAGCATCTTGTTGGCCTTATTTTATAGCTTCCCCACATTGTCTAGATGAAGACATTTCTGATTCAACATAAACTCCTAGGTCTTTTTCATAGATTCCTTCTTCAATTTCAGTATCTCCCATATGATATTTATAATGCACATTTTTATTGCCTGCGTGCAGTACCTTACACTTTTCTCTATTAAATATAATTTGCCATGTGTCTGCCCAGTTCTGAATGCTGTCTAGATCATTTTGAATGACCTTTGCTGCTGCAACAGTGTTTGCCACTCCTCCTATTTTTGTGTTGCCTGCAAATTTAACAAGTTTGCTTACTATACCAGAGTCTAAATCATTAATGTAGATTAGGAATAGCAGAGGACCTAATACTGATCCCTGTGGTATACCACTGGTTACCTCGCTCCATTTTGAGGTTTCTCCTCTAACCAGTGCTTTCTGTTGGATAAGGTGTGTATAGAGTTTCCATTGCCTACAGATGTACAGGTTGTGCAATTGCTTAACAATAAAGACCAATTTATACCTACAGCAACATTAGTAAATGGGCTTCAATATTTGCTTAGCCTGAATAAAACATCAGCGTTTATCGTCGTTTCAAGAGTGTCCTGTATCAACAACCTCAGATGAGAATTTGTATCTCAAAACATATGCATTCCAATCTACTGCATGTTTTGTAGGGTTTACAACTATGACTAAAAGCGTCTGTAGAGAGCATTTTCAGATTAGAATGGTTCTCTAATTAGTGGGTGTCATTTTCTGTATGCAAAACTTGATGATTCACCATCAGCATAACCAGTAGATGGCATCGGATAACATCTATTTACTCTTGTGAGCACAGCTTTGATTGCTTAGTTCATTGGATTGGTTTCTAATGGGTTTAATCCTATGTTGCATACTTCAGAATGAAAACAGGAAACACGATCAACATTGGCAACCACCCAAAAGAAAATCCAGTTAATTTATCTTGAAAAATTGAAAAAATAAATAAATAAACGCTGCTTTAAAAAGAGAGACTTACAGTATAAGATTAGCATGAAAATATTTAGGAACAAACACTTTTAAAACCTTGAAATAAGACCACTGTCTGGAGCCCTCAGTGTACTGTCCAATATAATGAATATAAATGATATGATATTGAATATAAAAAAATAAAATATTGATCTGTGTGTGTGTGTTTGGAGTGTGTAAATGTGAAAGTGACCCTGTCTGTGCAGCAGAGAAAGCACAGGGGCTCTGATGCTGTGGGTGTGTACAAACATGCAGGATAGGACTGAGAAATTAGAAAATGAAAACCTGAACTAACCCTGAGCTGTCTAAACTTTCTGGAAAGTACCAAGGACATGGAATAAATGATTTCCCCAGGAATGGTCAGTTTTTTTCCAGTCTGGTCTAACATGTTGTGTGTTTAAACTCAACGCTGTCTATTATGTGTTGCTCTAAGCAGTGGTAGACCTAATACCAGCACTGCTCTATAACTTTATACTAATCCAGCTGGTGTTTTCCCCCAGGCGTGACGTATAGACCTGCTTATTGACATGAACACGTCCAATTAAAAAAAAAACAGGGAAATGAGGTCCACAACAACAACAAAATCACGTTTATAAATCTTAGGGCCGCTATATTCAAATGTTACCTTTTGAATGAACCTCCTGATTCCAAGAACTGCAGTCTGTCCTTGCTGTCCTGTCAAACCTACAGTAGCAACCACAGCCCTGAATGGACTACTTCACTGAAACGAAAGAGCCTTATTGTGGGTCATACAAGGATCGAGAGCCATGCGCTGGTGGCAGGGTTGCAGTGCAAAGGCTGCAGTATTAAAGGTGGGAAATCTGTTTTTTGCACAATATTAAAAGCTCTTTTTACCTCTGGTGTGTACTTTGTGCATACAAATAACTGGTGTACAGCTATGGCCAAACATTTTGCATCACCCTATAGAATAAACACATTTTGCTTCATAAACCTGCTGAATAATGTTACATTAACATATTGAATTACATACTGCTTTATAGTTTTACATATACTCCATGAAAAACTGACAAAAGTTAAAAAATGTGACATTTCAAAATCTAACATGAAATACTGTACTACTGTTATGTCTTCTGTTAGACTTTTGCAATATAATGTTTTAGTTTCTTTGATTACATGATATTAAGATCTAAATTATGTTCCTAATCAAAGCACCTTTGACCATTGTTCCATAGTCCAATTTCTGTGTTCTTGTACATATTTGAGCCTTTTAGTCTTGTTCCCCTTTCTTAACAGAGGTATTCTTACTGCAACACATCCTTTAAGTCCTGATTTCAAAAGTGACCTTCATACTGTTGATTTGATGGACAACAGCACCTGTGCCTTCTGCCAGTTCTGTTGTCAATTCAAGGCTTGTCTTCTTTCTATTCCTTAAGAATATTATCTTAAAGTATTGCTCATCCTTGTTAGACAGCTTTTTGGGTCTTCCAGTCCTGGGTTTGTCAATTATAGATGATGTTTCTCTGTACCTGTTGATTATGCTTCATATACCACACCTTGAAAATTGAGTGATGCGAGCTATTTCACTCAATGTTTTTCCTTCTTTATGCAAGTCAAAGTTGTTATAATAGTAGAAAACACTAGTGGAGAGTTTGAGTAAATTATTGATGCTCATAATGCATCAGAGTAGAAAAATGCAACATGTCTAAGACTTTTGAACAACAGTGTGTGTGTGTGTGTATATATATAAGATACCCTTGTATCTTGGAAAAATACCAGGTGTAGGTGTATCCAATGTTACATAAATACAGATTCAATCACTGGATTGGAAAGTACTGCTGCAGAATAAATGGCAGTTCAACAAGCTAACACCTACACTGAAGCGGTTTACTAATAAGCTTTTTCCTTAAAATAAGTAAGTGGGGTTGTAATTAGTAATGGGCTTTTTAAATACAAAAGGTAGCATTGCAATAGGTAGAAGGCTCTTGTTGAAACTCTTATTTTTATTTTGACCAAAAATATTCCAGGTTTTACAAAAGCTATACATTCAATTTATTTATTTTTTTGTGATTTTCTTTCTGAATATTGACATTTGAAAATACTGATTTATACCAAGAAAATCAATGACAATATGTCTCTCTTGAATAAGAGGTGATGGTTGGATATTAAGTAGTTATTTGTAGCAGCAAGTAGAAATTGAAACAAATCCCGGGTCATCAATATGACTCTTTCAGTCAAAAAAGATTGTAAAGCTCTGGTAGATGGTGTAAGAGAGATGAGTGCAATAATGCAACTCAATTTACAGTTCCTTCTTGGGCTAAAACAAACTAAGATTTAAGTGTTTTCATTGTTTGACAGCTACAGTTATTTTGCTTAATATCTGAGATTGAGACATGCACCTACTGTACCTGCACCTATTTCTGTTTTCCTCAGTGGGTTTGCCTGAAATTTGCCCTGGTAATGACTCATTCAGAATAGAACTAGAACTGATCAAAATGCTGATAGAAAACTCAAAATGTGAACAGGATGCATGTGCTTTAAGGCCATGGGGCTTATCTACGGCTGTGTTTGATGAAGCTTGTCCCATCTTCAGCCTTGCCAGTCACCAACAAACCAAACTTGAGATGCACAAGAAACCTTATAACCCAGTAAAGACATGTGACAAACATGATTTAGCTGTAAGCTGCCATTCAACTGCTTACTGAAAAATAGCTTACAATCTAAATAATACTTGAAACAGGAATAATAGATAATGCTCACATTACTGCACGTCACCGTTGGCTGTGAGGCGACCCTTTGAATTCAGGTTTAATGAATGCACCACTGTGCTAGTGCTAAATAACCTGTATGCCTTTGTCTTTAGAGGCTATAGGCTGGAAAAATGTATTTCTTTCTTCTAAATTAAAATATGCAGCTTTTCTTCACATAAATGAAACAGTTCATTACATTATTTATATTCTGCCTGCATGCAACAGAACTGCTTACTTACATGTTTTAAATGACTGTACTGATGTTTCCTTATATAATACACGTGTGCTACACCATTTAGTTTAATGTGTTGTATTATCACTGCAGGGACACTGGCTCACAGGCTGCCTCCCCACTCAGACAGGATTTCACATGAGGTGAAATGATATTGTAGTGTAACAGACTACCTCAAAAGAAGCATGCAAACTGAAAACATCCCTTAACTGTAGCCGATATAATTTAAAAATGCTCTTTTGCAGTAAAATGACTGTTTCACTTATGAGATCTACATAGTGAATGGGAGTGAATGGCATGTCTGATTTATAAAATGATTTGAAGCTAATCTATATGCCTTTAAGCCCCTTAACCAAACCATTTCCAGACCATGGAAAAAAGAGCTACCAAAAAGATAATAACTGCATTGAACTGTACTTGAGAATAAAATAATTTCTGTTTATCTGAAATCCAGTATCTACAATGTAGTAGTACTGTATAATGCAGCAGGAACCATACATGGAATACCATGTATTCTGTATACCTTAGGTTACCATCATGTATCACCCTGTCCTAATAAAACTTAACAAGTGCTACATGAAGTGTTAAGTTTAACAAGCAGATTTACAGGTATTCTCATTCAGCTGAAACCCCTTGAGTAATTACAGTGAAATTAAGCTGGAGCCATGCAGACTCGTTTATATAGGCATACTGTATATGGAGCTCAATGTTGAAGCAATACAACTTTACTTAACTTTTTAATGGGACCATCAGGAAGTGACCGATTCTACAGGCCTATTGAGAACTGTTTTCCTCAAACTAGTATAATTCTGCATCATTGGCTATATTTGCAGATCTTTATACCTAGTTCTGTGAACTGAATACATCTCAAAATGCATTGCTGTATATTTATAGGCTGGGAATGAGAATGTGGGGGTGAGATGAGAATGTGGGGGTGAGATGAGAATGTGGGGGTGAGATGAGAATGTGGGGGTGATATGAGAATGTGGAGATGAGATGAGAATGTGGCGGTGAGATGAGAATGTGGAGGTGAGATGAGAATGTGGAGGTGAGATGAGAATGTGGGGGTGAGATGAGAATGTGGCGGTGAGATGAGAATGTGGAGGTGAGATGAGAATGTGGGGGTGAGATGAGCACCCCCAAATAACACAGACAATAGCACAACCACATCACAACAGCACTACCACATCACATCACGTCTGCTAAGAAAATAAAAAAAAGCATATGACATGGTTTATTTAGATTTCCAGAAAGCTTTTGACAAAGTCTTGCATAAAAGATTAATTCTCAAACTGAACGCAGTAGGGATTCAAGGAAATGCATGCACATGGATTAGGGAGTGGTTAACATGTAGAAAACAGAAAGTATTGATTAGAGGAGAAACCTCAAAATGGAGCGAGGTAACCAGTGGTGTACCACAGGGATCAGTATTAGGTCCTCTGCTATTTCTAATCTACATTAATGATTTAGATTCTGGTGTAATAAGAAAACTTGTTAAATTTGCAGACGACACAAAAATAGGAGGAGTGGCAAACACTGTTGCAGCAGCAAAGGTCATTCAAAATGATCTAGACAGCATTCAGAACTGGGCAGACACATGGCAAATGACATTTAATAGAGAAAAGTGTAAGGTACTGCACACAGGCAATAAAAATGTGGATTATAAATATCATATGGGAGATACTGAAATTGAAGAAGGAATCTATGAAAAAGACCTAGGAGTTTATGTTGACTCAGAAATGTCTTCATCTAGACAATGTGGGGAATCTATAAAAAAGGCCAACAAGATGCTCGGATATACAGTATTGTGAAAAGTATTGAATTTAAATCAAGGGAAGTAATGCTAAAACTTTACAATGCATTAGTAAGACCTCATCTAGAATATTGTGTTCTGTTCTGGTCACCTCGCTGAAATAATTTAATCTATTCAGTCTTGAACAAAGAAGACAACGCGGTGATCTGATTCAAGCATTCAAAATCCTAAAAGATATTGACAATATCGACCCAGGTGAGTTTTTCGACCTGAAAAAAGAAACAAGGACCAGGGGACACAAATGGAGATTGGATAAAGGGGCATTCAGAACAGAAAATAGGAGGCACTTTTTTACACAGAGAATTGTGAGGGTCTGGAACCAACTCCCCAGTAATGTTGTTGAAGCTGACACCCTGGGATCCTTCAAGAAGCTGCTTGATGAGATTCTGGGATCAATAAGCAACTAACAGCCAAACGAGCAAGATGGGCCGAATGGCCTCCTCTCGTTTGTAAACTTTCTTATGTTCTTATGTTCTTATATGTTACAGTAAAAGTCAAAATCTGGTCAATCTTAAGTTTTAAAGGTATCTGTCAACATTTAACAAGATAGTAAATGTATGGAATTATGAAGAAATATTTACTTTTTAGACATTTACCAAAAGCTTTCTGATAAAGGCACTTGCTATTCTTGAAATTCACATGCGAATATCTGCAGTAAAGTGTTATCGTGTTTAGTTCAGAAAGACATTCGGTCATTAACAGAGTTGGGCAGTAACGTATTACTTGCTACTCGTTTCTTCAGAAAAAAAATATTATATAATATCCTTACTTATTACTTAATATAAAAAGTAGCGCGTTATATTACTTGTTACATATTAGGCTACTGTTAATATTTCTTTCTCTTGTCTTGTCCCGCAAAACAGTTGTTGTGACTATTGTTTACTTTTAACTACTATATACTAGTAATAAGGGTGTTAATATTATAAATAATAAGGAAAAGCACAACAGGCTTATCATAATTGACTAAACATTGAAAATTAAAATGTCTTACACCATACACATTGCACAATGCTACAACATTTTTAAATATAACAATCTAAGAACACTTTACATTAAATTTCTCTAATTACTGTGTATTTACATAGTTGTTACATAGCAAATACACATGTACTTACACAAAATTACAATGTTATTATGCATAGTTACAATGTACTTAACATGTAAATGTTTTTGCACAATATATCTAAATACACAATTCTATCAGAAAGTTAGGTTCAGAGTTAGGGTTAGGGGGGGTAGGTTTAGAGTTAGGTTTAGAGTTAGGTTTAGAGTTAGGATTAGGGTTAGGGTTAGGGTTATATCATGCAATAAAAATTACACATTAAGTACATTGTAACTATGCATAATAACATTGTAATTATGTGTAAGTATGTATTTAATAAGTAACTACTATATAAATACACAGTAATTAGAGACACTTAATGTAAAGTGTTACTTGATATAATACTGTATATATAATAGGGCATTTTGTGTTTTTATCATTGGTACATTGTATGACACTATGAAATGACAAGAGCTCTTATAGGCAGTGAAAAGGTTAGACTGCTATGATCTCCTCAATCAAGGTTGTGAGAAAGAAGAACAATGTGGCAGTTTTGTAATTGGAAAAAGAATGAGGTGTTATTAATGAGGCTCGAACAATAAACATCGCAGAGGGGGAAATGTTCTACTCAGTACAAGCCTTTTCAGTTACCAAGGACACTCATAAACCTAGGATGGAAAACTGCTGGCAATCATCTTTTCTGACCCTGTCAAGGCAGAATCATTTAATGTCCTTTCAGTTTGTGCTGATATTTATATAACTGTGTAATGTCCTCTAGAGCTCTTAATTTGATCGTAATTGAACTAGACAAGAAGCGTTGACCCCTGACAGGTCAAACCCAAGTGTCTTCTGATGCACTACTACCATTTAATACTCTGACAATACCAATACATGGTAACAGACGTCAAGCAGATCTCTGTTAATACAATTCTGTAGCCAACAAAAAAGTCACAAGTTTTATTCATTTATTTATTCATTCATTCTTTAAGCAGGAATAAGCTCATTGAGAACCTCATTTACAGGAGTGTCCTGACAAGAGGACCAGCAACAGACACAGGCCATTTCACATCATTAATCATCCCAAAGACAACATCATGCATGGAGTCTGGGCTGTGCATATTTACTTAAACTACATGGCTAACCTGAGCAAAACTGAACATTCATTTCAGTTGAACTACAAAAGCAAAGTAGATTCACACTTTTGAAAGTCAGTAGAATTAATCAAAATCCACTTTGGCTGTCAGGAGTTTTATTCCACGTTTTTTTTTCATGCGTTTACTACATTGTAATTTACATCTTTGTTATTCTTTGTTGTTGTTTTGTGCCTGTGGTGAATGCTGAGTAATTTGAGTAAGAGGAGAGTAAAATTGACTATTTAACTCCAGGGGAAGTGTATTGGTGCTTTGATGAATTGTTAAAAGGGCCAGCCCTGAAGCCTGCACACAACCTAGAGATGTCCCGGTGATACTCTGCTCTTGGCCCAGGGGGACATTGGTTCAACATCTTTATTCCAGCCTGGTCCTAAAATAAAGAACTGATCCTCCAACCAAACTCAGTCAATTCTTTAATTTCGAGCCTGATTGAACAAAGACCTGGACTGGCACCTCTGGGGTGAGAGAGAGTACCACTGCCCAACCCCAAGCCAAGCAGGGTAAATAATTGACTGAGTGCATGGTGCGAATACTTTGGCATCCCTGTATATTATATATTGTTGAGAATCAGGCATTTTTTTCCTTTTTAATCTGCATTGAATGAATGCCTTACCCACACTTTATTGCAACCCCCCTTCTTCATATTTTCAAAGAGTTAAGAAAGAGGAGTTGTTATGTTTACTTTAGTTTTAAGTTTCTTTACTGATATCTATTGTGTTATCTGTTAATCAATTACCATACATACATACATACATACATACATACATACATACATACATACATACAGTACATACATACGTACATTCATACTGTGGTAAAACACGGGGCAGGGTCATTAATGGGAGGTACGTGAGGGCAAGTTTGATGGCAGATTATGCCCTGACGTTGCCGGAAGTAAGATGGCCGACCCAGGGGAAACTACACCTCCCAGACCCTGGACCCTTCAATAGTAAATGACGTCATCATGAAAGGCCCATATCAAAATAAAAAGGGCTGACTCACAAAGTCAGTTGGAAGCAGTAGAGGAGAGCTTTGTGCTGAGAGAGAGAGAGAGAGAGAGAGAGAGAGAGAGAGAGAGAGAGAGAGAGAGAGAGAGAGAGAGAGAGAGAGAGAGAGAGAGAGAGACCTGTAAGTGCTGTTTATTGTGAATACCCGTGTTTTAACCTGCTTTTGTTTGACTTCCTGAATTGATACCTGACCCTGGATTGTGCTGAGAACCTGTACATACATTCATACATACATACATACATACATACATACACACAGACATACCAGCACCAAGGACACTAAGATGTGCAAAGATCAAAGGCTTTGTAGGATGATTACCAATGGATGTGAAATGGGTCGAGGACTCAGAATTGGCACAGTGGTTGCTATTCCATTTATCTGCGCTGCTAAATTGTTAATATCATCTTTTTTTATTTATTAATAGTTTATACATTGAACACATAACAATGGCTATAAATAAAAATATATTTAGGTAACAGTATTGTAAAGTATGTATGTAGGTTACTGTAATGTAGTAATTTGGCCCAAGCAGAGGAGACAGTGGATGGTGTTCTGGCTGTTCTGAGTGGGGTTATGTATACTATAAAAATAAGATATTGATTATGAAATCTGATGCTGAATTGGGTCTGAGCCGAGTAAGAGCTGACCTGCCTATCCCTGATCCAAATATCAATGTCTGTTTGTTGTAAATTGCAATGTGCTGCTGTGACATGGTAGTGTCATGGTCAAGCTTTACCAGCAGGAAGAGAGACTCAGAACACAGAAGCTGCAGTGAACCGCTATTGTGCACCTTTAATCACAAATACAAACAAACACAGTAACAAATTAAAAGGCACAAGACCAAAACAAAAGGTCTATACAAAAACTCACGAATATAAACAGGACAGCAACACGCACCTCCACCAACACCGACATTAATCCCCTAACACCCGTGATTCCCCTTCTTATACACCTGTAGCTGGAGTCTCATTACCCATTAATCATTCAATTATGGCCCCATCCACATTCCCACATGTTTTCTCCTTACACACGCACACCTTATACCGGCAGGGCTTATGCCTTGCCACAGCTGTGCAAGCACCATTTCCCACAAGTCTCTGCAAGCCTGAGCAACACTGAGAAAGCAGGTGCTGTGGCTTCCTGGACTGTGCTTGTTTATTTTCAGACTGCTTGAATAACCTATATGTCAGGAAAGTCAGACAGGTACATTGTCATGAGTTTCTAAAGTTTTCAAGGATAAAACTACTTTCACAACTCTCAGAGTAATTGATGTGGCATGATATTGTTATTGATTCAGATGCTACCAACTAAATTGCTTTTCAATAGTTCAGTTATAAGTTTGCACCCAAGAAAAATTGAGTCAAAACCCTCAGATAGGAATGGAATTGTTTGTATATATATATTAGAGACAAAATCTGGTGGTCTGGTGAGTCTAGTTTTGCCCGGGCCAATCTAGTTTCGCCAAGGGCTTCTGGGCGAATCCTGAAGTCACTACTTTTTTTTGGCAGTCGCCCGCGTCCAATCGAGCGAATCTAGATTAGCCCAGAACTTGAAAAATATGACTGGACGAAACTCATTTTCAACAGTTTTTACTGAATTTCAGGATTAGCCCAGGCAAGTCTAGTTTCATCCAATGCTTCAGAATCGATGCTGGGTGAATCTGGTTCACCCATGCCATTAATTTGGGCGAGTCTAGTTTCGTCCAAAGCTTCATCATTGATGCTGGGCCAATCTAGTTTTGCCTATGCCAATTAGTTGGGTGAGTCTAGTTTTGCATTTCTACACTATCCTCTGCTAGCTTCCAAGTGCATGTTGGGGTACCTGTCTCACCTCCACTTCTGACAACAACGTAGTGACTGTATGCTGGGTTTCCAGCGGCAGTGCTGAAAAGGCAGGACACCAGGGCTGGTAAAACCATTCTTTTTATTATCTCTCTCTCCCAAAAAGTTAAAAGTCAAAAAGTCAAGAGAGAGAGAGAGAGAGAGAGAGAGAGAGAGAGAGAGAGAGAGAGAGAGAGAGAGAGAGAGAGAGAGACAGTAAAGTGCAGGCAAAGGCCACACACATAACAGAGAGAGAAATAATATGTTAATTATTCATGTTCAAATTTCTTTTTGATTCTTCTTCATTAAAATATAGTTAAGATTGTTACAGGGTCAGTAATGCCCCCTGTTATATTTCAAGTATTTATTTGTTACTTTAATGTTTTATTTTTATAACTGTACAGTTTGATTTGATTAGTGCATGTTTTTTTTTTATATATTGTCGACATTGCAATCACTTGACCGACTATTTGAGTTATTGATAGTTTTACCCACCAAATTAATGGCATGGGTGAACCAGATTCACCCAGCATTGATTTTCAAGCGTTGGACGAAACTAGACTCACCCAGGCTAGCCCTGAAATTCAGTTAAAACTGTTGAAAAAAAAAAGGTTTTGCCCAGTCATCTTTTTCAAGTTCTGTGCCAATCTAGATTCGACCGATTGGACGCGGGCGAGTGCCGAAAAAAAGGGGTAACTTTGGGATTCACCCAGAAGCCTGGGCAAAACTAGACTTGCCAGACCACCGGGTTTTACCCTTAACATTATATATATATATATATATATATATATATATATATATATATATATATATATACAAATGGTGGTTCCTCTTATAATATGTAAACGTGGCGTTGTTTTGCTCTGTCACCTATAATGCATAGTGGTTTCATTGGAATAAACTAGGGCTGCTCGGAATGATTAATCAACTAAAGAGTTGATCACAGATTAATATTTTTTATAATTTAATTGTGCATTAAAAGTGCATTGTGAGTAGAGAGAGATATGCATGCTGCTATTTAGGGAAGTGCTGATATGAAGCGTGCGCTCTCTCTCCTTGGAAGTGGTAGGACACTGATTTTAAAGGTGTATAAAAAGGGGTTAAAGCTGTGTAAAAATCATAATGGTTGTCTTGTTTTGTACAAGAATTGCTGATAGTGTGCTATGGATGTACATATGTATTTCGAACTGGAATGTTTATCTACACTGATTTAAATGATGGCCAAACATGTGTCTGCAAAGTTACTCGTGTGCATTGTAACCAGAGCTGTGGTGAACGCTGTGGTAAAATCCAGTGTGGCTCATTTATCCTGACCAACATAATAAACTGTTGATTTAGTTATAAACCTCTTGATTGTTTTTTGGTTTCCATGTTTGTGCATTGCTAATAATGTTGCTGTTTAG
Organism: Acipenser ruthenus; assembly: GCF_902713425.1. Classification (NCBI taxonomy): domain Eukaryota; kingdom Metazoa; phylum Chordata; class Actinopteri; order Acipenseriformes; family Acipenseridae; genus Acipenser; species Acipenser ruthenus. Next base: position 3,598,772 of record NC_081193.1, read on the forward strand.
GGGTTACCCCATAGTGGTTAAACAGTACACTAAAAGCCCAGCATACATGGGAAACGTGTTTCCAGAAGTAATGTTTCCTTGTGCATGCTGGCAGTTTCCGTGTGTCCACAAACCAGGAGTAGACCTGGGTTCTACTTTGAGAACATTTTTTAGGAAACATTTTGCCTTTGGACAATCAGGAGAGACTCTGTAAGCGTGAGTTCATCGGTCATGTGACTTTGCAAGACGGTGACTTCTACACACTACAAATACCTACATTAGTGCAATGTTTACGTTGTAGTAATTTCTGTTTAGCCTAGCAGTAGTTAACATAACGTTATGTAACATAAAAAGCGTAGTTTATTTTAAATATTTAAGATATACTTAATGATAAATTTAATTTGTGCTGTATTTACTTGTCATACGTTTATTTAACTGAAACATTCATAAGAATTTGCATAGCAAAGTAAGACAGTATTGTTATTATTATTATTATTTATTTCTTAGCAGACGCCCTTATCCAGGGCGACTTACAATCGCAAGCAAATACAAATACATTCAATATTTCAATATAAGTCATACAATAAGAACAAGAAATACAATAATTCTCAAGTGTGACAAACCACAATTCAATAATACAGCAGATAATAGTGAAAGTTACATCAGGATATGATTACATAGTGATAGTTACATCAGGATATGATTAAGTACAAAATACAGATTAAACACTTGGCAGATTACAATATTCTGAGGTACAGGATTAAATGCAGTAAAATAGGGGGCAGATAAGAGCATAATAAAGCATATTTAAATGAAGGGTGATAGTGTCCCAGGATACAACAGAGGAGTTCTACAGGTGCTGTTTGAAGAGGTGAGTCTTAAGGAGGCGCCGGAATGTGGTCAGGGACTGGGCAGTCCTGACATCTGTAGGAAGGTCGTTCCACCACTGCGGAGCAAGGGTGGAGAAGGAGCGGGCTCGGGAGGCAGGGGAGCGTAGCGGAGGTAGAACCAGTCTTCTAGTGCAGGCGGAGCGGAGAGGTCGAGTGGGGGTGTAGGGAGAGATGAGGGTCTGGAGGTAGCTGGGTGCAGTCTGATCAAGGCATCTGTAGGCTAGTACAAGAGTCTTGAACTGGATGCGAGCGGCGATCGGGAGCCAGTGGAGCGAGCGGAGTAGTGGAGTAGCGTGGGCGAAGCGAGGTAGAGAGAACACCAGGCGAGCAGCAGAGTTCTGGATGAGCTGGAGCGGACGGGTGGCGGACGCAGGGAGGCCAGCCAGGAGGGAGTTGCATTAGTCTAGGCGGGAGAGTACCAGGGCCTGGACCAGGAGCTGGGTAGCATAGTTGGTGAGGAAGGGTCGGATTCTTCGGATGTTGCTCAGGAAGAATCTGCAAGTAGCCTAATACTGGTGTTAGCCAGATAACAGGAGCATGCACTAAAATTTATGTGAGCACTTTTCAAAGAACTTGCTCCAGAATAGTGTTTATAACTATTTAACAGAAACGATAATGTAAACAGTGATTTTAAGGCGATTAAGTGAAATAAAGTTTTGAAAAACTTTAGGCAGGGGCTGATGAGTCAGGTGCTGTTTGTTTACTTTTGGTTAATACAACCCATCTTTCTTTTGAACCAGCTGCACCTTCTACGAAGTTTTAATGCAATTAAGTGCAGCACCACTCAGTGCAATAAGGCTTTCATTCATTTTGAAGTGTGCGGCAGGAATGACCACGTGCTGCTTGAAAAAGTTTCCCGACAATGTTTCTTGATAATGTTTCTTTGACAATTTCTGGAAACATGTTTCCTAGTGTATGCTGGGCTTAACTGTGCTGCTCTGACCCTTGGGGCTTGTGTGACTGAGTTACCAGGTCCCTAAATTTGTTTTATTAGGGTAATAGGATGGAAAGGTAACATTTGTTATATTACTAAAATAAAAATAATAATACAAATGGTTTTAAAAAGACCAAATTCCCATTGGGCTTATTATTTTATTTTTTTATTCTGTTGATTTAAGTATTATTATGCAGGTCAGCCACTTTACGATCGTTACCTTTATCAACAATTTGCACAAATTAATCTACTGATTAATCAATTTATGCCCATAAATTAACCGATCAAAATTAATCTAGAATAAACAGATTATAAACATTATAAGATGTCTTTGTTGCATTTCACAGAGTAGCCCACATTAAAAAAAAAAGAAAAAACCCTTCATTTTCCTTCAGTGAAGTTTTATTAAAGCTTCTTGATTTATCTTTATCTTGACACACAGACTTACCCACCAACATGTATTAAAGCTTCTTGATTTATAGCTTGACACACAGACTTACCCACCTACATGTATTAAAGCTTCTTGATTTATCTTTAGCTTGACACACAAACTTACCCACCAACATGTATTAAAGCTTCTTGATTTATAGCTTGACACACAGACTTACCCACCAACATGTATTTCTTGATTTAAATACTGTTATCTTTTGCATGACACAACAAGACACCATAATACATCGCTTTTAACAATAATAATAACAATAATACAAAAACAACACAAATAAACATAGGGGCGTACCCTGTCACAAGGATCCAGGGATATTCCCTTGTCTGTGCTGCAGGTAGACATTCGGGTCTTTGTAACTTTCCTTTAGACAGAAACAAGTTTATTACAATACAGTATATAGTATTGCAAGTAAGTAGGCCTTGTTGCAAGCTGTACATGATTAAGCATGCTCTGGGCTTTTTAGCCATTGCAAATGTTGAATGAAAGACAAAACAAAATGAAACAAAAATAAATAGCAGACCTCCTTGAGAGAATCCTTGTAATGGCTAAAGGTAATTTATACTAAGATCTGAAACAGAACATTGTGAGAAGGAGACTTAGAGCAAGCAGAACTTTTTAATGAGCTCCTGATGGGAACAGGGAGAACTGGAGGGGGTGTACACAATGAACTGGAGGGGGTGTACACAATGAACTGGAGGGGGTGTACACAGTGGTGTGCTACTCTCAGTTCTCTACACCAATCTTATCAAAGCAGCAGTTTATCCACAGCTCAGTTGTCAAAATTGAAATCAAGGATGTGGCTCGACTCCACTGGTTGCTTGTGGCCCATGGTATTAAGCAAGCCTCTAGAGCAGGGGTTCCACTATATATATATATATATATATATATATATATATATATATATATATATTAGCACTAATCTCGGTTTACCTTACCTAAATTAACACTGGGTAGTCCAAGACTAGTGCTAATCTGGGTCTGAGAAACCAGCCATGCATGTGTATGTTTATGGGTAGGGGTCTACCTAAATCGCGATTTCGCTGATTTCACGGAAATCGGGAAACTGAGGGGTCACCACCAAATTCACCTCTTTTAGGGTCCAATGCATTTAAATGAACTACTGCACAACGCATGCAACACAAACTACTTATCTTCCTTCTGTAGATAGGCTTATTTTATTTCTTCGCCGTCCTGTGTGCACTGCACTTAGGCAAAACTAAAACAAAAAACAAAAACATCCTTTGACAAATAACATTTACAAGAAAATACTCCAAAGCGGTTAACGTTCTTGTTTACTGTTCAAATGATAAGGTTTTAATCAGCCTGTGTGTCTGGACTGGCTTTTCTGTGACCTGTACTGTGCAGTAGGGGGTGGAACAAAGTCAATGCTGCATTGTTTTGATTCAGGTTGCTAAAATCTAGTTTTTAGCATTGGAGGTAAAATACCAGAAATGGATGACAAAGTATATTTCAGCTGATGATCATGTTAAGATATTTCCCAAAGAAATTGTACTTGCAGATGGAGGTAATTGTTTTACAAGACTCTTGTACTCGCCTACAGATGCCTTGACCAGACTGCACCCAGCTACCTCCAGACTCTCATCTCTCCCTACACCCCAACTCAACCTCTCCGCTCTTCCTGCACTAGAAGACTGGCTGTACCTCCTCTATGCTCCCCTGCCTCCAGAGCCAGCTCCTTCTCAACCCTCACCCCGCAGTGGTGGAATGACCTTCCTACAGATGTCAGGACTGCCAAGTCCCTGACCACCTTCCGGCGCCTCTTCAAGACTCACTTCTTCAGACAGCACCTGTAGAACCTTTTCCCTCTGGACACTTTTTACTGCATTTAATTCTGTACTTTAGAGTACTGTAATCTGCCACAAGTGTTATTTAATCTGTTTTGTATTTAATTATATCCTGATGTAACACTGGCACTGTTATGTGCTCCATTATTGAATCGTATTTTGTCATATACTTGTACTTGCGAGAACCAAAGTCATTGTATTTTATTTTGCTCTTAGTATTAATACTTGTACTGTGATTCTTGAAATGTATTTTTGTTTACGACTGGATAAGGGTGTCTGCTAATAAAATAAATAAATAATAATAATAATAATAATAATAATAATAATAATAATAATAATAATAATAATAATAAAATTAATACATTTCAGACTGATAGGTCATAGATACAATGATTAACCAGAAAACAAAGCATGAAATGACAGTGACAGCCATAGCCATCTTTGGCCTTTTTCATCTAATATTGCATTTTGGTGTATGAAGCCATCCGGAATAAGATTTATTATCATACATGCATCATTTGCATCATAGCTGATAATTTCAGCAAGAACACTAGGAACATTGAGACTACCACTGGATAATGAAAAACATTTTTTTTTTACATAATGCTATTAGTGTTTCTTATATTTGATTTTAAAGGGTTACCTACCGTACAAGGTCACAGCGCAACAGCAAATTACAAGTTATACAGGAAATGCTGGAAAAAGTAATTGCATAAAGATTTGCAATTTTTTTTAAAGTGCATTAAAATATGCATTATGTTTGTCATTATTCATTTTCTATCCTATGTGGCAGCTTTTATTTTAAATAAATTACCTATTGTATCAGCAAAATAAGAACAGCAGATTCAATTGCAAAAGCTTAAAAGTAAAAGTTACACATACATTAATTAACTTAATTATTATTTAGCTATATATTAAATATATCTTATAAATTATGAGTTTATGCTTGCATTTTTAAACAGCAGGGTATTGTTTTTTTTAATTTACGTGAAAGAAAGAAAGCGATAACAGAAACTAGTTCATAGATAAGTTTATTAAAGCAATCTTTAGGCATAAATGCCTTGTCTGTTTATTTTTTAAAAAGTTTTATTCTCCAGAAATATATTTTAACTTCTTTTATATTAAGCAGTGTTGTTAATATAGAACTTGTCGTGATCAAACTAAAACTAATTTATAATTTATTTGACTTACCTTTCTTGTATTCTTTTGATATGAAATATATTTTTTTCAGTTCCTTAGTTTGCTTAGAAATGTGTGAATAGTGGGAATGTAGACTTTTGTCATACCATTTTGTTGTGCCTTTGACTACATGATGTTAAATAAAATATCTAAATTATGTTCATATAGTTTTTTTTTTTTAAATTATGTCTCAATCCTAAAATTCTAGGTGATGCTAAACTTTTGGCCATAGCTGTACGGTATTTCTTTTGCTTGTGGAGGTAGCTGTGCTCAGAGGTTGCTCAGTGATTCAGTTGTGCCTAGGGTTACCATATGGCTCCAGATTAACAGGACACTTTGAGACAGACCGGGATTTCAAAATTCCCCCTAAATTGAAAGTAATTCACGTATAAATGAGCTCCACCTTTGCTGAGATTAATCCTGCTGTGGTGGAATTGCTTAGGCACAGTAAATAAGTCACACTGATTAGCTGTTTCTGATCAGATCTTAATGAACGAATAGCTAATCTATCGATAGAGCAACGAGATGATGATGCTTTGATTGTATTTGCAGAATAATATGGGTGATTGAATTTTAAGAAACAGAAAAAAATAGCGACTGGCTGCAATTCATTCTTAGTATAATACATTTATTTGACGCGCATGCGGGTATTTAAGCACCATTATTAACTGTAGCTAAGGATGATTCATTTACACCTTCATTTATTTTAATTTAGGGGCAACTTTGCAATCCTGTTCTGTCTCACAGCGTCCGGTTAATCTGGAGCCACATGGTAACCCTAGTTGTGCCTTTAATTCACCTTAAGATCATGTGTGGATGGAAGTTCTGTTCCAATATAAGAAAGTCTGGCTTGATTCTAACTGGAAAAGGGAACATTATGATTGAAGGGTAAATGATCCAACCCTTTTCAGGACTGTAGGGAACTGTGGCAATGTGCCCCGCCCCTGTGTGTATTCTTGTGTTTTATGTTGTATGTTATGTGTGTTAATGTTGGCGTATAGAGATGGCTGCACGGGATATAAATGGTTGTGTGCAGCACAAGTTATTTAAAATGTATAATAGTATTTAGGCACGGGATTGCACATCACTTCACGTGCATTTAAAGTATGTAATATGTGAGCACGGGGTTGCACATAATTAATTCACGTGATGGGATTCAAGTGAATAATTAATTAGTAATTGAATCCCGACACAACAGTATATATAGATGCACATTTCATTCACTCAGAGTTGTGTGTTCGGTGAGTGGAGAACGGGTGAGTGGAGAACGGGTGAGAGAGAACGGGGAAATACAAGAAAACAATTGTTACTGCGTGCTGTTAGGACCAGCACGATACTTGTTTGTTTATTTTACTCACCGTGTTTGTTTGTCTGTCCATCCATTGTTTAGTGTTAGTCCGTTTTGTTTGTCTGTTTATTTTGGCTGCAAGTGCCGTGTCCTGTGTTTTGTTTTGTACAAACCTTTTATTTGCAATAAACCGGCGCAAGCAAGTGCATTTGCCATTTCATCCACCGGTTGTCTGTGTACTCCTTTCTGGTCTGACGTAACCACGAGAGCCTGCTTGTCACAGGAACATAAAGTCCAAAATACATAAAGTAATATAGTATTATCATTAATCTTTTTGGAATTTAGTGATTATGATGCAGTAATCAAGGGAAGTCAGGGCTGGCATGCTCCTTGTTAATCATTCACACTCTACTCCATATTGTAGTTTACTTATTCATGAGGATTTTTTAAGAGCCAGCTGCCATTTTATATTTAAATGGTGTTTCTTGTGAATTCCATTGTAAGTATGCTGCCCTGGTAATGGTAATGTGTTGTAATTACATGTAATGGTTGCTGGTCACTGCTGCACCTGGCACTGTTCTTCAAAGAGATGCCGGTGAAGCTGGATAAGTGCTTGTCTGCACTTGATGAAGTGCTTTCAATAAGCAGGGGAGAATGTAATGAGTTCTCCCTAGCTGCCACTGTAGTGACACCCACATAAGACACATATTTGAGCATCTCCTTAGAATCTTGAAACTCCCTTTAAATGGCAACATATATTTCAGATAGTCAGTTATCCAGTCCAAAAAATGACTTAAAACATAAAAATATATATTTTTAGACACAGAAAAAAAAATTGTTAGGGTCTGATAATTCTGCGGCCCTGGCTATCGACAGCTTTACTTCCTGTTGTACATGTAGATTGGAGTTTTTGCTTCAAAATGTACACTCTTCTGCTCCCTGTGACATTCTGCTCCCTGTGACATAAAACTTTCTTTTTTTTTTAAAGTATGAATTGATCCGATTTTGTTCCTGTATTAATTTTGTAAAGTAAAAGGCTACTTCAAATAAATAACACTGTGATAAATAATAATAATACAAAAATAAGCTCTAACTTTCTTCAGTCAGATCTTGTTACCTTTTGGAGATTATATGAATTAAGTTATTTTAAATCTGAAACGCTCCAGTGAAACTTAAATGTTTCATTGCCCGAGCTATACAAATAAATGCATTTCTTTAAGTTTCAGCAGAGAATTAGTCTGATCTCATTGACAGTAGTTCTGTTCTTTAATAACAAATGTTTACCTAATGAAACCCCAGTGGTGTATTCTAGGAGCCTTCACTAGAGCACAGCATTGGATTTGGTTCATTTATGTCACACAGTTCATTCTTGTTTTTTTTCTCAAAAATGAGAAGCATTGCATGTGATGTCATCCTTTTTTGATCATTGGATGTTAATTGCTTTTCAAAATATTGATATTTGATGTGACCAAACACTTTGATCATTATTCATGTGGCTAAAAAAAGCCATGAAGGTTCTTTAATGTTTTTTCCCTGGTTGTTCAAGTGGCACAGTTTTTTTTCACGGCCACTCATTTCTATTATGCATTACATGCTATCAATAAATGCATATTTAAATGTTTTATTTCTAAACCCTGTTCTGTCATAACACCATTTACGTACTCTTTCTCTTAACACTAGAACCGCCACGGTAGTCATTTTGATGGTTTTGACTTTTAAAATTTAAATTACTCTGCCTGTGTTAAAGATCTGCAGTTGTCTCTTCTTGACTTTTCCTAAATACATGTATTAAATGCCCTGATGGCGTTAGAAAACACTATGTAACACAATTTTTGTTCCTGGGTAGTAAGTGTTATTTCCTAATTGCTTATGCCTCAAAAGTATAGAAAATGGCTATTATTCCCCACAAACTTTGCTTTTGTGACCAGGACAGTGATATTTTGAAATTTACCTATTTCCAATGAGAAAACGGGCGAATGTGTGTCGTTTCGTTCACATAAAGTCAGAAAAAAACAACATATGAATCCAAATTAACATGTATTTATACTAAAGTAATACAAAAATGACTACAAAAGATTTAGAAGTGAGTAGTTTTTCAAGATTTATGATTATACTGTAAATCACTTTCACGAATCAACCCCCAAATGTAGTCCCCCATCATGTTCTCGTTATACTGTCCTTGGTAGCGGCGTTCAAAGTCCAGTATATCCTGGTGGAAGCGCTTGCCTTGCTCCTCCGAGTACACTCCCATGTTCTCCTTGAATTTATCAAGATGAGCTTCAAGGATATGGACTTTGAGGGACATCCTACAGCCCATTGTGCCGTAGTTCTTCACCAGAGTCTCAACCAGCTCCACATAGTTTTCGGCCTTGTGATTGCCCAAGAAGCCCCGAACCACTGCGACAAAGCTGTTCCAAGCTGCTTTCTCCTTACTAGTGAGCTTCTTGGGGAATTCATTGCACTCCAGGATCTTCTTTATCTGTGGTCCGACAAAGACACCGGCTTTGACCTTTAACTCAGACAGCTTAGGGAAGAAGTCTTGAAGGTACTTGAAGGCTGCCGACTCCTTATCTAGAGCTCTGACAAATTCTTTCATAAGGCCCAATTTGATGTGCAGTGGTGGCATCAGCACCTTCCGGGGGTCCACCAGTGGCTCCCACTTGACGTTGTTCCTCCCCACAGAGAACTCGGTCCGCTGTGGCCAGTCCCACCTGTGGTAGTGCGCCTTGGTGTCCCTGCTGTCCCAAAGGCAAAGATAGCAGGGAAACTTGGTAAAACCGCCTTGGAGACACATCAGGAATGCCACAATTTTTAAGTCTCCTATGACCTTGATGCCATCTCAGAAAAATGCAGATATGTATCCATTTAGGCAGCTGGAACTAAACTGAACTGGTGGGCTTAAGGCCCCTGTATTTATACTACTATTTATATTACTGGAAAGTTCTAGAAAGTTCTAGAAGTTACTCCAAGTTTACTCAGCACTGAATCTATCTGGAATGTTCTGAAAAATAGGTAAATTTCAAAATATCACTGTCCTGGTCACAAAAGCAAAGTTTGTGGGCAATAATAGCCATTTTCTATACTTTTGAGGCATAAGCAATTAGGAAATAACACTTACTACCCAGGAACCAAAAAAAAAAAAAAAAAAAACTTGTTACACGGTGTCACAAAGACGGCCGGAGTGGGTGGCGTCAGACCAGAAACAGGAACACAAACAACAGAGAGATGTGGAGTTTGGTGGAGCTGAGCGAATGCTTTCGCTCAGCATTTAATGAATAAACAGACAGAAAATAAACGTTTGTAACAAAACACAAAAACAGGACACGGCACTATAGCCAAAATAAACAGACAGACAAAACGGATTAACACTAAACAAACGGTGCACGGAGAGACAAACAAACACGGTGAGTACAAACAAAACACTTCTCTTTACTTTTACGATCTTAATTACTCCTCTCTCTCTCACCCGTTCTCCTCTTCCGAACACCCAACCCCGACTGAATGAAAATGTGCATCTATATATACTGTTGTGCTGGGATTCAATTACTAATTAATTATTCACTTGAATCCCAGCACGTGAATTAATTACGTGAAACCCCGTGTTCACATATTATATTTTAAATGCACGTGCCTGATGTGCAATCCCGTGCCTAAATACAAATATACAATTTAAACACACGTGAAACACAGACCCGTTTATATCCCGTGTACCAATCTATACACCAACATTAACACACGCACGCAACATACATACACAGAACACACAAATGCACACAGGGGCGGGGCACTTTGCCACATATACCCCCCCTTGTGCGCAGCACACATGGCCTCAACGGCCACCTCCCCCCTTAAATACCCAGCAGTCCAGGCCAAAGTCTCGGGCTGGGAAGGGAGGCTTCAGTGGGCCCATGGCTGGAAATGCTGTCAGCTCCCCTGCCAGTAGTGGCACGGCTGACAGCATGCTGGTCCCGTCCTGCAGCGAAAAAGCTGCGGGGGCAGGTGGTCCCCCGACCTCCCCCTTCTTCGTAGCCGGCAGCTCCCTCCTGTGGGGCTCCGGCCACAAGAACTCCTGCAGCGAAACTGCTGCTGGGGAAAGTGGTCTCCAGACCTCGTCCCCCTTCTTCGTGGCCGGCAGCTCCCCTTTCTGGGGCTCCGGCCACCGTACTCCCTGTGGAGGTACGGGCAGCAGAGGCAACTCCTGCTCCTCTGCTCCGGGCGGTGGTGGAGGCAGAGGCAGCTCCAGCTCCTCTGCTCCTGGCGGTGGTGGAGGCAGAGGCAGCTCCAGCTCCTCTGCTCCTGGCGGTGGTGGAGGCAGAGGCAGCTCCAGCTCCTCTGCTCCTAGCGGAGGAAGCGGTGGAGGTGGCGGAGGCAGAGGCAGCTCCTCTGCTCCTGGCGGCGCTGGCTCCCTCCGCTGTGGCGGCAGGGCTGGTGCGCGCCGTGCTGCCTTCATCAGCATGAATAGAGGCTGCTGGGGAACACCAGCCTCCTGCCCCTCTCCCTCCAAAAAATTTTCAGGGGGTTTAGCATGTAACTCCTCCCCTTCCGGCTCTTGGGACGGCACCAGCAGGTATTCACCCTCTGCTGGTGGAGGTGGGACCAGCAGGCATTCTCCCTCTGCTGGCAGCTTGGGTCCTACGGCTGTGGAAGCCCCGACTTCCCTCTTTTTGGGCTGTGGACGCACCGACTCCTCCCTTTTGGGCTGTGGACGCACCGACTCCTCCCTTTTGGGCTGTGGACGCACCGACTCCTCCCTTTTGGGCTGTGGACGCACCGACTCCTCCCTTTTGGGCTGTGGACGCACCGACTCCTCCCTTTTGGGCTGTGGACGCACCGACTCCTCCCTTTTGGGCTGTGGATGTTCGGGCTCCCCCCACTCAGGCGTAGGATGTTCGGGCTCCTCCCACTCAGGCGTAGGACGTTCGGGCTCCTCCCACTCAGGCGTAGGACGTTCGGGCTCCTCCCACTCAGGCGTAGGACGTTCGGGCTCCTCCCGCTTGGGCTGTGGACGCTCAGGCTCCTCCCGCTCGGGTTGTGGACGTTCAGGCTCCTCCCGCTTGGGCTGTGGAGGCAAAACCAGCAGGCATTCACCCTCTGCTGGTGGAGATGGGGACAGCAGGTACTCACCCTCTGCTGGTGGAGATGGGGACAGCAGGTACTCCTCTGTTGGTGGTCCTGCTACCTGGGCTGCGGTTCCATTTATGGTTGCCTCCAGGTAGCTGAGGACAAACTCCACACCTTCCTCCAAGGTGTTTGGGGTGTGTTCCTGCTGATATGCCTCCCATCTCTCACTGTCCATCATCCACAGGCCACGGACGACTATGGGCAGAGACTGGGCCTCCAGCCCAGCATTCTCCAGGAACCAGCCCCGCAGTTTGATGGCGTCTTCTGCCATTGACTTTTTTTTTTTTTTTTCCCCAAAACAATATTTGTAATCTTTTTTTTTTTTTTTTTTTTTTTTTTTTTTAATCCAGACCCCTCCTGGTCTGACGCTTGGAGGCGCGGCTATCCCACTTCTGACACCACATGTCACAAAGACGGCCGGAGTGGGTGGCGTCAGACCAGAAACAGGAACACAAACAACAGAGAGATGTGGAGTTTGGTGGAGCTGAGCGAATGCTTTCGCTCAGCATTTAATGAATAAACAGACAGAAAATAAACGTTTGTAACAAAACACAAAAACAGGACACGGCACTATAGCCAAAATAAACAGACAGACAAAACGGATTAACACTAAACAAACGGTGCACGGAGAGACAAACAAACACGGTGAGTACAAACAAAACACTTCTCTTTACTTTTACGATCTTAATTACTCCTCTCTCTCTCACCCGTTCTCCTCTTCCGAACACCCAACCCCGACTGAATGAAAATGTGCATCTATATATACTGTTGTGCTGGGATTCAATTACTAATTAATTATTCACTTGAATCCCAGCACGTGAATTAATTACGTGAAACCCCGTGTTCACATATTATATTTTAAATGCACGTGCCTGATGTGCAATCCCGTGCCTAAATACAAATATACAATTTAAACACACGTGAAACACAGACCCGTTTATATCCCGTGTACCAATCTATACACCAACATTAACACACGCACGCAACATACATACACAGAACACACAAATGCACACAGGGGCGGGGCACTTTGCCACACACGGTAAAATCAGAATCGCAAAAATAAAAAAGTTATGAGCACTTCTACCTCGAACCGCCAAAAGTAGTCATTTTGACGGCTTGTTACAATACATGCTTTTATTAAAAATATAACCTACAATACACTATTTATTATATGTATACAAGCCAGTTTGTTATCTGTACCTCCGCTGAGTTTACAGCAATATGTATTTGAATAGAATATTGCTCTTGATGTCTAGAGATGTGTTATCCAAGTCTGGCTGTCTACATGAGCATATATATTCTGCTGTATTATAATATTACTATTACAAGAAATCTTTGGCAGAAACATTTCGATCAGAAAACTGCAAAGCAGTCAGGAAACGCAGCTCAACCTGGATACAGGGAGCAGCCATCAAGTGACACACGCAACAGAAAACAGTGTTAGGTAACTAAATGTGTTAGGTAACTAAATAAAACTTCTGATATCTGTGCCCAGTGTGAAAGAGCAGTATGTGGTATTTATGTTATAAATTTATTATAAATAATTATTTCGATTTTACAATTGTGTATGTAGGCCTACATATAACCAGTTTACAGTATTTTGTTTTGAAATGTTTATTTTATTATAGTTTTTCGTTTTTTGAAGTCCTGCTATGCAGTAATGTGAAAAAAAACCTTTTGTTATTTTTGTAAATAATTACTTTGTTTTCACAATTTTGTGTGTGTGTGTATATATGTGTATATATATATATATATTGTAATAAATAGGTTTATAATTACTAATGTTACGAATATAGAACAGTGGGGGTGTCTTATATTGTAACATAAAGAATTATAATATTTAGTTGATATGGGTTTTAACCTGAAATAGGTGCAACTGTTATGGTTTATGGTTTGTTGTAACGGCAATGGAGTGACCACTTTTGATGGGTGGCGCTGTTTCAGATAGAGCTATGGGAAATAATAGACCTATCTAGGAAGAGAAAGGGAACTCTGTGATTGACCTGTGACCCGGATCTGAAAGGTGGCCATCTTTAAGAGGGGCAAGGGGAGTTTGCAGGGGGAGGAAGTGGTTGGAGTTAGTGAAGAGTGAGAGGGGGTTTACAGACAAGAGTTATACAAAAGGACATTTGTGTGGTCAAAGAGTGTCTTTTTGGACATAAAACAAAGACTGGACCTTTGAGTGTGGAGTCTAGCCTCGAAGTCCAGTTAAACCAAAGTCTGTTGGAAAAGCTGACTGGCCATGTGCTCAGCGCAGGAGTAACCAGAACAAGGGAACCAGAATGGAATAAAGGTTTCCTTGGAAGACAGTAAGTGAAGCAAATAAATACTTACTACAGTGTAAACAAAGCAACGGAGTAGTTGCTAAGAGACTGCAAAACCCCACTCAAGAGCAAACCAACCAAGTGCAGGTCAGGTATACACTGCCGAATGTATATAGTGTAAATAGTGGTCTGTGTGAGTGGAATAATCAAGGGTATGGTACACCAGAGTCTTACACAACTACCATTGTAGGTAAGGGTACTCTGGTGGAGGTAATGGTGTCAGACTGGCAGTGATAAATTGGCACACAGACAGTTTAAAGGCTACCACTGGTTGGTAGTGAAGATTTGAGTTGTGTTCTTTCTGTTACCTTCACCTTCTAACAAAAATAAATATTGCCAGCGGCTGATGTACAGCAATTACAGTTGTGGACATTGTAATCATTTACACCACCTCGGCCATCCTGTTACACGTGGTGTCTTGTGTGGGATTCTAAGCAGCTGAAACAACATCAGTCACCTACAGCACTCCAATCCACAACTGAGATGGCATCCTTAGAAGATTTAGTGAAGGCACTGGTACAAAGCACAAACGCTTTTGTACAGAGTCAAGAAGCAACTAACCGCTCATTGCTACAGGCTGCAGCAAAGCAACAAGAGGCTAGTGAGAGGCAGCGAGATGCAACAGCGGCACAGTATGAAGCAACCAAGGCACAGCAGGAGCAAATACAAGCTCTGGTAGAACGACCGATCATAGCAACCTTAAGTTCAGATAAACCATCTTCCATCAGATCTAGTCATGTGCTTCAGAAGTTGACTGCGGAAGATGACATCGAAGCGTTCCTGGGGGCATTTGAGAAAACAGCCACCCGAGAGAAATGGCCAGCAGATCAGTGGGCGGGGATTCTAGCACCCTTCCTGATAGGAGATGCCCAGAAGGCCTACCACGATCTCCCCTCAACCGTCGCAGATAACTACGAACAGCTGAAGGCAGAGATCCTTGCCAGAGCCGGCGTCACTACTGCAATGAGGGCCCAGAAATTCCACTCCTGGCTTTTCAACTCAACGGTAGCGCCCAGATCCCAGATGTTCGACCTGTTACATATAGCGCGAAGATGGCTGGATCCAGAGGTGAATGATGCAGTGAAGATCGTCAACATGATAGTGATGGATCGCTATCTGAGAGCCATGCCAGCTCATTTGAGGAAGTGGGTGGGGCGATGTGATCCATCTACCATCGACGAGTTTGTGACCTTGGTGGAGCGACAGTATGCTGCGGAGGAGTTGGCCAGACAACCCCTTCCATCGCAGCCAGGGAGTCTTCAACACACCTCTGCATCCGGGAAGCAACGCCAAGCGCCCAGACCCGGTAAGATCGTGATAAAAGGGGGAGATGTTGAAGAGCAGTCACCGACTGTGAAGGGACTTAGTCGGGACAGTGGGGTTAAAATTCAGGGGTATAATAGATTTGCTGAATACATTTGTCATAAATGCCACAAAAAGGGTCATATTGCAATACAGTGTAAAGGTATGGAGGAGCCTATGGAGTGTAATGTAGGACATAGTTACTGTGGATGTATCACTGTGGCAGGGGTAGCCATTTGTAATACACCTTACATTGTCAACATAATAGTAAATGGAAAGGAAGCAAAAGCTATCGCAGATTCAGGCAGTTCAATTACATTGGTACGCCCGGAGTTTGTGGAAACCAATAAATTGGATGAAAGTTTTAAAACCGGAATTACATGCATTCATGGGGATGTACGATACTATCCCACCACCAAAGCCAGATTTTGTTGCAACAAGACTGCACTGGTTGTACGGGTAGGAGTCATCCCTAGTCTGCTCCACCCTGTAATTCTTGGTAGAGACTTCCCAGGTTTTAAAAGCCTGGTACAATTCCGCGGAGAATTGGAATCATCCGAGGTAAGAAGGGAGGGGGCATTGGAACCTCCAGACAGCTTGTTTGCTATGTTTCCATTCACTGACCCTGACCTCTTTCTCAGACACAATAAAAGTAAAATAAGCAAATCACGTAAGCAAAGACGGCTAGAAAAGAAAAGAGGGCCGCCTGTGAGGTCTGTGTTGCTGGGTAATTTTGGTAATGGGAACCAAAAGGGGGTTGGCACCCAATGTAGCCAGAATGACATTTCTAATGAAACAGGGGATGTAATAATTGATACTGGACCTGAGAATGAGACATGGTTTGAGTCATTTAAATTATGTGGTCAATTCGGCAGAGAACAAGAGAGGGATTCAACTCTTGTAAATGTAAAGAAGAGGGTGGTATCTGTTAATGGTGTGCCAGTGGAGGGCACTGTTGTTAACCCTAGAGAGCATTTTATTGTGAAGGACAATTTGTTATACCGGGTTACTGAAATTAATGGTAAGAGAGTGGAACAGTTGTTGGTCCCTCAGACCTATAGAAATACTGTAAAGAAATTGGCGCATGACCATTTGTTCGGTGCACACTTGGGGTGGGAGAAAACATATCAAAGAATCTCGCAGAGATTTTATTGGTTGGGGATACAGAAAGATGTAGAAAAGTTCTGTAAATCCTGTCCCGAGTGTCAGCGAGCTGGACCTCGCCCACACTTTAGAGCGCCTCTGGAGTCAATGCCCATAATTGATGTCCCCTTTGAGCGCATAGCCATGGACCTGGTGGGGCCTTTAAATAGATCAGCGAGGGGCCATGACCATGTACTCGTCATTCTGGATTATGCGACCCGATATCCAGAAGCGATTCCGTTAAGAAATACAGCTTCCAAGCACATTGCAAAGGAGCTAGTGCAGGTATTTTCGAGGGTTGGAATACCAAAAGAGATCTTAACGGACCAAGGTACTCCCTTCGTAAGTAAGCTAATGCGGGACTTGTGTGCAACATTGCATATTAAACCTATACGAACCTCTGTTTACCACCCACAGACGGATGGTCTCGTGGAGAGGTTTAATAAGACCCTGAAATCCATGCTGAGGAAGGTGATCAGCAAAGATGGAAAAGACTGGGATTTATTATTACCGTACTTGATGTTTGCTATCCGGGAAGTCCCTCAATCTTCCACTGGGTTCTCTCCATTTGAGCTGTTGTATGGGAGACAGCCCAGAGGGATTCTTGATATAGCAAAAGAGACCTGGGAAGAGGAAGTATCATCAGGTAAAAACGTTGTAGAGCATGTGCTTCAAATGCGGGATCGGATTGAGAGGGTGACCCCAATCGTCCGTAAGCATATGGAGCAAGCACAGACTAGGCAAGCCCACTATTACAACAAGTCCGCAAAAGCTAGATCTTTCCAACCTGGAGACAGGGTAATGGTGTTAGTACCAACTCCAGAGAGTAAACTGTTTACTCATTGGCAAGGACCCTTTGAGATTATTGAGCAAGTGGGTACCGTAGATTACCGGGTGAGACAGCCGGGAAGACGAAAACCTGAGCAGATCTACCATGTGAATCTGCTAAAACATTGGACCGATAGAGAGGCCTTGGTGGTAACCCCCCATAATAAGCCTGATAAGTGCAGACCTCCTCCGAAGGTAACCCCACACAGAGTACCGGGTGGGGTAAACCTAGGACCTGATTTGAGTGTTAAGCAGGTTAGTGAGGTAGAGAAGCTGGTGGTTGATAACCGTGATGTCTTTTCCACT
Source organism: Acipenser ruthenus (assembly GCF_902713425.1). Taxonomy (NCBI): domain Eukaryota; kingdom Metazoa; phylum Chordata; class Actinopteri; order Acipenseriformes; family Acipenseridae; genus Acipenser; species Acipenser ruthenus. The sequence goes on from NC_081193.1 coordinate 3,616,322, forward strand.
TTACCAGGCCGGACTCGAGAGCTCCAGCATGAGATTATCACTCCTCCTGGGGTCAGGATAAAACTGCGCCCCTATAGAGTGCCGGAGGCAAAAAGGGCGGATGTTCTAAAGGAGCTGAAATCCATGTTGGACCTCGATGTTATTGAGGAGTCCTCCAGCCCCTGGACCAGTCCAATTGTCATGGTCCCAAAGCCCAGCGGGCTATGGAGGTTCTGCAACGACTTTCGTCAATTGAACGAAGTGTCTAAGTTTGACGCATATCCAATGCCTCGTGTGGACGAACTTATAGAAAAGTTGGGCAAGGCTAGGTATCTGACGACCCTTGATCTAACGAAAGGGTATTGGCAGATTCCGTTATCATCTGAGAGTAAGGAAAAGACAGCCTTTGTAACACCTTGGGGCCTATACCAGTACAAGGTAATGCCATTTGGTCTGCATGGAGCTCCGGCTACATTCCAGCGCCTCATGGATAAGGTCCTGAAGCCGCACGCCGAATATGCATCGGCGTATATAGATGACATAGTGATCCATTCGGAGACATGGGAGGATCACATTATCAGGGTAGGTGCTGTCTTGCAGAGTCTCAGGGAAGCGTCGTTGACAGCTAACCCTGAAAAGTGTTATGTGGGGTTAACTGAAGCTAAGTATTTGGGCTATATTGTGGGAGGAGGACAGGTAAAGCCTCAGTCCAGCAAAGTGGACGCCATCAAGAATTGGCCACGACCATTGAACAAAAAGCAAGTGAGGGCCTTTCTTGGTTTGGTAGGCTATTATAGGCGGTTTATACCAGAATTCTCTACAATAGGAGCACCACTTACTGACTTAGTAAAAAAATCTGCACCCAACATGGTCCGGTGGACTAATGTTGCAGAGCAAGCATTTCAGAAGTTGTCAAATGCCTTATGCAGTGAACCGGTGCTGGCAGTGGCAGACTTCACAAAACCTTTTGTGGTGCAGACTGATGCTTCGGATGTAGGCATCGGAGCAGTCCTCTCGCAGGTAATAAATAATGAAGAGCACCCAATAATGTACCTCAGCAGGAAAATGCTACCGAGGGAAACCAGGTATGCAGTAGTTGAGAAGGAATGTCTGGCAATCAAGTGGGCAGTGGAGGCACTGAAGTATTACTTGATTGGTAGGGAGTTCACTTTGGTTACGGACCATTCTCCTCTCAAGTGGATGAAGGAGAATAGAGAGAAAAACGCGAGAGTAACCAGGTGGTTCCTTACACTTCAACCTTACAAGTACAAAGTGGAACATCGTAGTGGTTCGAAGAATGCGAATGCTGACGGACTCTCAAGAGTACATTGTGGAGTGAGGGGTTCCACCGAAACTAGTTGGTGGGGTAGGAAGGTCGCTAAAACCAGTAGGTTTAAGCTGGGTGGGAGGATGTGTAATAAATAGGTTTATAATTACTAATGTTACGAATATAGAACAGTGGGGGTGTCTTATATTGTAACATAAAGAATTATAATATTTAGTTGATATGGGTTTTAACCTGAAATAGGTGCAACTGTTATGGTTTATGGTTTGTTGTAACGGCAATGGAGTGACCACTTTTGATGGGTGGCGCTGTTTCAGATAGAGCTATGGGAAATAATAGACCTATCTAGGAAGAGAAAGGGAACTCTGTGATTGACCTGTGACCCGGATCTGAAAGGTGGCCATCTTTAAGAGGGGCAAGGGGAGTTTGCAGGGGGAGGAAGTGGTTGGAGTTAGTGAAGAGTGAGAGGGGGTTTACAGACAAGAGTTATACAAAAGGACATTTGTGTGGTCAAAGAGTGTCTTTTTGGACATAAAACAAAGACTGGACCTTTGAGTGTGGAGTCTAGCCTCGAAGTCCAGTTAAACCAAAGTCTGTTGGAAAAGCTGACTGGCCATGTGCTCAGCGCAGGAGTAACCAGAACAAGGGAACCAGAATGGAATAAAGGTTTCCTTGGAAGACAGTAAGTGAAGCAAATAAATACTTACTACAGTGTAAACAAAGCAACGGAGTAGTTGCTAAGAGACTGCAAAACCCCACTCAAGAGCAAACCAACCAAGTGCAGGTCAGGTATACACTGCCGAATGTATATAGTGTAAATAGTGGTCTGTGTGAGTGGAATAATCAAGGGTATGGTACACCAGAGTCTTACACAACTACCATTGTAGGTAAGGGTACTCTGGTGGAGGTAATGGTGTCAGACTGGCAGTGATAAATTGGCACACAGACAGTTTAAAGGCTACCACTGGTTGGTAGTGAAGATTTGAGTTGTGTTCTTTCTGTTACCTTCACCTTCTAACAAAAATAAATATTGCCAGCGGCTGATGTACAGCAATTACAGTTGTGGACATTGTAATCATTTACACCACCTCGGCCATCCTGTTACAATATATATATATATATATATATATATATATATATATATATATATATATATATATATATATATATATATATGTAGCAGTTTACACCTGTTTACACAATATCTTCTTTTGAAATGTTTATTTTGTTATAGTTTTACATTTTTTTACATCATGCATTATATGCCCTAATTTCGAAAATATATATAGCCTTTTATGTTTATTTTTCATTTAAATACGATGTTTCTGCTATGCAAATGTTAGATATGATGTTCATAAATAAAACTTTTGAGTTGTATCTGATAGTTTGTGTTTCATTTTCATATCGAAGCTGTTTAAAATGTACCCATCAAAATGACTACTGCTATCGGTTCTAGGTAGTAGCATAAACCCAGGCGATTCAAGTGTTAATCTATCATATACTGTACACGTCTACTCCACAGACATTTGATTTTAATTATGCAACTGCGTGGTTTGAGGGAGCACTGATTGGAGAGCCACATCCAATCAGTGCTCCCTCTGGTGGACCACCGGCAGCGCCTTCATCACACAAACGTAACACATCACTCCACACTACAATTCTATGAGCATCTTAAAAAAAAACACACATTAAAAGGATGCTTCCACTTTACCTCTACTGATGTCCTGTGTAGTTCTGTCCTGTGTATGTTTAAAATTTTGGCACAGCATACCATCTTTTCCTGGTTTTCTAAAAGTTTTATAAATTAAAGAATATTGAAATTAACATTCACCTTTATATTTGAAGTGGGCAAATGCATTTCTAGATCTGCATTTGGATTGTGAACACTCCCGTGTGTATTGTGTTTTTTAATTTTATCTATATGTGATTTACTTGTCCTCCTTTCTCGCATGGATCAGCTCTCCATTTCTTGACCATCACTATCTCACTACCCCGTGAGTAATCACTACCACATTGCAACCGAAAGCTTATTTAAAGCATTTTAACATAGAAAAATAATGTGCTACAATGAACAACCAATTACAGGCTTTTTACCCAGGGATTATTATCTTTACTCAGATAAACTACTTTAAATCATAAGGGGTACTAGTATGATCCGAGTACTCGGCACGACCTTGCTGTACAGTATGCAAGCTCATATTTTTTGAGAATGGGTTCACTTGATAAATAATTTAAAATCCTCCATTTTCACCCTTCAGAAAACCAACTGTTGTCATGGTGCAAGTTGGAGTATAGATCTTGATCAGTCTTAATGGAACTGTCAGTATCCACCTCGGTTTTTCAGTTTATATATTTAATTGTACAGCACCTTGAATAAGAGCCACATGCTGCTTCTTCATGGAATCCTAATGACACATGACACTGTGTTGAACATAGCCATTAAAATATCTTTGTTCATTCAACGTATCCTTTCAGATTCACATTACCATTTTACTATAGTCCTTCTGAATCAACATATCTAATGAAATTACTAATTTATCATATACTGTTGGGGTGGTCAGATAAAACTAATTTGGCTTGATATTTAAAACACATAGAACTGGGGGGAAAAAAAAAGTATTCTGTTAGGAATTCAGAAATTCTGAATACATTTAGTTTTGATCTTATTTCTATATGTTAATGTTGTATTTTACATCTAAATATGAATTACTAACTAAAGAGATGATTAGCTTATCAACTATTTATGAGCCCTTGTGGCAAAGTGGTAATTAGTAGCAGGTGTATAGCAAGTGTGGTGCGGATGCAGTAATCCCAAGAACAAACAGACAACAAAGTATGGGTGAAATGGTTGGTTTAATGATTGTTAATCCAATGGTCGGATGACCAGCCAGCAAATAATAATGAGAAATGAAAAGGGTTGCAGTCCCGTAAATAATAAGCACAGTACTAAACACACACAATTAGACACACACACACGATCACAGGTCCAAAGTGAGTGCTCTCAGTGCTTGTAGTGAAGTACAATATAATACGTGCTATAGTTGTGAACAAGTGGTGATAACAATGTTAACTATGACTGTAGTGCATTGTTGATCCGGTTTTGTGCTGGCTCTTGGCAACAGCTCCAGATTCGTGTTTAGCCGTCTAGTGCTATAACAAAAACACAGACAGTTACTAAACAGACAAAACAAACAAAACACTCACAAACTCTTTCTTTTTATTTAGGGAAATCTCCCGGTATTTCCAGTTCCTGTATCTCTAAACCAAGCGAAGGAAAAGATTTAAGATTCTCCGGCCCCTTTATGCGATCATGCATGACCCCTTGGTAAACGACTGCAGCTGTCTCTATTGCCTGCAGCTGTTACCTCGTTTATCTTCCGGGTCAATACATTCCTGCAATGGAGTCTTGCCGTCCCGACCCAGGAAATGAACTGTCAGGCCAACCAGTCCAAAGCCTTTCCCTTTCGCTACTTTGCGCCCTCACAGGTCGGGAGGGAGATTTACAAACAGAACTCATATTTCTGTCACAGCCCTAAACAAGAACAAAATAACAGAGGGCATGAACAGACTAGTATATAATGCAATGTTAGAGTTATCATTATGGTGCATGTGGATTACATGCCTGTCGTCAGGTATGTGCATCTCCAGATTTAGATTTAAAGGACTGGTTTTTACTTATTAGCACAATCATTTTCCTCACTTTTCTTGTAATGCTATAAAGGTATACAGACATCGCTTTGGAATCATTCCTTTTATACACACCCAATAGTATATTTTTCAATAGTTAATAATTCATCCATCTTTAATCCAGGCATGTTTGTTGTTTATTACTTACAGTATCATGCTAAAAATGAATTCAATTTTGGTAGTATTTTGTGTTTTATTTTAACACAGTACCTATATAAAGTTGAACAACAGCACAAGATATAAATTTCAAAGATAATGTTTCATACTCTATATCCAAAAAGAAACATTATGTTGAGCAAAAAAAATCTTCAATCAATCATTAAAATCTTTATTTATCCAGATGAATCAATTGAGAACAATATTATCATTTACAATGATGACCTGTCAGCAAAAAAATTTAAATAATAAAATCTTATTGCCAGGGTTTTTCTGTTTTTTTTTTACATGTATGTTCAAGAAGCTTAACGGCCTCCACCTGCTGCAGTTTGTACTTAACCATTCTATAGAAACTCATTGCTGTAGGGTATAACAGGCTGTCAATTGGCAGCTACTTACTATGCTGTTGGAGTACAGTCTGAGTTTCCATGTTATCTTAGTATGGTCACGGCACACCTTATCTCTCAGCTCCTCAGTTCATAAACTCAATGTGCATCTTCATCTGAATCTGATTCAGTCTTGTTGCTACACTGGCAGCCATTACTGGAACATATTCCCTTGAGGTTCCGTAGATGCAGATTAGAAACATGCTTGCTTTAACTAAAATGATACAACACTGTCTGAGCATATTTATGAAAATGATATTAACTCAAGTCCTCAGTCCAAGAGGCTTTCAGTGGCGTGATTACCGTGCATGCTCTGATCTGGTGAGCAGAATTCTAGGATGTGAAACAGAAAAACAAACTGAAACAATAACTTCTGTGTCATATTAAAGAAAGCCCAGAGTAGCAGGAGGCAGAACACCCAAGTGACCCACAAATCGACATTAAAACCTGCAGACCTGCCACAGTCATTGCACAGTATAATCTGGCAGAGTAAGGGGAGGAGAGAGGAAAAGGTAGTCCTGGGGATTCAAACAGGTGCAGGACTGCTTCCCCCAGAATGCCTTGGGCTCGGAATTGGAGCCAGTAACGGATAACACCTGGCTCTAAAAGAATGAGGGACACCTGCCTGTAATTAGCCAGGCAGCTATAAAATGTGTGTGGAGTGGGGTCCCCCATTTGAACCCCCAGGACTACATTTCTCCTCTGTCCTCCCCCTACTCTGCCACAGTAAGATCACTGTTTGCACAATGTAAAAAACTAAAGTTTGTAATTATCAACATATGATTACTGTACACTCCATTCATTGATGGGTTCTTAATTCATTGTATAATTTTTAATTAACCACTGTTGTTGTTTTCTTTTTTTTATTGATTCAAAATGTAATTAATAAATTTAGGTCAGATAAATCACTGAGAAGAAGTCTTCAGTTCAATGTAACATCAGTTGCTACAGTGCTGGTTACAAACCAGCTAAGTCCCATAATCATCCCTTCTAAGAATGTAGCGAGTCTGTGCTAAAAGTGGTAGAGCTCTGATGATAGTCAAATGAATACAACATCACTATCCAGAATCAGGAAATTCAAGTTTCACCAGAAAAAAAGCCATGTTGGTGTAACTGGTGTAATAATGGTAAGATCCCAATGAAGGATTAGGTGTTGTATTGAGAGACTCATGTTGTGCCAGTTACTGATTACACAATTTCTAGTGCCTGGTATTTTCCACAGCTTCATCTGTATTCACTTGCAATTTTTTTATATATAGGGCAGCAGTGGTTTTGAAATATTAGGGCACTTTCACAGTAATTCGTTTAACCCTTTGATGTAGATTGAAGTGCGGTTTGGTCCTATTAGAGTGATATGTGCAACCTCTGAGAACCATGTAATCTCACCAGGATGTGCATCAAACCAAGTGAACTGAGATCACTTGAAATTGTCGTCTCAGTTCACTTGAAAGGGGACTCGGTACGTTTGCCATGTAAAACCAAACGTATTCCAGTTCACTTGGAAACAAACCGCTCCAAACAGCAAAGCAAATTGTGGAAGTGACGTACTTCAGCGAGCACATAGGAAAGTGTCTCCCTTTGTCCCACATATGCAACGCAGGAGTTGTCAAAAAATAAATAAATAAATAAATAAATAAATAAATAAATAAATAAATAAATAAAAACCACACACACATGCACACCAGACAAGAACAACATAATGTCACATGTACACCACACATCACAGAAAAAAAATACTATGGGGCTGATTTACTAACTGGCACAACCCAGGGCTATTCAATGAAATTATGCCAATAGTGTTTTGAGATTTAATTACTATTACAGCAAGCATGTTCTTTAAGTATAAAGCAAAACTGTCACACACAAAATAAGTCTGAAATGACAATTGAATAATGATTTAGCACATGTATTATGTTTGGCTTTATTACAATTGTGTCATATACATTCGCATGGAAAACACAGTGCCAAGACAAAGTGGTTGTGTCTGTACAGACATTAGTCACTGTTGTATTTGAGCTGCTCCAGCTGAGTTTAGTAAACCAGCTTCTGTTGCTTCTGTATCTCACCACACTGTCACGTGTACAACATTCACAGCAAGCTATTATTATCATCATCATCATCATTATCATCATCATCATCATCAATAACAGCTACATTGAAGTTGGTTGCATGTTCAATGTAGATCTTTTTCATAATCATGATTGTCTTTGGCATTTCCTCAAAGAACAGTGTTTTTCCAACAAATACTTGATGCTCTTTCGGCATGTTAAGTTACTTCGGCAATGATTTGACGTTGTAAATTTTTCCATTACACGAGAGTAGATGTTAAAACTTCATGCTGATTTGAACTCGACTCTCGCCAAGATAAGCACCAAGACGTAGCTTTACAGTAAACTAATGTGATCCATATGTGTCTCCATCCATTTACGTTTCCTTCCATATGATGATGTAGATATCCTTCTGTCTGGTGTTAATGGCTGAAGTGTAATGCTGGCTCCTGGGATCAGCTTATTTTGCCTCCCTGGCGCATCAGCACACACAACGGCTGTGATGCTGGCTCCGGGGATCAACCACAGTGCGGTCTCCCCAGAGCATCAGCATGACAACTGTCTGGATTGAGCTAAGTAGGGTACATCTCAAGGGGTCTTCAAGTGGACACCTTCCATCCTCAGGGTTTTGTCGACTAGCCCATGACACCTCAAGAGGGCTCGACGGTGATTCTGGCGTTATAGCATCACCCCCCTCCATCCCCCACTCAACTCAGCCCAGCTTACTTACCTGTACATCAGCTTTCTTTTTTTTCTATTGTGCTTGAGATCCCCAGCCAGAATCTTTCCGTCTCAACCACAGTCAGTTGCTGCTCCTCTCTGCTGCTTCAGATAAGTTCTTCACTGTGCGACACAACTCTTGGCCACTGAATCCGACGTCTCTGAGAAACCGGGTTGTAGAGTATGCCACAAATCCTCGACAACCCACCTCCACTGGGTAAACCCAGAATCTCCATCCTCGCTGTTCCGCTTCAGTGGCTAGTTGAGCATACCGCAGTTTCTTCCTCTCATACGCCTCATCTACAGCATCCTCCCATGGCACTGTTAACTCTACCAGGTGAACAAGGCGTGCTGATCCAGACCACAAGACAATATCTGGTTGAAGGTTAGTGGTGGCAATCTCAGGTGGAAAAATAAGCCGTTGACCAACATCTGCCAGCATTTTCCAGTCTCTAGCAGCTTCCAGTTGTCCTGGGCGAGGATTGGTTTTAACACCTTTTTTTGGTGGTTGCTCTCCTTGGCGGAGGAATGTTGTCTTTTGTGTGTAAGCACCAAATAAACCAAAATAACATGGACAACAGCACAACTACATCACGTAAAGTATTCTCCATGTTGGGCATGATGGAAAACGTTTTTTCCAGAGAGAACTTCCGCTCTAGTAATCAGCAAGAGAGCTGAGTGCATTTGGAAAAGTGTGATGTGAAACCAATAGAACTCTAGTCTGGATGAAGCTACAAGTGAACCTAACAAACAAATCGGAATGCACTTTAAAAGAAACTTAAATTTGCTTGAATGTTTCTGGTGTGAAACGAACTGAAGCAAACTTGAACGAAAAAAAGTGTTTGTTTGCAAGTGACCCACGATTCGAATCACTTGCAAGTGAACTAGGTGTGAAAGTGCTCTAGATATTGACAGATATTTGGCTCAATGTACTATATTCTTTCTGATACAGGTAGATTAAGATACATTGATTGTCTAATGTGAATCGATATTAGTCACTTGTGGTCTCCAGTGGATTAGCATTCATGTCTGCTATTTTATTATATTTACAGTATTATTACAGTGTTATGTTTACAAACATCTTGTGTATCAGACAGATAGGACAGACACACTGGGCAGCTATATTCCAAATGTTAGTCATTTTGGATGGCATGAGGAATGCAATTTGATGTCCTTGAACTCTAAATGTAAGAATAACTGAATTCTATGATAGTTGTAAAATGTTTTGTGTTAATTGATTGCCATCCCCCACAAATGTTAGTGCTGATTTGTAATATGTGTGAGTGAATGACCACCTGAAACTTCTAATGACTGTTACTCAAGCTATTTAGAGGGAGGTGGCTCCTTCCTTGTTCAGAATCTCTATTGTGTTTTGAGGAAGACCTATGGGTCGAAACGCGTAAGCCATTATTATGTTTACTGTGGTTTTAAATATGTTTAAATGAAGACTATTGCTTTTATTGAGAATTATTTGGATTTAATTGAAACGCTAGTTGCTGTCTAAATTCCTATATATATATATATATATAAACTTATTTTAATTGTTCATCAAAGTATAATTGTTTGTATTTTTTATCTTAGCAAAGTGTTATGCTGTAGTAAACGTTTTTACTTCTGGTTTGCATGTAGTTATTTCTTATATAAACAAATAGTATTTGAATCATAAAGTCTTTGAAACGCAATACTTATTCTGTAGATGTGGTCTTCGTTGCAGTTGGATATAGAGTCGGCATCACAGCGCTGCATGGAAGCCCCATTCCAATGCTCTTTAAATATAGCGCCCAAAGAGGAGTTTACTTTGGTGACCCAATCACTTCCGGGGAAAACAGGAAGATAATCCCTGACCGTAATCAGTCCTTTCATTGATTTACAGAGTTTGAATGACGCTTCCTTTTACACAAACAATGCTTGTCATTAACACCAGCAGTGTCCCTCCTCCGTGGATAGAGAATTCAATTAAACAGTAACCTTTATAAAACAAAACTTCTTTTTGACTTTTTTTTTTTGAAAACATACTTAAATATTTCTTAAACTCGTGTCCGCAAGATTATTTATTAAAATGATTCTCAAACCTATGTAATTGTTACTCATTGGTCAAACTGCATTTGAATCATAGTTTTAGACAATGGCGAGAGTCATGGCACTTCGGATCCACCAGGTATCGCACTTCTCAACCCTTTACAGGAAGAAAGTTGTATATGGGCTTTCAGACAGACGTTAATTAAAAGATAAGAAATCGATTTGTTTGTTTAGACAAGACTAGCAGGTCAGCACAGCAGGTAATTTAGACCATTCTCCAATTGGAATTTTTTTGCAACTCTGTTACTAATATCTAGTCCTTTTGAAGTAGATCAATCAAGAATGTTTTAGGAGAAGGAAGGGTGGGGAAAGACAAATTTAATTAATATCACAGCATCTCAAGCTTCATAATTTAAGAATTGAAATGTCATTTTACCAAGTACATTCAAGTACAAGCACAGATTTCTCCCACAACATGTAAAGTGCTAGAGGGTCATTATCTATGAAGGAATAACAATATATTTAGTAAGTAAAAGGATCTGAGTGGGAAATATGGCTGTCACAAAGACGGCCAGAGTGGGTTGCGTCAGACCAGAAAGGAATTCACAGACAGAGACGGTGGTGATGATGAGCTGAGTGCAATGGCTGCACTCAGCGTTTATTAACAAATAAAAGGTTTCAAAACAGCACAAAACAGGACACGGCACTTGCGCCAAAATAAACAGACATACAAAACGACTAACACTAAACAAACGGTGCACGGACAGACAAACAGACACGGTGAGTACAAACAAACTTATCTTTACTTTTACGATCTTAATTACTCCTCTCTCTCTCACCCGTTCTCCTCTTCCGAACACCCAACCCTGACTGAATGAAATGTGCGTCTATATATACTATTGTGCTGGGATTCAATTACTAATTAATTATTCACTTGAATCCCAGCACGTGAATTAATTCTGTGCAACCCCGTGCTCGCATATTATATTTTAAATGCACGTGCGTGATGTGCAATCCCGTGCCTAAATACAAATATACAATTTAAACACACGTGAAACACAGACCTGTTTATATCCCGTGTACCAATCTATACACCAACATTAACATACGCACGCATACATACAACATAGAACACACAAATGCACACAGGGGCGGGGCACTTTGCCACAATGGCCAATACAGTCATTTGTTGTGCTGGTACTGTACTGACAACATATTCTTTCTTTTTTTGAAATGGGAGAAGCAGCAGGTCTAATGTTCGATTCAGATTTATTTTTCAGGTACTCAGCAGCACATGACTAATGCTTTATATGGTAGAACACAGCGTACCATTTGGAGTGCTCTCCTCTCAAAATGTTTAGTTATTTACTGAAGTACATACAAGCCACTCAAGTGTACCCTCTTTTGACTACCATCTAAACCATCTAAAACAAATATGCATTAATTAGCTACAAATAGTGAACACTTTATAGCTTTCAAAGTAAAGCTTTGAATGTACTGTATCATGAAATAAACACATGTTTTATTGAACAACTGACTATAGTAGAAGTGGATCATAATTAGCACCACCAATCAAATTGAATTGTTAATGACAGACTATACCAGTTCCAAGTATCTATAATTAATTATTCTAATAAAGCTTGTTTATGTTGGGTTGTATGATGCTTTCCTTTATATTAGGCAGCCCCCACCCTATTATAAGATTGATTCACATGAGATGGCAACAATGGTCAATGATCAATGCTTCCTTTTTCTCACATCAACTGAAAAATGGGAAAATGTTTGGATTAGCCCTGGTTAAACCCACCCTTCTCATGCACTGCTTGGATTAGCCCTGATTAAACCCACCCTTCTCTTGCACTGCTTGGATTAGCCCTGTTAAAACCCACCCTTCTCTGCACTGCTTGGATTAGCCCTGATTAAACCCACCATTCTCTTACACTGCTTGGATTAGGGCTGTAATTCCATTTCAGGTCTGTTTGGTTCAATATGAAGACTGTTGACAAAAAGAATGCACTGGAACCCATTACAGCACTCAAAATGCTGCTTCAACTGCAATTTCAAACATTCACAATCAGAAGTTCTATCATACCTTTTATAGCAGGAGGCAGAAGTATATGCATCATAAAAAAAAACCTATAGTACGGAATTTGAAACGTTCCCAACACTGAATTGCAATGTTGTACAAGAAAAACAGATTTAACTCACAACTGCAGGCAATATAAAAATGCAGTACTAATAAAAAGTATTTGTGTGAAGCCTCACAGGTCGAGCTACTTTCTGAAAACTTGCATGAAGGATGTTTTGTAAAGTTGTTCACATTGAACATGTATTTTACTGCATGCATTCATGATTATTTTAGTGCATGCATTCATGATTATTTTACTGCATGCATTCATGATTATTTTACTGCATGCATTCATGATTATTTTACTGCATGCATTCATGATTAAGACTGCTTGGTTTACATTTAACACACTGTGGCAATTTCCATGGGAAAAGAAAAATAAGTCTCACCTTTTTCTTACTCTATTTCAGTAGTACTTTTGGGTTGTGTGCGTTTCCATGATGTTTCTTTTAGCCAGAGAAATTGTCGTTCCAAATGCAAGTAACCTCATTAATATTAAAATTCAGGAGGGTATATTGAAATGTTTGTGTCTAAAAAAACTGCCTCATTAGGCCACCATAGAAAATTGCTAACATTTTTGACTGTATATATATATTTATTATAAACCTATTATACATTATTATTATTATTATTATTATTATTATTATTATTATTATTATTATTATTATTATTATTTAGTCATTTAGCAGACACTTTTATCCAAAGCGACAGAGATTAGGGGTAATCTATGCAACTGCTGCTGCAGAGTCACATATGGAGCCCGGGAGGGGACATGAGAGAAAAAATATATATCATATATCATGTGCTTACTATCTCGTGGCCACTGAGGCAGGGCTACCAGGGTACAGGGGGTGAACCCAGTCCTGCTCTCCACTGAAGGACAGATCCTGTCCACCTGGGATGTGTGCATGGCAGGGCTTGGTGGGATAGACATTGGTGGGATAGGTGTGAGTCAGAATAAAAAATACAATTAAAAAAATTACAAAACCATAGTGAGTAGTCATCCTTCATATAAATGTGTAGTGGGTGTCCCTGAAAAGGGGTCTGATTGCTGATAAAGAACTTCGGGACACATTTGAGTCTTAAATGTTTTATGTTTTCTTCTCAAGTAGAACAAACATTGACTGTGCAGCAAACTGATCCTGAAGAAAACCTTGTGGCCAATGCCTTGCCCATATTTACAGCCCCAGCCCCTGAACACTGTTTCCCATTTTATTCTCCACCTCATTAACTGGACATGTTCATGATAGAAATTTAAATTCATGGGAACATAAACCAAGGAGGTAAAGTTACATAATTCAAGGGGAATGGTCATCAGATTGAATGTTTTTTAAACACAAACTAAAATGTAAATGTGAAAATAGTATGCATCATTTATATGTCCTGATATTGCAACGAGGCAGTGACTCCAGTAATGAAATTAGAAATTTAAAAAATACAGCTGTGCATGAAACATGAGCACATTAGTGTACTTGGTGCAACCTCACACAAGCTCCTCTCACAGGGATGCGTAAGCAATCTTTAGCTTAGCTGGTAACCATGATTGATCTGTTAAACAAAAGTAATAAAACAAAAGAAAATACTTGACCAGTTATTATGTGTATTTGCTGGAAACATATAAACAAAAGTAAAAGAAAAGTGTCATTTGAATAACCAGATTATCAACTCAACTCACACAACAAAGGACAACAGAAATATTGTATGCATTTAATAAAATACATTGTTTTAAACTATACTTGTACTTATTATTTTAGGTGAAGAGGAGCTGGAGTTTGAGCTTCGAGGAGACAATGAAAATAAGACCAAACAGGCCGCTGATCCTCTTCCTTCCATTTCATCAGCAGGCTGATCTTGGGGTCCTGCTTCGGCACCTCTCTCACCTCTCTGTTTGATGGCTTTTACTACCGCCAATAGCTCCCTCCAGGTCACACAGTAATTGCGCTCTGCTTTGGTGAGGGCACGGCTGAAGTACGCCACAACTCGCTCTCCGTCTTCAGGGGTGCCTTGGAACAGCACCGCACCAAAACCCTCGTTACTGGCATCGGTGTCCAGGATGAAAAGTGCTGTTCTGGATGGGGTTGCAAGCACAGGAGTACTCGTTAGAGCTTGTGCTTGTTGAAGGAAGTCCAGCCCCAGGATGCATTGGTCTTGGATGTCCGCGAACCAGACTTCCTGATCGAAGGTGGTCTCCCCCAGGTACTGCTGCAGTAGCCCTCTCCCTCGCATCAGAGATAGCTGGTGGCAAAGTGGTTTGCAGTGCGCAGGTGATGTGAGTACGAAACAGAAGACTGACAAACAATGGTTTATTTTTGTAATCCCGGGCTGGCAACTGCAAAGAATAATCCCAGGCAATACACAGCAATGTGTATTACACTGCTCCAAACAGGTTACAGTCTCAAAATAATAAGCACAGTATAACACACACACCATCACAAGTCCAGAGTGAGTGCTAATGTGCAATTGGTGAAATACAATTTATTCGTGTATAGTTGTGAAGTGCTGTCCGGGTCGGTGCTGGCCTTAAGCGACAGCCTCCGGTAATTGTTAGTCATCTAATAAACAAACAAGTATAATTAGACATGACAAAACAAAAACACTCACGGTACAACTTTGGTTCTCCTTTAGCGGTTCGCTCATACCCATAACAAAGGAACAGATCACCTAGCCATGCCCCCTTGGTTAGCGAGTGCAACCGTTTCTCCTCCAATCCACGGTTGCCACATTGCTTCCCTTCTGGGGCGATGATGGTGTACCATAGCTCCGCCCCCTTTCCAGATGGCCAACCTCCACCTTTCACTGGAATGAATTGTCAGACCATCCAATCTGGGGCACTCTGTTCCCTTTACACAGCGCCCTCACCGGTCAGGAAGGAGATTTATAACCAAGATTCATTCTTTCTGTCACAATAACATACCTGTAATTTCTCTTTTCATTGTTAAACACCCAGACAACTTTTTACACTTATAACTTTAAAGTCTTTTTCAAAGCCCTTTTCAAAATGGCCATTCTAGTGCTCTAACAGTTTAAGGATTATTGCCCACCTTGTCAAACAGATAACACAGCAATAACGATCCATGGTGTTGTCGCAGCGACCACCTGTCTAATAGCCCTAGAACAAATTAATTTAGAAATGATAGAGATAGTCCACAATCAGAAAGATGTCACTCCAGTAGTACCAACTACACCATGTTATGTTTATGGAAAATAAGGAATTCCTAACTAACCTGTATGTCAAGTTTATATTCTCTTTTATTTGCAAACAGGTTTGAATATCAGAGGGGAACAGCATCCAGACCACCCATGCCCAAGGACAACAACACAGGTAACTACTAAAATACTTTGTTAGATTGCAAAAAGTTAAAACGAAAAGGTCAAAACATGAAATAAACAGCATCAATATGCTCACATCAAGATCTTCCCATACTTACCCTGGCTGGTAAGTCAGTAGAGGACGTGACTCCAAACTCCTGCTCCCACTCTGATTCATGGTAGCCAATTCTCCTCCCCAGCAGGGGGCACCACTCTACCACTGAGCCCCAACCAACAAACTGCGCATGCCTTAACCCCAATGTGGTCAGAGACTGGGCAGTCCTGACTTCTGTAGGAAGGTCATTCCACCACTGCGGAGCAAGGGTGGAGAAGGAGCGGGCTCTGGAGGCAGGGGAGCGTAGCGGAGGTAGAGCCAATCTTCTAGTGCAGGCGGAGCGGAGAGGTCGAGTGGGGGTGTAGGGAGAGATGAGGGTCTGGAGGTAGCTGGGTGCAGTCTGGTCAAGGCATCTGTAGGTTAGTACAAGAGTCTTGAACTGGATGCGAGCGGTGATCGGGAGCCAGTGGAGTGAGCGGAGTAGTGGAGTTGCATGGGAGAATTGAGGCAGAGAGAACACCAGACGGGCAGCGGAGTTCTGGATGAGCTGGAGCGGACGGGTGGCGGACACAGGAGGCCAGCCAGGAGGGAGCTGCAGTAGTCTAGGCGGGAGAGTACCAAGGCCTGGACCAGGAGCTGGGTAGCGTAGTTGGTGAGGAAGGGTCGGATTCTTCGGATGTTGCTCAGGAAGAATCGGCAAGTGCGTGCCAGAGTGGAGATGTGCTGGGAATAAGAGAGGCAGGGGTCCAGGGTTACTCCGAGGTTCTTAGCAGAGGAAGATGGAGAGAGTGTGGTAGATTCCAGAGGAATAGAGATAGAGAGATCAGAGGAGGGGGAGGAGGAGGGAAAGAAAAGGAGGTCAGATTTAGAGAGGTTGAGTTTGAGGTGATGCGAGTGCATCCAGGAGGAAATAGCAGACAGACAGGTAGAGATATGGGAGGAGATGATGGAGTCAGAGGTGGGGAAGGAGAGGAAAATCTGAGCATCATCAGCATAGAAATGGTATGAGAAACCATAGGATGCGATGAGGGGGCCCAGGGAGCGGGTGTAGAGAGAGAACAGGAGAGGACCCAAGACTGACCCTTGGGGGACTCCTGTTAAGAGAGGGTGAGGTGTGGAGGTTGCTCCACGCCAGGTAACCTGGTAAGTGCGGTTGGAGAGGTAGGAGGAGAACCAGGCCAGAGCAGTGCCAGAGATCCCCAGGTCAGTGAGAGATGAGAGTAGAATAGAGTGATCAACAGTGTCAAAGGCAGCAGAGAGGTCGAGGAGAATTCGGACAGAGGAGAGAGAGAGGCAGCTCGGGCAGAGTTTAGTGAGTTGGTGACAGACAGGACGGAGGTTTCAGTGGAGTGAGCAGAGCGGAAGCCAGATTGGAGAGGGTCCAGCAGAGAGTGGTTGGACAGGAAAGCAGAGAGCTGGCGGTGTACAGCCCGCTCGAGGGTTTTGCAGAGGAAGGGTAGGAGGAAGACAGGACGGTAGCTCTGGAGGGAGGTGGGGTTGAGGGTAGGTTTTTTTGAGGAGGGGAGTGACAGAGGCTTTTTTGAAGGCAGAGGGAAAGAGACCAGAAAGGAGAGAGGTGTTGAGAAGGGAGGAGATGAAGGGAAGTAGAGCAGGAGCAGCAGCTTGAAAGAGGTGAGTGGGGAGGGGGTCAAAGGCACACGTGGTGGGTTTGTGACCCTGGAGCAGGGAGGAGAGGTCAGAGTCTGAGAGGGGTGAGAAGGTGGAGAAGGAGAGCGAGTTAGTAGGGGATGCAGTGGGTGTAGGGGTTGGAGCAGGAGGGGGTGCGGGGGAGGGAGAGGTGTTAAAGAGTTTGCGGATATCTGAGATTTTAGAAGTGAAGAAGGAGGCAAAGTCATCAGGGGAGATAGAGGAGGGAGGAGGAGGGGGGAGGGTTTAGGAGGGATGAGAAGGTAGAGAATAGTTTACGTGGGTTGTTAGTGGAGGCTTGGATGATAGATTGGAAATAAGTACATTTAGCAGAGGAGAGAGTAGAGGAGAAGGAGGAGGAGAGGAGAGTGCGGTAAAGGTCTAGGGCAGCAGGGAGTTTGGTTCTCTTCCATTTCTTTTCAGCAGATCGCAGTGTGATTCTTGCTGAGCGGAGCACAGAGGAGAGCCAGGGATGGGGAGGGGCGAGCAGGTCGGGAGGTGAGGGGACAGAGGGAATCGAGGGAGGAGGTGAGGGAGGAGAAGAGGGTGGAGGTAGCAGAGTCTACGAAGAGTTGTGAAAAGGAGTCGATAGGAGGGAGGTGAGAGAGAGCAGTGCAGGCAAGGACAGAGGGGGAGAGAGAGCGGAGGTTACGGCGAGAGGTGACAGTGGGGGTAGGAGGAGCAGGGAGAGGGGGGAGAGACAGAGAAAAAGAGATGAAATAGTGATCAGAGAGGTCCAGGGGGGGACAGAGAGGGTGGAGGGGCAGCAGGCCCTGGAGAAGGTGAGGTCCAGTTGACGGCCAGCTTTGTGGGTAGGAGGGGATGGAGAGAGACAGAAGTCGAAGGAGTGAAGGAGAGGGAGGAATCCAGCAGAGTGGCTGGGGTTGGAGAGATGGATGTTGAAGTCACCCAACAGGACAGTTGGGGTAGACAGAGAGGGGAGGGAGGAGAGTAGATAGTCGAGTTCATCCAGAAAGTGAGCAAGAGGCCCAGGGGGGCAGTACAGAACAATGAGCAGGAGTTGACAGGGAGAGGTTAGTTGGACTGCATGAAATTCAAAGGTATTAACAGAGAGTGAGGAGAGATCGGAGGGGACAGAAAAGAGTAAGGAGGGAGAGAGGAGAAGACCAGTCCCACCTCCCCGTCCAGTGAGACGCGGGGTATGGGACAGGACGTAGAGGACAGGGCAGCAGGAGTAACAGTGTTATCAGGGGACAGCCAGGTTTCAGTGAGAGCAAGGAAATCGAGAGAGAGGTGGGAGGCAAAAGCATAGATGAAATCAGCTTTGTTAGCAGAAGAGTGACAGTTCCAGAGTGCAGCAGAGAGTGTGCGGGAGGAGGGGAGAGGCGGAGAAATTAGGTTAGAGGGGTTGGAGGAGCAGCAGCAGAGGGAGGGCAGAGGACGAGGACGGGAGGACAGAACAGGGATGTGAGAGACAGGCATAGCAGGACAGGCAAGACAAAAGGCACAGTAGGAGCAGTGGGGTGGAGGGTACAGACCTGTCTAGTAGATGGCTTCGTCCAGAGCGCCGTTAGGTTCGGATATATGCGAACAGCGTCTCGGCGCAGGCCTCCCCTTGCTGGACTCTCACAGCTAGAATCCCGGCTCTTTTGTTGAGGCTCTTTGGTTTGCTGGCGCTTCTTGCTGGCGCCGAAATAAGCTGCTTGATTAAATGTTACACCTATCTTGCTTCAGACGCTGGTTACCTGTAGACTCCCACAGCTAGACTCCCGGCTTTTTTGTTGAGGCTCTTCGGTTTGCTGGCGCTTCTTGCTGGCGCCGAAATAAACTGCTTGATTAAATGTTACAACTGCTTGGCAAAAGAACCAACTAAACTGTGTGGAAACCAATCAAGTAGCAAAATCAACTTCTAATCAATTTAGCCACTCACCTGGTACTAATCACACACCACCTTACATCAAATGTAGTTAGTTTAAAATTACTTGAAGCAGGAACTTACCTATCTGCCTTTGTCCCCGGTTACCTGTAGACTGAACTAATTACTAGATGCCCACCCTTAAATAAGTTCGACCTCACTTTGCAAGGGAACTGGCACAGCTGCTAACTGCTTTGGAGACAATAGTTCCACACCCTTCAATGGGATCACACAACTACAGGAGCTGTGTAGAGACCAATCCAAATGCAAACTACTCTATTCAAGTTAATTAAACCACCCTCCCTGATACAATTTACAAATTACAAATTTATTACTCAAATAAGCACACTACCTGGGATAAAATCACACACTCCTCCCCAAATAGAAACACCAAATAATGATACTTAAATAGTTAATTCAAAATTTACTAGGAGCAGGATCAATTACCTATCTTGCCTCAGACGCTGTTTACCTGTAGACTCCCACAGCTAGACTCCCGGCTCTTTTGTTGAGGCTCTTCGGTTTGCTGGCGCTTCTTGCTGGCGCCGAAATAAGATGCTTGATTAAATGTTACAACTGCTTGGCAAAAGAACCAACTAAACTGTGTGGAAACCAATCAAGTAGCAAAATCAACTGCCTTCAGTCACCTCCTGTCGGCGTTCTTTCGGTCTGCTTTCAATTGCCTTCAGTCGCCTCCTGTCGGCGTTCTTTCGGACTGCCTTCAGTTACTCTCTCTTACACCAGCAGCCCAGCTTAATTGTTGGTAAGTATTAGGTTCACCTGTAGGCAGTGCTTAATTTGAGCCGCATCCTGCCGGAACAGGATCCGGCACCTCTCAGATTTTACTTTTTTTGTTCCGGCACCTAATTTGCTCAGATCCGGTACCTCTCGCCACATGATTTATTATTTTTTCCACTGTTTGCACTGTAAACATTCTAATAAAAGCGATCAGAGTTCAAGTTGCTTCTGCCTCCTCGTTATTTCTCCCGTCCCCCAGTAAAAGCGCATCCTATCCTGCCACACCGATTCCAGACCTGCTCTCTTATTTGTACATAGCGGTTATGGGGCGGGCAGGCGAGGTAAGTAACTGATCTTGAAACAGTGGTGGTCAGCTAGTGAGAGGTCCCTGCGTAATCACGTCACGTAGCCAAGGCTAGTCGTCGCTGCTCAATTTGAAACGTGTCGAGGGGAAAGGAAAGCCAAATCAAAAATGAGGGGGAAACTGCTCCTGATGGCGATGCCTTAGCTAGCAGCGCTGTCTGCGCTTTATCCCGCCAGTTCAGCATCACCACCGGCACGTCCTCCACTAGCTAGTAGCCCTACTAGTGAGTCTGACTCGGCGGGAGAGGGGGTCGGGGTCGGGGAGGACTATGGGCAGTTCGATTCTTTTTAGTGTCTCGATTCATTTGATTCAGTTCAGTTTGGTGAATCGATTAATTTCGTTCATTTGATTCACTGATTCAATGACACAAAACCAATCAATGTAGACTGCATTAAGATTGTTTACGTAGGTTTATTTGAACCGGAAAGAACGAGTCGTTCACAAACTGCACATCACAAAAGCTAGGGAGAATCTATATTTGGTTGACTTGGTTCATAAACACTAAATTAAATATAGTTTAACAAAAAAATAATAATATATATTTAGAATACTGGAGATAACATAACAGTTTGAACCATTAGCATTGTTTAGCCATCAGTATCAATCTAATCTAATCTAATCTAATTTAATCTTTAAAAAACATAGTCAATTGCATTTCTTATGTGTTTTTTTTCTATACATTTGGAGTCACCCATTGTTTTTTACAACAACAAAAAAGAGAGGCTCGAACGAGTGGTATTTGTGGAACTAATCCGTGGTATTTATTCAGCACATAGCAAAACGCTGTTTGCCCAATTCCTCTTCTATCCAGTAAATCTTTGGGATTAGTCATGTAATCAATCACACGTTGAAGCACACCCATAACCGCAACACGTATATTTTATAAAAACAAAGTTTAAACGAGTATATATTTAGTATTTTTTAGTGTTTAACACAGTAAAATAACATTTAGAAAATGTATATTTAATGTGAGTGTAAAATATAATAGACGTTTAAGAACGTCATCCATTAGAATGTGCAATATCCTCCTAAAAGGTCATTGTATCGTAGCTGATACTACGTGTCACCTTGTGGACTAAGGTGAATCGCCGTCATTATTAAATTATAAAATATTTAACCGTAGTTGTAAATCGTCATGTATAAAATACATTCATTCCTCAAGGTCAAGTATGTAATCACAAGTTATATAATTATGCCTTGGGTACAATAACGTTACAATATCAGTAGATGTTTGTATTTATTTATTTGGGAAATGAGGTGTATATCTCAATTATTATTATTATTATTATTATTATTATTATTATTATTATTATTATTATTATTATTAATAATATTATTTTGTAATTTGGCTGACTTTACTCAAGATGACTTAGAAGTATTAATCATAGGGAGGGATGAAACTAGCAAAAGAGTGGGTGGAAAAAACAACAAAGAGCCCTCAGAAAAAAGGTTTTTGAACATGCCCGAACCAAGGCCCATTTAGCGGCAGCAAGCATTGTAGCCAATGTTAAAGATGACACCTTAACACAGGTTATAGTTACATTGTCTGGCTACATTGTGTTTGTCACTTTTTTCTCATGCGTTCCGGTACCTGAGAGCCCCCCGGAACACCCCCCCTCTCGCGCTCACTATGTGTTCCGGGACCTCCCGATTTACACATTAAGCACTGCCTGTAGGTAACAATCACACGCACCTGCAGGTAATTAAAAAGCGGCCAGTGACTCCTCTCGTTCCCTGAGTGTAAATAAACCAATAAATACGTGTTTTCTCTTTTTTTCAGCACAAACGTGCCTTACAAACAAATATCAAATCGTGCGTTTTAAAACAAATACAAATCATATTAGTGAATAAATCAAATAAATAAAACAAATATACACTCAGTGCAATATCAAATACATACATAACATTGTTTATTTACACTCTGGTACAGAAAGAAAAGCCAGAACACTTAGGTTTTTTTTTTGTTTTTTTTTTAAATCGCTCTTCCTGCAGTAATTTAGAGGACCTCAAAGCCCAGTTGAAACAGAATTTAAAGTTATAAGTGTAACAGGTTGTCAGGATGTTAACAATGAAAAGAAACTCATTATTTATGCAGTTGTATCAACACGTGACGACGTATAACGCTATATTGTTCAGAACCCCGCTACTTCCTCTTTAGGGTATTGAGAAGTCACAGATTATAATAACAGAATTTACACAATCCACAGTGGATTTGTGTCCTCTAAGACATTTGAATCAGAACCAGTATTCAGATTCAGTCTGTGAATACGACCTGGGACAGTAAAAAATCAAAAATAACATTAAATACTAATATGTTATCTTTCAAGATGGGGAATATATTTTTAATCCAGAATATCAAAGTGCTTCCAATTCTTTGACTGCAGCACGAGGGGGAAGGGATGAGGACAAAACGACCCTACACTAAACCCAGAATATTTCGTCCAGACAAGTTATACGTAGATACAGATTGGGTATAGGCACTATAACAGAGCTGTGTGATCTGCTTAAGTTTGATTTAGAATCACAAACAGGCCGCAGTCACGCTATACTTGTACCTGTAAAGGTTACAGTATCCATTCATTTTCATCCATTTTCATCCATCCAGACAACAGCTGGCGACAGATCAGGTCTCTGTCAGTCTTCTATGTCAAAGATACTGACTGATGCCACAGATGCACTTCTCCATAGGGCAAGGGTATATACTATTTCTAATTGGGGGTGTGGAACAAAATAGAACCAAACCCAAATACCATCAGTTATCTGGCTTCCCAAACGTGCTGGGTGTAATAGATTGCACACATGTTGCAATATCCCCAGATTCAAGGAATACAAACATCATCATTCTTTAACTGTGGAGGTTTTATGTGATGCTCAGTGTATTATCACGGATGTCGTTACTAAGTACCCTGGCTCATGCCACCACTCATTTATCGTGGAGAACAGTGCCTTTTTCAGAAAATTAGAACAGGGGCTTATAAGTGGAGGCTGGCTAATTTTAGAATATATTAAATACATAATTAACATATGACCATTCGAAAACATATGTAACAAACACATATTAATGTTAAACATTTTTATTATGATTTTTCACAAACACACATAAGCATTCAGATATTGCATGTAAAGAATGTGAATATTAATATTGGATCAAAGAATAAATACATTGAGATACTGCATTATTATTGATATTAGTATTAATCGAGATGTATAATTAGGTGGCAAAAAAAACAAAAAAAACTCTCAGTGCAAATGCACTGCAACCTCTATTTTCTCCCTAAAAACGCGCCTTCTGAAAATCAGGCTGTAACTATCTAAAACGAATAGGAAACAATTTAATACTTCATTCAAGCTCCTGAATTAAAAGTATGTTTTTTATTTCCGGTTTGGTAACTTTAATGGGTGTGTTTCGCCTTTCTGAAAATAATTGTGCTACTGACGAAGGAATAAATAGCTTTGAGAATTTGGCCGACATTCTTAAAATAAATAAATAAATAAATAAATAAATAAATAAATAAATAATGGTAAACTGAACTGTAACAATGAGTGCTCAGACTATTTCGACTATTTGCATGTTGAAGCTTGAGAATAACGAATACAAAACACATTACAGTACCTGGAGGTTCAACCTTTCATTCACAAAAAAAAAAAAACACATTAGCATATCACTTTACATGAAAAAGTATCACATGTTAATTGACAACAGCTATATATAGATATATAGCCTAATCATTTAAGGATAATCTGATTTGCTGTTTAAACTGACCACTTTTCTCAGATTCATTAATATAAAAACACATCTATATGTTGAGGCACCTGTCATCAATGCCCACTTTTTTTCTGCCTCGTGCAGTTCACCTGTACACCTGCGCTGTGTTTGTACTAATACACAGCAGCTCGCAGCATTGCGTATACTACGATAAAACAGCGGTGCTCTCGTTAAAATGGTTCATACTTTAAAACCATTCATAAATATAAAGAACTAAACAAAACATACGCAATACGATTAAATATGAGGTCAATCTTACTTCAATACGACTAAATATGAGGTCAATCTTATTACAATAGCTGACCTGCAAGAAACATAATTCATCACAAGACCTTTTCAAACATCACAAATATGGGAATAAATAAAAACAAAAAGACATAATTAATATTTCAGGCTTTTTTGTTTGGTTTCAATGAATGATTACCTGGTAAGCATCTTGGTTTTCCTATTATTATTATTATTATTATTATTATTATTATTATTATTATTATTATTATTATTATTATTATTATTATTATTATTATTTTTGCGTTTACAGTTACTTTTCTGAGTTTGTCCAAACAAATCTTTCCAGAAGCACACTTTTTGTGAAGAGGCTGTAAGTTGTATGACAAAGCAGAGACATATTAACGGGTTTAGTACAGGTTTGTTCGACTCACAATAAACGTGTGCCGACAGTTATTTCTATTGAAATTAATAAAAACGACACAGGTGTTGCTTGAGTTTTGGAAAATGTCAATTCTGCTTACGCGCGTTAACAGGAGCAGTTTGCAAAAAGCGCAGCAAAGTTAAAGGCAATAAAAGCCAACTTCGTTCAATAAACTGCAATGTTCCAGTGTTGCTGATTATGTTTTCTACACGGGCTGATCACGAGGTGCAGCATCTGAAGCGCATTAGTTTCTGGAAAGCATGTTTGAAATCCTCGTTCGACATGGTGTAAATGATAGGGTTAATTAAAGAGTTTATATAACCCAGCCAAGTGAAAAAGTTAAAGAGGGCTGGGTGGAACCAGCAAGTCATACAGATAGGGTAGACCAGGGTTATAATGAAGAAGGGCAACCAGCATATAATGTAAGCTCCCAAAATGATACCCAAAGTTTTAGTGGCCTTCCGTTCCCTTGCAGCCGAGATCCTCTTCCTTTCCAAAAGCGCATCAGACACCGTCACCTGGACGTGGTGGTTTAGGCACACTGGAGCGCCGGTGTCACCAGAGGAGGATTCTTGTGCTCTGCATGTCAGGAGCGTCGTTGAAGCTGCTGATCCAGGTGAATCGGTGAGTAAATGCGCTGATGTCAGTCTTTTGCCTGATTTTTTCGGTGCCTGTTTTAGAATCCTAGCTCGGGCTTCCACGTAGATCCTCCCATACAGAACAAGCAACAATAACGTCGGGATATAGAACGCTCCAAAGGTGGAATAGAGTGTGTAAAAAATGTGATCAGTGTTCACCATGCATGAAGTGACCTCTTCAGCTTTAGCATGACGCCAGAACAAAGGCGGCAGCGATATGGAGATTGCAATGACCCAGACCACTGCAATCATCCCGGCTGCCCTTCCCCGCGTCCTCTTCCTGGAATATTCAACTGCATCGGTTATTGCCCAGTACCGGTCCAAGGCAATTATGCACAAGTGAAGTATCGATGCAGTGCAACATGTGATATCTGAGGACAGCCAGATGTCGCACACGATTTGTCCTAAAGTCCAAGTGCCACTCACTGTGTAGAGACCGCTGACAGGCATCACCAAAATGGATACTAAAAGGTCTGTGACGGCCAGCGAACCAATAAGGACGTTTGCAGGAGTGTGTAGCTTTCTAGTTTGATAAATAGTAACAATCACAAATCCATTGCACAGCATTGTAGCGAGAGTTATAAGTGATAGTGTTATTGCTAAACTGGTTTGAACAACCAAGTCCCCGACTCCGTCTTCCTTAGTGTCATTATTGTTATTTGGTGAATTCGTTGTCCAAGACTGATCGGATAAGACAGGTATTGGTTTAATCTGACTCGACTGCTCCATCCCTAAAAGCTCTTTTTCTTTTTATCGCTCGAACTATTTTTTCAGGTTTACTGGACCTGCTTTATACACATATACAAAATAAAATTTCGGTTTAAATGGCAGGCAGCATAACGTTTTAGATCTGTTTGCGGTATATCAAAATATATATTTGAATATATTCACAAACACTCACCATCTAAGACTCAGTATAAACTATAAATGTTTACCTTACTTCAGTGTAGTGCGGGTTATTTCTTCATTCATTAGGATTCCATTCCTTTCACATGAAACATGTTTTTCTATGATAGCATTTCCAATGCAGATGTTTCCGAGCGCACATTTCTGAGTCGTTGTGTTACCTTTGCTGCTTCACGAAGTTTACGTTCATTTTTGCTTGTACAGTCTCTTGGCCACTTTTGCACACTTGATGGCTTGACATGGTAGAAATATATTTCTTCATTTTACTGATGAATGTCTTCATTATTTAAAGGTAGCCTTCTTGTCATACTGTGCTTCGCAGTTCTGTAAATTGTGGTTCTCTCAATACCTGCGAGGTTGTATCGGTGCACGGCTGTGCACTTCCTTTTATACAGCCTTTCCAAGCAGAATTGTACCAGCGTTTACTGTGAAGGTGCTCTATCTCCGTTCCAAGGATGCGGGCGTCCTCTGGGTCCTAGCGCCGTCCTTTATGATGCATGGTCATTCTTGTATTATCATGAAAATATATTATTTCGCATTACATATACTCAGTGGTAGCGTCCTAAATCTTAAAGTACCGGAACGACAATTAAAATATAGATTTTTCTAAAACAAATGATACGAATTCACGTTTTATTTGTAATTTAATTTTTGGTGACCTGTAATAGGACGGATGAGACATTTAGGCTACTCTGACAGGTGCTGCCAGATTGTCGTTTTTCCAGCCAAATTTGGTTTGTTTTGAAAATATCTAGCGGGTAAATGTTGGACTTTTGGGTTAATTGGATGTATAACTGTAACCAGATCAACTATCACAATATATTAATAATTGGTCAAGATAATCTAATGCAACAGAGTACATTGAATCTGGATATGAACACATTTACACCCAGCCTGGGATAGCATTTAAAAGGCTGTGATATTTTCTTGTGTAAAGGTGCATTTTTATTTATTTATTTTTGACTTGATTATTTATTTATTTATTTATTTATTTATTTAGCAGAAACCCTTACCCAGAGTGAACAAAACACACACATTCACAGTACAAAGAATCACATTACAGAATATCACATTACAGAGAAGAGCAGTTGTAAAGTACATTAAAATCAGTAGTAAAAAAGATAAAATTCAAATAAGAGCAAAAAATAGAGAATTCGGTAAATAATTACATGCAAGAGCGGGTTTGACTAAGAGCAGTTAACTTATAATAAAAAATATTTGCTTATAGGAGTAAAGTACAGTATGAGCACATAGTGAGTATGATGAATGGATGAGAATGATTTAAAATAAGAGCAATTACAAAAAACCTGAGTACAGATACCTTTAAGAGTAAAGTGAAATACAAAATACAGGAGGTAGTTATAATTAAGAGCTGTAGTAGAATACGACAAGATATGGAGCAGTTCAGTACAAGTACAAGCTGATGCAAGTACTGGTATAATTGGGTGCCATATAGCCCAGTATAGTCGAGAGTTGAGGTTTGCAGATGCTGTCTGAACAGGTGTGTCTTGAGGAGGCACCACAAAGTGGTCAGGGACTGAGCAGTCCTGATATCCATGGGTAGGTTGTTCCACCACTCAGGGGCAAGAGTGGAGAAGGAGGTGATGTAGTGAAGAGTTTGCGGATGTCTGTGATTTCGGAAGAGAAGAAGTAGGCAAAGTCATCAGCCAAGATAGAGGAAGGTAGAAGAGGGGGGGGGGGCTAAGGAGGGAGGAAAAGGTAGAGAAAACCTTACGGGGATTGTTAGTGGAAGACTGAGTGAAAGTAGGAGCATTTGATGAGTGTAGAAGAGATGGAAGAGAGGAATGAGAGCCAAGTCAGCAGGGAGACTTTCTTCCATTTCTTTTCAGCAGAGCGCACTATAACTAAAATGTGACAGTGAACTGCTCAATAAACTAATACCCAACACAGTGTTATCTGAATTGTTACATTGGTGTTTTGGGATACGTATGGTCTGGAGAGGATTTCCAATGAGCAGTAAAAAATGAACTTCAACCCTGTAATGCAAATTTCTGTATCACATCTGATACAGTGCTACAGTCACCTCTTTATATTATTATTTTTTAAATTCAGCCTCATAAAATTAGTATTTTTTATATGCAGTACATTGGGCCTCATTTATGAAGCACAGTTCTGTCCCGATTAACGCCGCCACCTCATTTGCATTGAATTAATGATGTTTACGTATGCAAAGCAGCATGTTAAACACAGATAATGAACTGCCATACATTCATGAGTTATTCACGAAGGTCTGACAAGAATTTTGTGCTGGCAAAAATGACCCAAAAACTCCACCGATAGAATGATGCCACAAAGCAGAGAATAGGCAGCGCAAGCTGTGTACGATTTTTTTTTGGGGGGGGGGGGGGGGGGGGGAGGCGAAGATTCGTCAGTGGGGTTTTTTGGTGTTCTAGCTAAAACAAATGTATTGAGTTAAAATTGAACATCATTAAGGCCCTGCCAAAAAATAAGACAGCTTTTCATTGTCTTATTTAACAAAACTTCGAGAGGGACATTCGAGGAGAATGTATGTGATTGTCGAATGTATGCTCCTATTAGCGATTCTCAAGAAGGGGAATTTGGGTATTCAAGTTTATTCTAACAAAGTGATTCTCCTGTTTCCGTTTTAAATTCAACTCTGAGAATACACTCGAATAGACATCTTGAATGCTTCATTACACACCAATACGCCCCTTTTGAAATCCCACATGTGATTCTCATTGTCAAAATTTCATTTTGGTCGAATGTGGTCACCTAGTCAGGAGATGTTCAATTCATTCTCCTGATTTATATAAAGGATTCTGAATGGTACTTTTTGTATATAGCTGAAATAGAGGTTTTTCCACTGTTTCTGGAAGCTGTAATGCAGTGCTAGAGAACAGACTAGGCAAACGAGGCACAATCAAAACAGAGAAAGAATATACCGTCCCAGAGTCAACTTTGTTGATTTGCCAGCCAAGGATGTTAGGATTAGGGTCAGACTAGACAAGGCTATGATTGTGGCTCTCTGAGGCGATTAAGGATGATGATTTATACTAGTGTCTGTCACTACCTGTTCATCTTAAAGTGGTTTGGGTTTCTACATCTCTGGGTCGCTTCAGCATCCTGGGGGAGATAGGGTGGGCAATAGTCAAGTCTCCACAGCCTGTACTATTAATTAACTACTGTGTGAAGGGGTAGAAAAGCCTGCAACCTGCTCTCAACCACAATCACCAACCAGAGGCTGGAAACCATTAGAGACTCACACACTGATGTAATACGTAAATAAACAGCAGGTTTATTTGCAGCACATGATACAAACAGTTCTGAGCACAGCTTTACAGAATACAAATAGTTGCAGGCAAACGCTTCAGGCACAGAGGTACAAACTATACGTTCTCTTCCTCTCCCCTAGCACTACTATTGCCACCCTTATTTTCTGTCACGCTGGCTTCCTGAACCTGTAAGTTCTCTAAATGATTTTATTACTTACGGTGTTTGACCTGCATAAGTCACCGCTCCTGATGAGCAGACAAACTGACCACCTCCCTCTCCTCTAAACCATTGCCCTTATATATGTGCTACAACCCCACCCACTAATACACAGATAGTTTATTGTTTACATTTTACTTGTTTTATAGAAACACTCAATGTATTTACTATTGTATACTCTGTACAAAAATATTCTCTATAACAATAATTAACAAAAACAGAAATACATATTTAAAAACCATTTAACCCATCTTTCGGGTAAGCTTTTGTTTATTTTAAACAGTGATGGTTTTCCAGCACATACTGCGTTGACGAAGAGGACACAGGATTATATATAGGGTAGGGTGGGGTAAGAGGCCTACGTGGGGTAAAAGGTCTTTTTGTCATGGTGTTAACAGGAAATTATGTCATCAGCTATAATCAGTTAGAGGCACCTGCTGTCAGTGTTTGAGGCGCAACAGACACCCACATGTGAGTATTTCTCAATCCTTTTACTTTCATGACTAACTTTTATAATATTTTTTTTCAATTCTGTTGCATGGTTTGAACACTGTGAGGCCTGCAGGTTCAAGGGGGTATATTAAAATCTATGAATTGAACTATTGGCTTCATGATAATGTTGTGTTTGTGTTGGTGCTAATTATGCACAGGCCTTAAAACAATGAAAACAAAATGTAAGCTAGGAGGGGTTTTTTTTGAGAAAATATGACACTTTGTAACATATTACTAGGATAAGTTTATTTAGCCCTCCCCAAATTCTACAGTGACTATCTAGCTAGGCCCTAATGTAAGTTTGTCAAGGGCAGCTATAGCACAGTCACAGCTTGTGTTGTAGTTTGACTGAAAAAGTGTGTACAATGAAGAATGACAAAGTTAAAGTTACAGAATTGTAATAAATGAGATTGTTCAATACTAAGTAGCCTAGATTTCCAGTCATTTCCAAGTCTGATCTTGGTATTTGTCTCCAAGATTAAAATATTTATACCTTTTTCTTTCTTTCAAAAAGTAGCATTTAAAACTCTCCCATATCAACCCGTTGGATGATGAAAGATTATTAATTCATAGTCACAGTGTCACAATCGTAGCACTTGGAAGCTATACTGTTACTCATTCTGTTTCCTTTTTTAGTTGCTTTTTCTTGCCCTCGCCCATAAAAAGGTATATTATTTTGCCATATCCATGTTCATGTTCTGTGGAATTATCATTCTGATAATGGTTCTTATTGGTGTTATAATTAACATGTTGTTAATAAAAGATCATTAAAATGTGTTAAAACGTTTGAGTGAAGTGTGTTTTTGAGTGAACATATATTGTGGCATGTGAGGGTAAGAAGCCCCCATGGGGCTTATTTAAACGCTATATTTAAATAGTTGTAGCAGCACGCGGGGACGTGGAACAATATAAAGCAGTAGCATTTTTTTCTCCTCATTAGTTGGGTTCATTACCAGTACATTGATTCATTAATATTTTCATCACTACTTATGGTAAGTGCATCAGCATCACTGATTGGGATCCATGGGTCCAGCAGTCTGCATAGTAGAACCAATTCTACAAATTTGAATGTTTGAGACTAGAGCCCAACGTGTTCATGCGATACTACGATTTGCTGTAACTGTAAGTAGACTAAGATAAAAAGTTTCAGTTTAAAATAATATTGTATTATCTACGTGTCCTACAACAATGTGAAGCCTACAACGCATCAGCATGGTTTGTTTTGTACGTGTAGGATAGACTAAAAAAATATGAATTAATATGTTTGTACACATTACATTATGTTAAAATATAGATATGTACAATAGGCTTAAACAGTACAGTAGTAAAATCAAATGACTACCTAGCAGGCTTTTTTGTGTGTGTGTCTATCCTACATGTAATACAATACAAAACAAACCATGCTGATGCATTGTAGGCTTCACATTGTTGTAGGACACGTAGATAATAAAATATTATTTTAAACTGAAACTAAATTATTTCAGCATATTTTTTTCATCTCTCTCTCATATTTGTATCCCTGCCGCCACCAGTAAGTAAGCTCCTTCACCTGTTGTCAATAGAATAAATATCATGCGCAACTTCAGACCTGTTGTCACCCACAATTGGTATGCTAATTGGAATTTTTCCAACAGGTATTTTTCCTTCTAATTAGTTAATAAATAGGGCATGACACTTTGGGAAATACCATGCATAGTCACCTCTGTTTTCCTCCCGCAATTCTGACCAAATTACTGCAGCTTAGTAAATGAGGTCCATTATGTGATGCTGGACAGGAAAAAAAAAAGTTTGTATAAGAAACGGAATCATGTTACTAAATATAGTATGTTTTCGGATTTCAAAAATGCTTGGGCACTACAGGGTTAACTTGTCTTGAACTGTGTAGTCTTCAAGGGGTCAGTTTCCTTCCCTGGACCATGCTGTTCTATACTGGCTTACACTGTCGTATGTAATACATGAATTGCTCCAATACAAACTCAAAACTGCCTCTCAAAACACTCGGCTCCACACAACATGCTGCTCTCGATATACAGTCTGACTTCAAATCACTGTGACATGTGCTAAAGATTACTCCACAGTGTGTCCCAATAGGGTCACAGCTAACACAATTGGATTGGATTTCAAGATTTTCCATTATCGATAATAGACACAATACCAGATCTATTACACAAGAACTCTGGAAACTTCAAATTCTGAATTATAACAGGACAACTTTGTAGTAACATTGGGGCCTTGCTGTTTTATACTGCAATAGGAACTAGTGGCAACATGAATAAACTTTGCTTGAGTGACTGATGTGTATGCTGCTCCTCGATACCCCCCTGATGAATATGGTAGCAATTAACTATTCAATAAAATGTGGAAAACATAGACTTCCAAAAATAATATATACGTGCAATTGTGCATCTCAATTCATTTTATTTAATGGAAACCTGTCTTCATTTACTGTAGGTTTTGCTTCTCAGACAGGAGAACATGAAGAATTATTCCACTATTTTACTTCTATCCACAGTTTACATGCCTAGCTCTGAAATATAACAGAATGGCACCAAATTACATACCTAATATACTACAGTGTATACCTTGATCTTTTTCAGTATATTTAGAGTTTATATACAGTAACTGTCATTTAAAGCATCATTTTAAACTATTGTCTTCTAAAATGTGGTCTTCTATCATCTACACTGAAATACATCATTTCAAATCCATCACATGTTGCCAAAGCTATGATTACATCACTGGAATTATACATAAAATACAGTGTGAACCAATGCTTTACATATTGGAATTGCTCATGCAATATAAGATGAGAATGTTTTACCACACTTTTAAATTGTATTGTTCACTGAAACCAAATCATTCCCCAGCATGCCAATGTATCTTCAGAACAAAGTTCTAGCAGTAAGAAATCTGATATATAAATATCCAGTTTAAAACTTATTCAGGAACATAATCATTGATGTTTGCTAATGTGCAGTTGTGGCAAAGTGGTTTGCTGCGTGCAGGTGTATGGGTGATGCAGTGCTCAAGACAAGGACAAACAACACAGTACTGGGGAAGTAATGGTTCATTTATATGTAATCCACAGTCTGACAACAGTAAATAATATGTGATAACAGGCAGTACACAGCATAGGGTTATTGCTCTGTTTAATCCACGGGTTCAGTCCTGATATATAATCACCAACAATAAACACAAACAAAATCACAAGTCCATAGTGCTTGTGGTGCAAATACAATTAATCTTCAAGTGCAGTGTTCTCCGGGTTTCGTGCTGGCCTGTAGTGACAGCTCCAGATCGTGTTAGCCGTCTAATAACAACAAACAAGTATTTTTAGACACGACAAAACAAACAAAACACTCACGATAACAATACCGGTTCTCCTTCTGCTTCAGCGTTAACCATAACAAAGAAACAGATCACCTCGCTACGTCCCCTTATATACCGTCAATCACGCCCCCTTGGTTAACGATTGCAACCGCTCCTCCAATCCGTGGCTGCCACATCGTTTCCCTGGTCGATGAGTTAGTCTACCGCCCCTTTTTAGATGGCCGACTTCCGCCTAACCCTGAGAATTAATTGTCTGGCCATCCAGTCCAGGGCACTCTGTTCCCTTTACACAGCGCCCTCACAGGTCGGGAGGGAGATTTATCACAACAGTGAATGATGTTATTATTATTATATTTTACTTCTTTACCTTTCTACAGATCATACAGAATATCTTTTGTTTACAGTGTTATAAGGGCTATATTTTCAAAGGGTTTACTCCAGTCTTTAATTAACTCCTACTTTTTGGAGGAGAAAAAAATGCTACTGCTTTATATTGTTCCACGTCCCCGAGTGCTGCTACAACTGTTTAAATATAGCGTTCCACGACCCCGAGTGCTGCTACAACTGTTTAAATATAGCGTTCCACGACCCTGCGTGCTGCTACAACTGTTTAAATATAGCGTTCCACGACCCCGCGTGCTGCTACAACTGTTTAAATATAGCGTTCCACGACCCCGCGTGCTGCTACAACTGTTTAAATATAGCGTTCCACGACCCCGAGTGCTGCTACAACTGTTTAAATATAGCGTTCCACGACCCCGCGTGCTGCTACAACTGTTTAAATATAGCGTTCCACGACCCTGCGTGCTGCTACAACTGTTTAAATATAGCGTTCCACGACCCTGCGTGCTGCTACAACTGTTTAAATATAGCGTTCCACGACCCCGAGTGCTGCTACAACTGTTTAAATATAGCGTTCCACGACCCCGCGTGCTGCTACAACTGTTTAAATATAGCGTTCCACGACCCCGAGTGCTGCTACAACTGTTTAAATATAGCGTTCCACGACCCCGAGTGCTGCTACAACTGTTTAAATATAGCGTTCCACGACCCCGAGTGCTGCTACAACTGTTTAAATATAGCGTTCCACGACCCCGAGTGCTGCTACAACTGTTTAAATATAGCGTTCCACGACCCCGAGTGCTGCTACAACTGTTTAAATATAGCGTTCCACGACCCCGAGTGCTGCTACAACTGTTTAAATATAGCGTTCCACGACCCTGCGTGCTGCTACAACTGTTTAAATATAGCGTTCCACGACCCCGAGTGCTGCTACAACTGTTTAAATGTGGCGTTCCACGACCCCGAGTGCTGCTACAACTGTTTAAATATAGTGTTCCACGACCCCGAGTGCTGCTACAACTGTTTAAATATAGCGTTCCACGACCCTGCGTGCTGCTACAACTGTTTAAATATAGCGTTCCACGACCCCGCGTGCTGCTACAACTGTTTAAATATAGCGTTCCACAACCCTGTGTGCTGCTACAACTGTTTAAATATAGCGTTCCACGACCCCGCGTGCTGCTACAACTGTTTAAATATAGTGTTCCACGACCCTGCGTGCTGCTACAACTGTTTAAATATAGCGTTCCACGACCCCAAGTGCTGCTACAACTGTTTAAATATAGTGTTCCACGACCCCGCGTGCTGCTACAACTGTTTAAATATAGCGTTCCACGACCCTGTGTGCTGCTACAACTGTTTAAATATAGCGTTCCACGACCCCGAGTGCTGCTACAACTGTTTAAATATAGTGTTCCACGACCCCGAGTGCTGCTACAACTGTTTAAATATAGCGTTCCACGACCCCGAGTGCTGCTACAACTGTTTAAATATAGCGTTCCACGACCCCGCGTGCTGCTACAAATGTTTAAATATAGCGTTCCATGACCCCGTTGACCCAAAGAGTACAGTGTATGCTGTCAATCATCCTTATCTCTGTTACATTACACTATGCAAGCAGTACTGAAGTGTCATTCAGCACAATAGGCTCCTCTACAGTGTCAGTCATCAGACTGTATCAGCAATGGGGAAAAAGAGGGGGCAGTGGTCACCAAGTTAAAGTGGTCAAACAGTTAAAGACTTATCAGGTCTGAAATATGAATGACTGAATGTTTTAACGTCCCTTGTGACACCTTCCAACAACCTGTGGAGTCTGTGCCCTGTCGTGTCAAGGCTGTGATCAGCTTGCTATAGATGTAATGCAATTCTATTTATTATCTGGCATGTGAAATAGACCATTCGGTGCACTCCCACTATCTTTCTAGACATTTGACCTTTTTTTTTTTTTTTTTTTGGTACAACAACTGTAAATGATGTCAAATGAAACTCAACCCAGTTTACTCAACCCAACTTCATATGCCAATGCTGTAACCCAGATTACAGCATTGGCATATGAAAAATTGTCAGCAATGACTCTTGGGCAGAGGGTTGTAAAAGGCCAGACAGGAGTTATTTTTCCATGTCCTACAGTATTTGATTTAACCCCAGTGTGGTCAGGCAATAAGAATGCTTACTGCTGCAATAACACGCGTTGGGAATTCTAATGATATACTCTTAAGAATAAGACTGAAGGAATAACCTGTGTAATGATGAAGTCTATGTACAGTATGTATCAGTAAATATATTCTCTCTGTGAATGAGGCTGTTTGAGCTTTTCTAAAAATCATCCGCTCTGCAGTCAGAGTGACATAGTTGCCAGCACACACACACAGGGGTCTATGTACTAAGAGCCGGCAAGCGCAAGCAGATGCGGGTGCGTGTTTAATTTGAGCTGCCCAAGTGCGCATCTCAAAAGTTGTGGGCTATGTATTAACTGTGGAGTGTTGAAAACTGCACCTGTGAATGTGTGCCGGAGTATTTCAATGAAGTGAATGCGCAGCACATCGGAATAGTGTGGGCTCTGGATTTGACTGAAGGGGGAATTGTGTGGCTGTTGCTTGAAATCCTGTCACCGTGTCCAATACCCCTTTCATACACAAATGCCAAAACTAAGCAGCCTCAAAGGTTTAAAAAATTCTTTAAAAATATCCATTCACACAGCAAGAAAATGCCATCATAACCCTTTCACACAGGCAAAGGTACCTTGACAGATCGTTCTCATGCCTAAACTTCACTTCAACAAAATCTTTTTGTTTTTTTGACACCCTGCAATGCGAATGCATTATATTGCAAGCCAATATACACCAGATCTCACATTGTGTTAATACAAGATACTGCACCTAGGTGCAACTCCTTATACTTAAATTTGCTCCTCGCTATCTATATATATAAATTATGTTTTTATTATTCATTTCTTAAAACCACATTCTGCATTTCCATAAGTGACAGTACTATTCAGTAATGTTTACATTTCCTTTAACAGGTTAAAAATGTGGGGATAGACTGGGGGGGGCTGTTATAAATGTGGGGAGAGACCGGGGGGGGGGCTGTTATCAATGTGGGGAGAGACCGGGGGGGCTGATATAAATGTGGGCAGAGACCGGGAGGGGGGGGGGCTGTTATAAATGTGGGGAGAGACTGGGGGGGCTGTTATAAATGTGGGGAGAGACCGGGGGGGCTGTTATAAATGTGGGGAGAGACCGAGGGGGCTGTTATCAATGTGGGGAGAGACCGGGGGGGCTGTTATAAATGTGGGGAGAGACTGGGGGGGCTGTTATAAATGTGGGGAGAGACCGGGGGGGCTGTTATAAATGTACAGAGAGACCGGGGTGGGGCCATTACACTGTAAATGTGGGGAGAATAACCGGGGGGAGCTGTTATAAATGTGGGGAGAGACAGACTCAAGAAATGAATTGCACCTTATTGCCCAGTTAATATAAAGAAGAAACTTATTGAGATGAACTGCTTTTTTCTTTTCTAAGACCACCACGGGAACGATTACAGAGAGAAGCAGTGAGACAAAAGCAAACTATTACATTTAAAATGAGCCCAGCATCAAATTACGGCATTAGCTCACACTGTATAGTTTATGCTTCAGATAGCAAATTATCCATTTCTAAGGAAAAGGAGCTGCTGAATTGCTTAATATTATCAGATAATACATTATACATTAACAAAAGTTAATTTCCCCAAAATGAGCATTATAATTTGAATTTTTAGTTTTATCAGTAGGTATATGTTTATTGTACAGTATAATGCTTCACAGTTGTTGTGTATTACAGTACATTCGTGTGAAAGAATATGTACAGGCTCAAAGCAGTGCATCAGGGGCACTTATTTCTCTTTTTTCTGTAACTTGCTGAATGACACCCTGGAAAATATTTATTGTTATTCTTAATACATATTTTTCTTACTAAGCCAAAATCGCTATATATATTTATATTTTCAAAATAAATGTACACTATACTTCCCAAAAAGGTGACATGGGACTATTACAGTTATCACTAGGCTGAAATTATGATTTAAGTACACATTTTTCAAAAAGAGAACTGACATCCTCTGGAATATTTATTACCTATGCTCCAGGGAAATCTCTTGTGATCAGGAATTTCATTTTTTAACGGGTTCTGTGACACATCCCTTCAGACAGCAATGCACATTACATACACACATTACAGCTTCAAAATGACAGAGCAATCTTTGGACTGAGTCATTTACATTTCAAGTTTTTACAATTGCAGGTCACCGCTGTTATGTATTGGTTAAGGTTCTTTACGACAGTTAATGTAGGTACTGTGACGCGTGATGAAATGGGACTTTACGACAAGAAGTAGAAAGCAATGGATATGTAAGCTAGCAGGCATATTTGCCTCTGCGTGATCGAGTCTTAGCAAATGAACAGTTAAGCTTAATGCACAAACGTTGTACCTGAGTATTTCAGTTATTTGGACATATGTGGAGATATCCACCAGGCACCATACCATCAATGTTTCCTTCTGGTGGTTTATGACTTGCAGTGATTGCAACAAGTGAAGTAACTTCAATAGTTGTCATTAATCACATTGACACCTTGTTTTCATGATGGGGTCTGCCGCAAACCATCATAACAGACAATGGACCCCAGTTCACCTCCCATGTGTTCCAACACTACCTGAGAAGTAAAGCTATTGAGCATGTGACTACTTCACGCTATCACTCCAAAGCCAATGGTGGTTTGAGGGGTTCAATGGAACCCTGAAAAATGTACTTAGAACCAACATGCTGGATGGAAAGACTTTCTCGACAGCTCTATTTACCACATTACAACACTATAGGGCCACCCCACAAGCTACTACTGGAGTTTTCCATCAATACTGATGGTGGGCAGAAATCACTGGCTTCTGTTGGATCAGATTTGAAAACTTCAACCATCAGCACTACCAGTTGGAGTTAGGAGCAGGGTAGCTGAGAGACAAAGAGCAACAAAGACATATACAGACCACAATCACCATGCGCATAGGGCAGATGTGAAGGAAGGCCAGTGGGTGAGAATCAAAAGGCCACGACGAGGCCAGAAACTGAAGTCGCAATTTTCTGCTCCATTGCAAATACTCAAGAAATTTGGAGAAGCCACGTACGAGCTTCAGGATGGCTCCAGTGGAATTTCAGTAGGTTGGTCAGGGTGGCTGCGCCAATGGGAGGAGTAGTGGAGCCTGTGGATCCTGTACTGGTGGATGATGGGAATCTTGTGCCGGTGCCCAGGGAAGGAGATGCTCTGGATGGACCTGTTTGAGTTGGCAGCCCCCACAGAGATTCAGAGACTGTGTTACAAACTTTCCTGGTTTGGAGGGGGGAAATATTATATATTGGTTATGGTTCATTACGACAGTTAATGTAGGTACTGTAAAGTGTGACGAAACGGGACTTTACGACAGGAACTAGAAAGCAATGGATATGTAAGCTAGCAGGTATGTTTGTCTCTGCGTGATAGAGTCTTAGCAAATAAACAGTTAAGCTTAATTCACAAACACAACAGCCAACTTCAATTTCCAATTGTTATTATTATTTATTTCTTAGCAGACACCCTTATCCAGGGTGACTTACAATTGTTACAAGATATCACATAATTTTTACATACAATTACATTATTTTTTACACATTCTTTTTACATACAATTACCCATTTATACAGTTGGGTTTTTACTGGAGCAATCTAGGTAAAGTACCTTGCTCAAGGGTACAGCAGCAGTGTCCCCCACTGGGGATTGAACCCACAACCCTCCGGTCAAGAATCCAGAGCCCTAACCATTACTCCACACGGCTCCACATTGTTCTAGCATGAATGTTCTTTTTTGCATAGCATATAAGGGACTTGTGCCCAACCTGAAATGGAAGTTGATTTCAAACATGCTGTGCAGTATAGTACAAGTGTTTTTTGTGTTGTAAATCAATCCCCCCCCCCCCCGATAACAGCATCTATATATGACATTTCCACGAGCACATTTTGAATATTTTTTAACCTTTTCAAACAGCAGTGAAATGCAGTTTCAGGAAGACACCTGGCACCTTGGTTTCTGGCTGATCAATAGATAAGTGTTTCCTTAGATCCCTGCATAATCTCATGTTGTCTGTGTGATGCAGCATTAGACAAGCTGTTGGGAGTCCTCCTGTCCAGTCTGTTATTTGCAGTGATGTGCAACAGAAACAACAGAGTAAACCAGTTTTTACCTGTTTGAAGTAACAGGAGACAGATAAACTGGGTACAGGAAATATAAATCATTAGGTTCCTTACTCTTCTCATTCATGAATTATCCATTGGTGTCCAATTAAAAAAAAAAAAAAAAAAGAGAAGAAAAATTTTGTAACATAACTCAGCTGACGATTCTCTGACCTATCACTTTAGCAAACGAATATGACCTTTGTCCCCTTATAATAACAACAAGGCATGAGTAGAGATACCAGAAATGCAATGACATGAACCAGATGTTGTAACTGTTCAGAGAGAAGATGCCTGATGAAGCAC
Source organism: Acipenser ruthenus (assembly GCF_902713425.1). Classification (NCBI taxonomy): domain Eukaryota; kingdom Metazoa; phylum Chordata; class Actinopteri; order Acipenseriformes; family Acipenseridae; genus Acipenser; species Acipenser ruthenus. The sequence continues at coordinate 3,656,853 of NC_081193.1, forward strand.
TGTGCCTCAGAACAATGGACGTGAGAAGACAGAAGTGGGTGCTGTGTGTGAACTCGTAAAAAGCTGTGATTTTGAATGTATTGAAGTGAGAGCACTGTATGTGAAATTGCACAAAGGCAATCAGTTTGACATCCTTGATGCTGGTTTTATAAGCAGATGGGAGTTCCTACAGTGTGCTGGAGCTGTATACGGTAAAGCACCATGACTATTATAATCATAAGGGTTAGCATTCCATGCTGCTACAGGTAGTGCTGGTTTAGAGGTATCAGTTATTGGGTTAAATTACTGGTTCTGTGCTTAAAGTCTAAATAGCATGTTGTTCCCAAAGACAACTATTAGTCTAAGCGGAAATAGCAGCTGGTGTAATTGGCGGTGAACACTATCCATCGTTACCTTTTTCTAGTGAAACCGTACTCAGAAAGTGGTCAGGTCACATCACTGAGGAACCCAAGTATCCTAGTAGCCCATATAAGCCATAATGCGCATTGGTACTGACAACGTTCCAGTGAAACAGACTTGTGTTATCATACAGTGTGGGGACATTATTGGGTTTTTTACGTAAATACAGTTTTACATTCACAGTTATCTGGGTACATTAATAGCCTTGAGATTTTGAAATGATGTGTTTGAAAAAACAATTATAATTATGTTGTCAGTGAAATAAGCCCTGGCTGTAAAATACCTTTCTTAAAATATCCAGCCCGTTTCAGTGACTGAGAAGAGTGAGGCAGCTTCAAAGTAGCAACCATTCAGCAATCTACAGACCTGTGTGTATGGAAATGAATGCTGATTTGTTTGTTGTTTTGGTTCATGTTGCAAATACATGTTCAAAGTTCCTTTTAGCTAGCTTAACAGACTGCAAGCTTATATGTCATGTTTCAATGATGGCTTGTTCCTTCCTGTTCGACTGTGCATTTAACAGGGGTGTTTTTTTGTTTGTTTGTTTTGTTTTTGTGAATCCACAAATGAGTATCCTTGAAACACCCCTGTTGAAAGAAAACAGTGCTTGTGAGGGTGTGAGAAACAAACTTCTCGTGTCAGAAACAGCAAGCCCTCTTATTTCTTGAAGGTCTTGTGCAAGCGCTGCCCTCAGCCTCTCTTTCCATGTATTATTTATTTTGATAAGTACAGAACAAAGTAATTCCTCTCAGGTGCAGTGTGACATTTTCAAAGTTACATGTAATTTAGCAGAGCTCGCTGGGGAGGAGAGTATGGAATTCCCTGGTGTTTGTTTCTGCTAAAATACGTGCCAGTGGAGTTGTTTGTGCTGCTTTTACTAAATCATCACATGACACTCTGACTGTTGAAAGATGCACTTGGGCAGAGAGCTGTGGCAGTGTTTTTCAACTGCCTCATAAGAGATTGTCCATGCAAGGCTGTGTGAGGGTGGCACCAACCATGAAATTAGACAGGAACATAAATACTTATACTGTAGCAGACTCAGAAAATAAGTTTGTCATGCTTTATTTAATTGTGGAAAGAGTAGAGAATCTTTAAGTAAAGTATTAAAGCATTAATGCTTGGCGCTTGTGACAGATGCTGGGGTACTAACTTCTCTTCACTGACAGTACTGTGTTTTTGTGAATTTAATTGGTGGTGATGGTTTCCCAGTGTATTTTAAGGATATTACAATATTGAATATATATCATTATTGTTAAGCCCTGTATCTGCACAGACATGTCAGGTAAAGTGTGCTTAATACATTATTAGGTATGAACAGCACATTTGTAAAGAAGCTTCATCTTTATCTTGGGGTGGACTAAGCAACCAAGACCCCAGCAGGTTAGTGGTTATGGTATCAATTTATTTTAGTGGCTACTGTAATATACTGTAGTCTAGGTCATGGGCATATGGGAAGTACTTTTATACTGTCAACACCTATCCTCTCTCCAGCAGAATCTACAGCAGCAAACGAAAAGTACTATGGTCTTCTTTTAAAGAAGTCTTCTATTTACCAGTCTCTCAGCAGAGCAGAGTATCCACAGTATTGTGGACACATCTCTAGGCTGAGGCAACCCAAACCATCAAATTCAGTTTCCCTTTGCAATAACAGCAAACATACAATGCTGTAGGTGTACTTAGTTTAATTAGAATTGGTACTTTTGTACAATCTGTATAATCCCCTAGAAATTAAACACACTTGGCCACAATCTAAAAATCCCAATTTTTTTTTTCAACAAGGAGAAACTGTTGCTGAAACACAACTCAGAATCAGAATTGTTTTCCCCCCGTATTGCAAAAGGGACAGATTTTAACTGAATGAAAAGGCATTTCAAATCATTGATGCCACAGTGTCCCAATTAATCCTCTTTAATTGAATTCTAACTCTGTAGCTGTCATACTGTTGCAGGTCCTATAATAGATTATTCCCTACACCCCCACTCGACCTCTCCGCTCCTCCTGCACTAGAAGACTGGCTCTACCTCCTCTACGCTCCCCTGACTCCAGAGCCCTCTCCTTCTCCACCCTCGCCCCACAGTGGTGGAATGACCTTCCTACAGATGTCAGGACTGCCCAGTCCCTGACCACCTTCCGGCGCCTCCTCAAGACTTACCTCTTCAGACAGCACCTGTAGAACTCCTCTTTTCCCTCTGGACACTTTATCACTCTTCCTTAATGCGCTTTACTTGCTCTTATCTGCTCCCTATTTTACTGCATTTAATTCTGTACTTTAGAGTACTGTAATCTGTCACAAGTGTTATTTAATCTGTAGTATTTTGTATTTAATTATATCCTGATGTAACTATCACTGACACTGTTATCTGCTCCGTTATTGAATACTTGTCATACTTGTACTTGCTAGAACCGAAGTCATTGTATTTTATCTTGCTCTTAATTGTATTAACACTTCTACTGTGATTCTTGAAATGTATTTTTGTTTACAATTACAATTGAAATCAGGATTTCAATTCTTTCAAATATTTTAGTGCATTAGTGTCAGATTTACACACCTCAGCAGCATGTACAGTTCATCATCTTTTCATTCTGTGGTCAAGAGACCATTTGAAAAAGAGTAACTGTTAAAGGCAAGAATATTATTGCAAAGAACTCTGTTAGCTTAGTGATGTGTTTAGTGAACCATAACACTGACATGATTCAACAACCTTGTAAAGCCCCTTGGAATACTCATGTTGCCACATTCCTTATCAGCAGTTGCAACTTAGGATAAGAGGCTTCTACATTCTTATTCTTCTATATTCTTATCTTGTGGGAGTACTAGGATTCTCATTGTACAAGAAAATATGTTTTAGCAACCAAGACAAACATAACAGATAACTTAAAGACTGTTTATTCTTATCTTAAGGGAGTGATAGGATTCTCATGGTGCCAGAGAATATGTGTTAAGAGTTTTCTCAGATTCGCACATACTCTTTTAATTTATATATATATATATATATATATATATATATATATATATATATATATATATATATATATATATATATATAAATATACTCGAAGCACACTCTTAAACTCAGGGGAGACGTTCAGGAGGACATAAAGATGTTTCGGACTCCTGTAAGTGGATCGTTTGTGCACTGAGCTTGCAACGTATCCAGATAATAATCAAGAAGCTCACACAGACTCATTCGATTTGAAGTTTTAACAGATCAGAGTAGTATTAGTACTACTTCAGTTTATTAAATGCTTAAAAATGGAGTAGTTACAGACTACGTCGAATCCCAACTGACAGGCAATCTGGGAGGTCCAGTGCCTTAATAGGTATAATAGCTTTAATACTTTAATACGTTTATGGTTATAACACGTTTTGCCCTTAAGCTATGCATGCATAAAGCTAAAAACGCCCACCGTTAAATTCTACCACATCCAATATATATCACTCTCTACAACTAAAACATAAATCCTATATCTTATAGCAATGCATCAATATAAAAGAGATATAGATTAAAAATCGTTCTTACCTTCCAGAATATCTATGGAAGTGTAGAATATAATGTTAGGACAGAAACTGTCTTCAAAGGCACAGACTTATAAATATGACACCAACAGCAATCAGTTGGATCAGAGATCTTCAGAGCATGGATCACATCAGCTTGTAGTTAACAAGTTGAGCGACACTTGACTGGGGTTTTAACTTGGTTTTAATAGAGTTTTTGCTTTGCTTCTTACGTCTGAAGTCTCAATTAAATCTCAAACATTAATCCGCCTTAACAGCTCCTGTCCTTCAAGTTAATAACATTTTCAAAACACCTGGTAACTCCTTCTATAAGATTAATTAGCCATCATCCCCTAGTCCACCTCTTCTACAGTACATCTTCAAAATATGTAAGGTGAACTTTTGATGTCATTCTTTTTTGGTACCAGGGAGTTCCTGAACACAGCATGCATGTGAATACAGTGCAAATATATGAAGAATACATAGAAAGATGTGTTTAATATATAACACCTACTTTGGTTTAATTATTCCAATCCTGGGTTAAAAATATATTTCCTGTTTAACAATTAACTAAAACATATTGGATAGACGGTCCATAGCAAACTTCTAAGCATGCAATTATATATCCAATTATTCTCACTTAAATCCAGTCTACCACGAACATAGTCAAAATATATAAGTCCCATTTTAGCTATTTAATGCTTTAAACTAAACTTACTCTGTTTTTTTACAAAAATCCTGTTCAGGCAAGTCTCAGATCACCTGCTTTTCTGTCAAGGTCATCCATCATTAATAGAAGAGTCTTCTGTAAGCATTTTCTCAGACGTATGGCATAACATGGTCTTATGCTATTGCTCCCCCTCACTTGTTTTTACCAGGTCTTCATTAATGCCTATGATTTAATTAAACCAGTTCACCACATTTAGTTCACCACTGATTCCCCTTTCCTGTACCAGGAGGTACTTCTTATTATGTAAAAGACCACTCGTTATAGAAACCTTAGATTTCAAACCCCCCAAATATTGAAACTTTGGCATTAGTTGCCAAAAAGTTATTTCTTTCAATTACCCCCTGCCTGGTACTGCAAGCAAGCAAAGGTTACCTAGATTAATCACCTTCTCTTCCCTTTTTACTCAGACTTACAAAGATACAATAATATTTGTCACTGTTATAACAGAATAAACAGGAATATAGAATGCTCTCACATAACTATAGGTTAAAACAGAGCATATTATAACTATTTGTATGAACAGTGTGTTTTAACAATTTGTTTAGTATTTCTGCTGGCTTTATATTCTTTAAAACACAGTACAGTTATTACAACATTTTAACACACATGCAGTTTCACAATTGTTCAATTTGCATCCCAAAGATCAGCCTGCTTCCAGTAGCTGTCACAGTCCTGGGCCAGTTTCTGCTCTCAGTGAGTCTGTCAAAGCCACCACAGGTGTGTCTTTAAAAGCCTGATACCTGCAAAAACTTAAATCTTGTTAGCAGGGCTTCCATCTCTACACTCCCATTCCCATCATCAGTGGGAAGACTTCAAATAAATTAAACTGTTTCTATGAAAGAGCCACCTATCTCTGCAGCATACAACTTTCACTCAAAAAAGATGATCGCACCTTGTAGAAGGGAAGACAGGTTTTCTATTTATTCGTGACAGTGACACCACTACTCTTATGTGTGACCACAGGGAAACCCTGGTAAGTGTATAGTAATATACTATTAACCTTGATTTCTTTCTCCTTTCCTTTGCACAGGTAATGTTTTGATTCCGTTGGACCATCACAAACCACACACAGATGAACAAAAACCACCAGAAAGGTAAGTCAAATAATTTCAATGGTTATTACACAGTATAAAATAATTAACACAGTTTACATATAACACTATTGCATAACAACCCAGTTATAGTAAGATTAATTTATCTTCTAGATTCACGGCATATAACTAGACTCCCTCAAAACCTAGCTGCCCATATTAGCAAGCAATATCTGCCTCAATGTACTACTCTTTAACAGCACTATCTCTGTACCAGCTCCCCTCCTAAGGTAACGTACAGTAGCACCAACTCTTAAAAAAAAGTCATAGTAACACTATAGCAGCATAACTATAACAATACTATCTTAAAGACACTATGATTGCAGCATTAGTATCGAATAAGCAATACTATAAGGCACACAGTAATAGCAGCAGTAGTATAAGAACCACAGTAATAGCAGCAATAATATGAGAGACACAATAACAGCTGCAAGAGTACAGTCACGTGGTACTAGCAGCAATAACACTTCAGCCATTGACACCAGACAGAAGGATATCTACATCATCATATGGAAGGAAACATAAATGGATGGAGACACATATGGATCACATTAGTTTACTGTAAAGCTACGTCTTAGTTGGTGCTTATCTTGGCGAGAGCCGAGTTCAAATCAGCATGAAGTTTTAACATCTACCCTCGTGTAATGGAAATCAGAAACACAATACTATCAGCAGTAATATGAGGGTCGCAATGATAGCAGCAATAGGATAGTCACATGATGCACTAGGCAGATCAACGGCCCTGCAGGTGGAAGTCCTCCTCTCCAAACAACACGCTAGCTCCACTTCACCAGACTTTAGACTAGCACCACCTGCAGTCCCGGTCCTGCGCACTCGAGTTTCCTGCTGGTGAAAGCTGGGACCCACACGCAAACCTCTCGCACCACTGCTGCTCGTCCTTCTCTGCTCCAGCTGAGGGAAAGACACAGAGCGAAAAAGTGCCCCACCCAAACAATAAACAATATTTCCCCACCCCACCCCATTGTATCCCAGGTCAAGCACTCAGCATTGGTCCCACTACTTGGGTCAGCCTCTCCGTGCTACCTGCACTGGCCTGACCCTGCTCTCAGTGCTTAACTTTGAATAACCGAGTCTGTGTGATTATTCTTGATTAATCGTTGTCTGGGTATATCAAAATCTGTAAGCCAGTACACGAACAAAACACTATAGGACTTTATGCAATCAATTTGTCCTTCTGTTTGCCTCCCCATATTCCACTAGAGAATTACAGAAGTGACATTGAACATGGCACAGTCTGTTTTTGATCACTGTCATCTATATTTTGGCATTCACACTGTTCCTTACCGTTTGGTCATATTAATATATACTGATGCACAATGAAAACACAATAGTCTAAGTTTTACATCAATAGCTCATTGGGCACATACATCATGTTATTTACATTTTAAATAGTGAGCAGATAGGTTTGTTGATTGTTTGAGTAGTATTGTTCCTTGGGATAACAAAATACTGAGCTCAAGTCGTGATTTCATAAAAACGCCAAGTGCTCAGTGTTTGGTATTTTTATTTATTTTATTTTATTTTAATTTTATTTATATAGTGTCTTTCATACCATGGTATCTTTACAACCACGCCCCGCTTGAGTAATGAAGATCGCCTGGTTGCTATTGGCATGATTGAAGGCGGCCTGTCTGTGAGTGAAATTGCTCAGAGAATGAGATGTTCTGCTTCAACAATCAGCAGACTAGTCCAGAGAAACCAGGAAACTGGCTCTGTGAGGGACAGGCCACGTCCTGGAAGGCAGAGAGTCACCACACTGGCCCAGGACCGTTATGCTGACTGTTGCGTTGTTCAAGCCAACTGGTGGGGTTGATGATGTTGGGAGGGATCTCCTTTAACACAAGAACACCTTTGGTGCAGATTGAGGGCAACCTTACTGCTCAGCAATACATTGACAAAGTCCTTGAGGCAACAGTTTTTCCGTTCCTGCAAGCCAACCTGGAAGGGTCGATTTTCCAGCAGGACAATGCAAGACCACACAGTGCTAGGATTACAATTGCACAACTTCAAGAAAGTGTCGAGGTCTTGCAGTGGCTTCTTTTTCTCCTGACCTGAGTCCAATAGAACATCTGTGGGACCAAATCGCCAGAGCCATCCACAGGAGACAACCAAGACCAGCCAACCTTCACCAGCTGCAGCTGCACAGGAAGAGTGGCGGAACATCCCACAGCAGTCTATCCAGAGGCTGATCAGGTCTGTGCGTCAACGCTGCCAGGATTGTGTTAATGCTCAGGGAGGTCATACCTGATACTAACTTTGTAATGTTTTAATTTTTACAGTGTGTCACGTTTCATACTGAAAACTTATCATGATTCTTTGATCTGTATTTTTGTTCACATTTTCTGTGATTTTCATTGATATCTATGGTTAAAATATTTGATTAAATCCATTAGACCTGAGTGTTGTGTTTCTTTTGTGCATCAGTATATTAAATTCCTCATTTGACCTTATTCCTCCTCATGGAATAGCTGTCATTTAGAATTCTTTGGTGAATTTGACGTCAAGATTTATTTTTAGATTTCTTTTCTATACCTTTCATAAAAATATTTATTATGCATTTAAACATTTTTTTTAAAGAAAACTCGTTATTTAGGAGAAAAAAACTAGGAATGAAGTATGATGGAAAGGGGATCGGTCAAGGATAGATATAATTGGTTAGATTTACAGGTACACAATTCCTAGTTCTCTGCAGTTTTGATTCCATCCTTAAGCATATTACCACTGTACTCATGACTTACCAGCAAGCCCCTTTTACTACTTTTACTGCTAACCCTGGATGGAATAAACTGGATAGCTGCTATGCAATGTTAATTCAAGTTTGAAATTCCACAGGTTGTATCTGAAAATGGAGTTATAAAATAGGTTGTTCATGTTACAATTTTATTTGGGAAAAAAGACCAAGTACCTGCTCTGATATCGGTCTAAGCTAGTCCATCAATATAATAACAACATGAACAGTCACTTTTAAATCAGCTAAGCAACTGTCAACTAATTGTGTTTATTTGATATTTAAACATGAATACATTATTGGATACATGGAGTATTGCACAATAACCACCTTGTCTTCTTTACTGAGGACTGATTTGTCTGACACAGCTGATATTTGTTTATCTCTGGTTTATTCATGATCTTCACAGTCATTTTATTTCAGACTTTATGTATAGTTCTGCTACAATTTGCTTTTAAAAAAATATTCATTTACTTAACATATAAAAATGATTTGGAACAATTATACATGAGCAAGATTAATACCATGTTTAGCAGCAGAGACAGCAGGGGTTTCTGCAGTGTAACAAACTAAAGCCTAGTACAAGTGAAGCATGAAAAATATTTAACAAATTAATTCAGAACATGTTTTTGGAGAACAAAGCATTCATTTCCCTTAACTCAGCCATCAAACAAACTGCTGCTGCTTTCCATCAGTCTAGTTACCCATTAGTAAAATGACTGAACCAAAAAAATCATAACTTACTGAGCTCAATATTTGATTTCATATACACATAGGGCCATATTTTCACATCCAGGCTTTTATTAAAAATTCATGTTAATGTTACAAAATCAATAACAAAACACACAGAGTGCTTAAGAGGACTTGAAATATATAACTTTGTTGTTTGATTCTAGTTTTGTCAAATTTTACCTCTTTCATAAGTGGAGTAAATGTTTCAGTAGCTGATTAAAACAGCACTTTGATTGGCTACAAAATATGTTACACCCTAATACCCATGGAAACATTAGGTCTTGGGGCCCTGTGAATGTGCCACCACCAGATATATTATTCACCAGCAACAATATAGATGTTATCTATGCAAATATGCTGGAAAGGTTGTTTGTTTGTGTGTGTGTGTGTGTTGTCTCCATCAGCACTCCAGATAAGGTTTTGGGTCTGGGAGTAACTTACCCTCTAATTTGAACACTGAGAGAGTAAAATGTAATGTTATTATTATTATTATTATTATTATTATTATTATTATTATTATTATTATTTATTTATTTATTTATTTATTTCTTAGCAGACACCCCTATCCACGGTGACTTACAATTGTTACAAAATATCACAGTACAAATGATCACAATACAGAATATCACATTACAGATAAGAGCAGTTGTAAAGTACAATAAAATCAGTAGCAAAAGATCAAAATCAAATAAGAGCAAAAAATAAAGAATTCAGTAAATAATTACACGTAAGAGCGGGTTCGACTAAGAGTAGTTAACTTATATTAAAAATATTTGCTTATACAAGTAAAGTACAGTATGAGCACATAGTAAGTATGATGAATGGATGAGAATGATTTAAAAAAAACCTGAGTACGGATACCTATAAGAGTAAGATCAAATACAAGATACAGGAAGTAGTTTTAGTTAGGAGTAGTAGTAGAATGCAAGGTATGGAGCAGTTCAGTGCAAGTACAAGCTGATGTAAGTACTGGAACAATTGGGTGCCATATAGTCCAGTATAGTCAAGAGTATAGTCGAGAGTTGTGATGTTTTACAGATGCTGTCTGAACATGTGTGTCTTGAGGATGTGTCGGAAGGTGGTCAGGGATTGAACAGTTCTGATGTCCATGGGTAGGCCATTCCAACACTAAGGCGCAAGGGTGGAGAAGGAGCGGGCTCTGGAAGCGAGGGAGTGGAGCGGGTGGTACAGCTAATCTGCCGGTGGTGGAGGAGCGGAAGGGGCGAGAGATGGTGTAGGGAGAAATGATGGCCTGGAGATAGGAGGGAGCAGAATGGTCAAGACAGCGATAGGCAAGTACAAGAGTTTTTAATTGGATGCGAACAGTGATAGGGAGCCAGTGCAGAGAGCGGAGCAGCGGTGTAGCGTGGGAGAAACGAGGAAGGGAAAAGACAAGGCAAGCAGCAGAGTTTTGGATGAGCTGGAGTAGACGGATGGCAGAGGCAGGGAGGCTGGCCAGGAGGGAGTTGCAGTAGTCAAGGCAGGACAGTACCAGGGCCTGAACTAGGAGCTGCGTGGAGTAGTTGGTGAGGAAGGGGCAAATTCTACATATGTTGCTGAAGAAGAAGCGACAGGAGCATGCCAGAGTAGAGATGTGCTGAGAGTAAGAGAGGGAGGAGTCAAGGGTGACACTGAGGTTCTTGGTGGATGCAGAGGGAGAGAGGGTTGTAGATTCAATAGGAATAGAGATAGAGAGATCAGCAGTGGGGGATTCAGAGCGGGGGAAGAAAAGGAGGTCTGACTTGGAGAGGTTGAATTTGAGATGATGCGAGTGCATCCAAGAGGAGATGGCCGAGAGGCAGGTCGAGATACGTGAGGAAACGTTGGGGTCAGAGGGGGTAAAGGAGAAGAAGATATGGGCATCACATGAGAAAACAGGAGGGGTCCCAAGATTGAGCCTTGGGGGACACCTGTCAAAAGAGAGCAAGAGGTAGAGAGTGAGCTACGCCAAGACACCCGGTACATGCAATCAGCGAGGTAAGAGGAGAACCAGGCAAGAACAGTGCCGGAGGGTCCAAGGTCAGTGAGGGAGGACAGGAGAATAGAGTGATCGACCATGTCAAAGGCTGCAGAGAAGTCGAGGAGAATTAGGACTAGACGAGGGAGCCCGCACAGGCAGAGAATAGAGTTAGTGACAGAGAAGATCAGTTTCGAAAACAAGTGTGCTGGGTTAAAACCAGATTGGAGGGAGTTGAGGAGAGAATGTGTTGACAGGAAAGCAGAGAGCTGGCGAAGTACGGCTCGCTCAAGGGTTTTAGAAAGGAACATAAGAACATAAGAAAGTTTACAAATGAGAGAAGGCCATTCGGTCCATCTTGCTCGTTTGGTTGTTAGTAGCTTATTGATCCCAGAATCTCATCAAGCAGCTTCTTGAAGGATCCCAGGGTGTCAGCTTCAACAACATTACTGGGGAGTTGGATCCAGGCCCTCACAATTCTCTGTGTAAAAAAGTGCCTCCTATTTTCTGTTCTGAATGCCCCTTTATCTAATCTCCATTTATGACCCCTGGTTCTTGTTTTTTTTTTCAGGTCAAAAATGTCCCCTGGGTCGACATTGTCTATACCTTTTAGGATTTTGAATGTTTGAATCAGATCGCCGCGAAGTCTTCTTTGTTCAAGACTGAATAGATTCAATTCTTTTAGCCTGTCTGCATACGACATGCCTTTTAAACCAGGAATAATTCTGGTTGCTCTTCTTTGCACTCCTAGAGCAGCAATATCCTTTTTGTAACGAGGTGACCAGAACTGAACACAATATTCTAGGTGAGGTCTTACTAATGCATTGTAAAGTTTTAACATTACTTCCCTTGATTTAAATTCAACACTTCTCACAATATATCCAAGCATCTTGTTGGTCTTTTTTATAGCTTCCCCACATTGTCTAGATGAAGACATTTCTGAGTCAACATAAACTCCTAGGTCTTTTCATAGTTCCCTTCTTTAATTTCACTATCTCCCATATGATATTTATAATGCACTTTTTTTTTGCCTGCATGCAATACTTTACACTTTTCTCTATTAAATGTCATTTGCCATGTGTCTGCCCAGTTCTGAATCCTGTCTAGATCATTTTATTATTATTATTATTATTATTTATTTCTTAGCAGACGCCCTTATCCAGGGCGACTTACAATTGTTACAAGATATCACATTATACATTATTTCACATTATACAGATATCACATTATTTTACATACAATTACCCATTTATACAGTTGAGTTTGTACTGGAGCAATCTAGGTAAAGTACCTTGCTCAAGGGTACAACAGCAGTGTCCCCCACTGGGGATTGAACCCACAACCCTCCGGTCAAGAGTCCAGAGCCCTAACCACTACTCCACACTGCTGCCCTTTGCTGCCCTTTGAATGACCTTTGCTGCTGCAACAGTGTTTGCCACTCCTCCTATTTTTGTGCTGTCTGCAAATTTAACAAGTTTGCTTACTATACCAGAATCTAAATCATTAATGTAGATTAGGAATAGCAGAGGACCTAATACTGATCCCTGTGGTACTCCACTGGTGACCTCGCTCCATTTTGAGGTTTCTCCTCTAATCAGTACTTTCTGTTTTCTACCTGTTAACCACTCCCTAATCCATGTGCATGCATTTCCTTGAATCCCTACTGCGTTCAGTTTGAGAATTAATCTTTTATGCAGGACTTTGTCAAAAGCTTTCTGGAAATCTAAATAAACTATGTCGTATGCTTTGCAATTATCCATTGTCAATGTTGCATCCTCAAAAAAGTCAAGCAGGTTAGTTAGACACGATCTCCCTTTCCTAAAACCATGATGACTGTCTCCCATATACGTAATTATCCATTTTGGATCGTATTAGGCCTGTTTGAAGGCACAGAGGCAAACAGCCAGAGAGCAGAGAGGTGTTGAGAAGAAAGGAGATGAAAGGGAGTAGAGCAGGGGCAGCAGCCTGTAAAAGGTTAGTGGGGATGCGGTCCAGAGCACACGTGGTGTGTTTATAGCTCTGGAGCAGGGAGCAGAGATCAGTGTCCGAGAGGGGTGAGAAAGAGGAGAAGGAGGGTAGAATATTGGGGGTTGCAGAGGGTGATGGGGAGTGGGGTAAGCAAAGGACAGGGGGTTGGTGCAGAAGGAGGCAAGGTAGTGACGAGCTTGTGGATGTCTGTGATTTCGTCGGAGAAGATGGAGGCAAGATAGAGGAAGGTGGAAGTGGGGAGGAGGACTAAAGAGGGAGGAGAAGGTAGAGAAAAGTTTATGGGGATTGTTAGTAGAAAATTGAATGATAGAGTGGAAGTAGGAGCATTTGGCAAAGGTGAGTGTAGAAGAGATGGAAGAGAGGAATGAGCGATAGAGATCCAAGGCAGCAGGGAGACTGATTTTCTTCCATTTATTTTCATGTTAAGAGAATGTCAAGAGCACCATTGTGACATGTGTTTCTAAATTGCACAATTGATAGGAAACAGTGTGCACTTTATAAGCTCTCCAGACATCACTCCCTCTGAAGCATAACTATTAGTGTCAGAAAAAGACACAATTCTCAATGTGTTGAAGATAAATACCATTTCAATGTAATAGCTTTCTGTGTGGTACTGGTAGTTGAAATACGCAGACTGTGAGCAATATCTGTTTTAGAATTAACTGATGTTTCATTTTATCATAGGACAATCATGGTTTTGAAACTAAACTTTTAGTAAGTAGTCTGTGCTAATTAACCTCTGGAGAATGACATACAGACAGTGTCAGCAAAAGAGCACTCGATGCAGTCGGTGGGGGGGTTGCGAGCAGTGAGCCGAGGATACAGATAATAATCGGGCATACTAAATTGGGGGAGAAAACCGGGGTAAAAAAAAAAAATTGGCGACGACTAAATTTGAAAAAAAAAAAAAAACCTCCATGACATGTTGTGACGGTGTGATGAGTGCATGCGATAGAGAGAGAAAGGATTGATGCTGTAAACCTCCCTCCTGATTAGAAAGGGCGCTGTGTAAGGAGGAAGGTACGCTGCCTCCTAGATCTACCACCTCGGTGGTAGGTGGAAACCGGAAGGTGACCATATTAGGAGGGGCGCATAGCTGCAAGTACTCAGGACGATTCCATTGCAGTCAGCTGCGAGGCAGCCCTCTGTTGAAGAAACCATGGGGACGCATTGACTGCAGGGAGGAGTTTGCTGGGTACAAAGGGGAAGCAGCTACGTCAGTTCCTCCTCTTGCGCTGAGAAACTGAGCCACCAGCCGGAGCGTTGTGTTTTTTGGATTATGTGTTGTTTGTTGTGTGTTTTCAGAGGCGGAGTAGGAGCGCGGGACTGCAGCCACGGAGCCGGTTCCAGATCACAGAGCACTACCTTCCCTTCACCAACATCAGCACACCCCGTGTGGATTACAGAGCACTCTCATGCACAGGACACTCGGGATTTCATTGTGGACACTTTCTGTTTGGGTTTTGTATTTCTGTTTGTCAGCCAGCTGTGTTCCCCCCAAATACCCTCACAGGTAAAAGTGAGGTTTATTTTAATAAACACAGTCATTTTTTTGGGAGAAATACTGTTTTTTATTCAGGACTGTTATTTATTCACACACCACTCGCATCAGTCACAGTGCAGTTGTGGAAATGACATCACAAAGTCACGGGATCGGTATAAACAGCCCCGATATCAGCAATGGTAGTCGGGGTGTACTTTATTCAAAATGGGCTCACAGGCCAAAGGAAATGAACTGGTAAATAAAAGTCCCAACAGAATGAGTCCCTCTCCCTCTCAGTTGTGGGTGCACTTCCCTGGTGTGGTGAAAAGTGCTTGTGCTGAAGTGCAGGGTGTTCAGGGCAAAGGTAAACAGCTCCAGGGTGTGGGTGAACTGGCAGTGGTGCAGCAACTCCCTGGGGTCAGTCACTTCTCGGTCCTATTAACACAAAGCACAGCAACAGCACGTAGACAAACGGACAAATAAACAAAACATACAGCAGCTCAGGTTACACATTACATCTATCCTCAAAGGGGGTCCCACACTCACAGAATGATGTCTGTCTAATGCAACATAGCTGATCACAGTAATCTCCGCATTCCGCCCGCACCAAGACAGCTGACTTCCATTTCCTCCCCAGCCATCAAGTCAGCTGTTCTCAGCAAAGGCATGCAAGTACCTCTGCTTAGCGCCCTCTTGGGTTGGGAGGGAGATTTACAGCTCTGATCCTCTCGCTCCCTGTCACACATGTAAAATCATGGAATCAATAAACCAGAGGATTATCGCTATAGTAACAGCATCGTAGGGGACAATCAACATGGATTGGTGAAAAACAACTGCCTGACAAAGCTCTTAGGTATCTTTAAAGAGGTTACTGAAAAGATGTCTATAACAAGAGCGTATGACAGGATTGTGTTTATCCCTAGACTAAAAGCATCGGTGCAGCAGCTCGTAAACATAAAAACAAGTTCTAAACTAATGGAAGGAAGTAAAATATTTGTATTCTTTAAAACATACTGTTTACTGCAATATATAATGATCACCCGTGTCTATTACAGGCTAACGACACATGGTGTGCCAAAAGCCATTAAAATAATTCTGTTGATATATTAAAATGTATATTTATGAATGTATTTATTAATTTGCCCCAGATGTACTTGGCTTCTTGCAGGTTATTCACCGCTTCTCTCAATCCAATATCCATCTTATAATGAGATGTGCAGCACTCTTAGCCTCTATTATACCCTGTTTTACATTTAATTTGTATTGCGGATACTCTCATGTATTATTTAACCTCCATTTCCCTTTCCTGTGTTACTTTCAAGCTACTAATCAGCAAGTTTCTTTTCCATCTAACACTAATCGTGATGGCTGATCTGTGGAGCTATCACTATCTATGCTGTTACATGGAGACAGTCTGTAGCTGTTAGCCCTTTGCCTTTTATTTCTCTGTAGAAGCATATGAACATCAGACAAGTCTGTGATAAAGAAAAGGATGCTCTATGGAGCGTTAAGGGTCAAAATTAAATCTTTAATTCTTAAATTAATAAATTTCTAAATTTCTAAAAAAATAATTTCGAAATCAATTAATTAATTCATAAGTTATTTACTGTTTGCCAATTCAATTTCATTTGGTAAATGATCTTTCAATTTCACTTGACAATGATCTTTTAATTTCATTTGGCAATCAAAGACTTCTTTAAAGGTTGTCAATCACTTAAGGGGGTGGGGTTTGTCCCCATTAAGTGACCAATGAATGTTTGTCATGAAAAACCGAAATAGAAAAAAATGATCATCCCCAGTCATCCCCACAACCAATCTTGCTTCACAATTACAGCACAGTCGATTGAACCTGCCCCTCATACAATTGATTGGTCACTTCGTGGGGACAAAATCACCCCCCTCATGTGATTGACAAGCTTTAAAGAAGTCTTTGTTTGCCTGTGGCAGTGTGACCCTGCCTTGTGTGTATTGTTTGTTTATATGTTGCATGTAGTGTGTTAAATGTTGGTGTATAGTCATTGGTACACGGGATATAAATGGGTCTGCGTAGCACGAGTGATAAAATGTATATTTGTATTTAGCCACGAGGGTTGCACATCACTTCACGTGCTGATTAAAATGTAATACTATGTGAGCACGGGGAAGGACACGTAATTAATCCATGTGCAGTTGTACCGAGATTCTAATTGAATTATTGATTAGCAATCGAGTCTCGGTACAACTGCATAAAAGACGCACATTGTCACTCAGTCGGGGTTGGGTGTACAGAGAGGAGGTACGGGGAGATAGAGAGGAGACAGAATTTAAAATAACAATTGCTAAAACATGCTGGATTAGCCAGCACGACACTTACTTGTTTGTCTGTCTGGTTTGTTTGGCCCTTGTGCCTGTTTGTTTTGTGGTTTGTATAAAAACCTTTGATTATATTATTATTTAATAAAGAAACCGAGTGCATTCACGTCTCGGTTTTTGCCCCAGCTGCTGTGTGTTTGCGTCTTCTTCCGGGTGTGACGTCACCACTGCAGCAATCCTACCACATTGCCAAATGAAGATCATGTACCAAATGAAATTGAAAGATCGTTGCCAAATGAAATTGAACGATCATGTACCAAATGAAATCGAAAGATCATTGCCAAATGAAATTGAAAGATCATGTACCAAATGAAATTGAAAGATCATGTACCAAATGAAATTGAAAGATCATTGCCAAATGAAATTGAAAGATCATGTACCAAATGAAATTGAAAGATCATTGCCAAATGAAATTGAAAGATCATGTACCAAATGAAATTGAAAGATCATTGCTAAATGAAATTGAAAGATCATGTACCAAATGAAATTGAAAGATCATTGCCAAATGAAATTGAAAGATCATGTACCAAATGAACTTGAAAGATCATTGCCAAATGAAATTGAAAGATCATGTACCAAATGAAATTGAAAGATCATTGCCAAATGAAATTGAAAGATCATTGCTAAATGAAATTGAAAGATCATGTACCAAATGAAATTTAAAGATCATTGCTAAATGAAATTGAAAGATCATGTACCAAATGAAATTGAAAGATCATTGCCAAATGAAATTGAAAGATCAATTGGCAAACAGTAAATGACTTATGCAATTGATTAATTGATTTTGAAATTAATTTATGAATTGACAAAATAATTTAAGAATTAACAAATTAATTTAAGAATTAAAGATTTAATTTTGACCCTTATAACGCTCCATACTGCTCAGCCCATCAATGCTGTGATCGAGAAGAGGCTGCTGAACCCATCAAGGCTGTGATCGAGAGGAGGCTGCTCAGCCCATCAAGGCTGTGATAGAACAGAGGCTGCTCAGCCCATCAAGGCTGTGATTGAGAGGAGGCTGCTCAGCCATTAAGGCTGTGATAGAGAAGAGGCTGCTCAGCCCATCAAGGCTGTGATAGAGAAGAGGCTGCTCAGCCCATCAAGGCTGTGATCAAGAGGAGGCTGCTCAGCCATCAAGGCTGTGATTGAGAGGAGGTTGCTCAACCCATCAAATGAATGTAGGGAAGCTATAAAAAAGGTCAACAAGATGCTCGGATATATTGTGAAAAGTGTTGAATTTAAATCAAGGGAAGTAAGGTTAAAACTTTACAATGCATTAGTAAGACCTCAACTAGAATATTGTGTTCAGTTCTGGTCACCTCGTTACAAAAAGGATATTGCTGCTCTAGAAAGAGTGCAAAGAAGAGCAATCAGAATTATCCTGGGTTTAAAAGGCATGTTGTATGCAGACAGGCTAAAAGAATTGAATCTATTCAG
The DNA here is from genome assembly GCF_902713425.1 of Acipenser ruthenus. Lineage (NCBI taxonomy): Eukaryota > Metazoa > Chordata > Actinopteri > Acipenseriformes > Acipenseridae > Acipenser > Acipenser ruthenus. Next base: position 3,675,271 of record NC_081193.1, read on the forward strand.
TCTTGAACAAAAGAAGACTACACGGTGATCTGATTGAGGCATTCAAAATTCTCAAAGGTATTGACAATGTCGACCCAGGGGACTTTTTCGACCTGAAAAAAGAAACAAGGACCAGGGGTCACAAATGGAGATTAGATAAAGGGGCATTCAGAACAGAAAATAGGAGGCACTTTTTTACACAGAGAATTGTGAGGGTCTGTAACCAACTCCCCAGTAATGTTGTTGAAGCTGACACCCTGGGATCCTTCAAGAAGCTGCTTGATGAGATTCTGGGATCAATAAGCTACTAACAACCAAACGAGCAAGATGGGCTGAATGGCCTCCTCTCGTTTGTAAACTTTCTTATGTTCTTCTTAATTAAGTACTTAATTACTGTATGTAATCCCCCAATTTGGTGATTGGGGTCATGTGTTTAATTGCCAGCTATTCCAGCTCTGGGCTGTAGCTCCACTACAGAGCCAGAATGGTCGCCAATCACATGACCCCTTCTCTTAAAAGGGCAGGACAACTTTGCCCTGCCACACCCTTTCATACATGAAATATTGAAAACAGCTGAAAAAAGTAGTTTTGGACACATAATAAATATATTTTCAATTTGTGTTTTTTTTCTTCCCATTGATTTATATGGGGTGGGGGGTGGGGGATGGCATCCTTATATGAGGTTGTGGGAGGGTGCGGGTATTCACTGACACGGGAGACAGAAATGGTATTTGATAACACCACACAGGTGCTCGGTTTTATTATTTTTCTTTCGTTCTCTGGTGCACTGATTTCTTTGAGCCCGTAGAGGGCGCATGTGGTCCGTGGTCTGGCTACCAGCTATGGTATCCAGAACCAACGGAGAATACCACGGCAGGGTACTCAGGTACAGTCCGGCACTCGCAGGTGCTCACAAATTATAAAAAACGAAAAGGCAAAAAGAAACAGGGAAAATAAAACACAGTAAGGAAAAACTACAAAATAAATGTGCTGCACTTCGCAGCGTGAATCTCCCCAGTCGCCGCTACCCGTACGACCCGGGACTCCGTCCTACACTCTGCTGTCTCCAACTCACACACGTTACTGGGGCTGCCCAACGATCCCCCACTTTTCCCTTTCTTTCTTTAAAACTATTTTCTTTGATCTCTTTTCTTTTTCTTTCCGGGCTTGTGTTAGCCTCCCGTCCCTCAGTATTCAAAACGAGACCGCTGTTCTCGCAGTTCCAGTTTAAAGGGGCGGATCTAAAGTAACAACAGAGTGTTACTTTATAGGTTAACAATCCCATTAAAGTCCGCCTCCCAGCCACTCAGAGAGGGGAAAAGCACACACACCCTCTTTCCCACCTCTCCGTGTCACTGCCATGACTGGCAGGCAGACCCCACGGGACTGCCGCCCTCTTCCTGCAGCATTGTGCATGCGTCAGACGGCCAGTCCAGGTCTCTCCCTGTTACAGAGGTCATCATGCATTTGCATCTTCCACATGACCCCATATTAAGACTAGAAGAGAGTTTTTTATATCTGTTCCCATATGAGGTCACATGCATGAAAAGGTTGACAGAGATTCAGTATTTTTGTGTTTAATAAAAATGATGTATGTTTGAACACATCAATTTGTTTGAAGTTTGACAGCACCTGGTTCTACCAAAGACTACTGATTGCTTTTCCTTGTCGTCTTTTCAAACCCATTACCGCCTTGAATGGGATGCTTCATCTCTAAATATAAAGAGCCACACTGTGGAGCTCAATGAGCCATGTATGACTCAAGAGTCGCCCACAGACTGCTCTGCTGTCAGAGAATAAACCCAGGCAGAGGAGACATCTCGCAGGACTGCATTTATTGAAACCATATACCACATCATTACTGAAGGTAAAATTTTTTTTAAAAAATCATTGCCTTTGAGCAGCATTCTTCATCAAGCCATATGTAACATGTCAGTGCTGCTCAGCCTGTGTTGTTGCTAGGAGACAATGTACCACCTATGGAAATAAGATTTACCCAGCTGATACTGCCCAGATATTGCCCATCTTAAAGCACAGTTTAATTGCAATAACAGTGCAAAACACAAGAAAGGTTTTAGTGAATATGCTCATGTAAAAAAATACATGCTGCATAATTTGCATTGTTCCTTTTTCTAAAGGTCGTAAGATTGTATTAAATTGTGACAATTCTACAAACTCTCTATGTGGCAGGAAGTAATAAATCACTGAGGCTCTCTCCCTGTGGTCTGGCACCCAGCGGGTGGTGCCTGCTTGTCTCATTGTTTATGCATAAGTTGCTTTGCTAATGAAAATGCTGATTTTGATCACAGGTTCTGATCTACAAACACTAAAAGTGTTGTCCATGGGCGCTGGCTTGTTCTGTATATAAAGTTCTGTAGACCTGTGTGACAGGGTAGTGTTGCGGGCCTAGATGGTATCAGCAGGGATGGAGACTCAGAGGCAAGATTTTAAGTTTAAGCGCTGCTGCACACTTTTAATAAACAAACAAAATTAAAAATACAAAACAAAACACTGCTCACAGAGCCAATTAAAAAGGTTTAACAAAACACAAAATACTGTTCAGGCTGAGCAGTGCCTTCACTGAACATTTACAAATAAGCACTATACACACAAACTCAGGTTTCACTCACCCAAAAGCTCCTCCACCTAGACAAAGGATTTTTCCTTCCTTATATGCCATGTGGCTGGAGCCTAATTCATCCAGCCACATACTCACATGTATTTTGGCAGGGATAGGAAATTAACCCCATCCCTGCCAACCACCACCAAAATACAGGCGATTCTCGACTTACGACGCTTCGACTTACGACGCACGGCACTTACGACTCTTTTGCATTATTACCCTGCTTCGACTTACGATATCGATACGGCATTTACGACACGGCAAGACATGAGCCATGCGTCATGAGCGCATCCACAGTGTCGGAATCGCAGTACCTGTTGTGGTCGCCCTGACTCAGTCACTTAGCGTTTTTTTTTTTTTATGAAGAAGGAATCTATGAAAAAGACCTAGGAGTTTATGTTGACTCTGAAATGTCTTCATCTAGACAATGTGGGGAAGCTATAAAAAAGGCCAACAAGATGCTTGGATATATTGTGAGAAGTGTTGAATTTAAATCAAGGGAAGTAATGTTAAAACTTTACAATGCATTAGTAAGACCTCATCTAGGATATTGTGTTCAGTTCTGGTCACCTTGTTACAAAAAGGATATTGCTGCTCTAGAAAGAGTGTAAAGAAGAGCAACTAGAATTATCCCGGGTTTAAAAGGCATGTCGTGTGCAGACAGGCTAAAAGAATTGAATCTATTCAGTCTTGAACAAAGAAGACTACGCGGTGATCTGATTCAAGCATTCAAAATCCTAAAAGGTATAGACAATGTCGACCCAGGGGACTTTTTTGACCTGAAAAAAGAAAAAAGGACTTATGAAACACAGACTCAGGAAGTAGCGGGTGAAACTGAGCGCTACGGCGCTCAGCTTTTTTTTATTAAATAAACAAAACATACAAAACACTAAACAAAAGGGCACGTTGGCCAAACAAATAAACAAATAAGTATCGTGCTGGTGTAAACCAGCACGCTTAACAGTTGTTTTTACCAGTTGTTTTTAGCTCTCCTTGTTCGCTCTCCCGTACTCTTCTCTGTACACTCTCCGCCTTAGCGGGGAGAGCTGGAGGCTTTTATATTCTGGCTGAGGGGTTAACTAGCTATTATTAATTATTACCCCTCGGCCATTGTCTGCACGAGTTTAGTAAGGATGCATGACTGTCAGCTAGTTAAATAATCAGTAGCTGACAATCACTCATCCTCATGAGGCTTTTAAAATATAAAACAATAACAAATACGCAGCGCTTCTATCCACAAACAATAATACAAATAATAATAAAACACAGTGGACAAATATATATAGGGGCGGGACACTCCACTACAATAATCATGGTTTTTAAATGTTATTTGATATGCTTTTAAAAACTCAAAACAAAAGCATATTTTGCAGTGGGTTCCATATGTATATGGACTCCACTAATAAATACTCTGGGTCTTTACACCAAAGTGCAGTTAGCACCCTTTTATTTGTGAAAGGAAAATCAAACTTAATGTTTCAAAAACTCTATAGTTTTATAGCATTACAGTTTCTTTTTTTCCTTTCACCAAAAAATGATGCAATGTTCTGGGCTGCTGTGTGTGAAGACGCCTCCTTGATAGTGTGCTCAAGCGTATAGAAAGAAAAAGGTACTGTGAAAAACCTTTTCATGTTACTTGTTTAAAAAGTGTGTGTTTGTTTTTGTTTGATTTTGTTTTAACAGGTAAACAGCTTAGCTGTCCTGTTTGTTAGTGAGGTTCCTCTTTCTGTGCTTTAGTTAGTGCTAAAAAAAGAGCTAGGTGTTTTGTTTTTGTTTTGTTTATTTTGTATTATTAAACATTTTAGCACGTAAGCGTAAGTTTGTCCTGGGTCTATTTTTAAAAGGGGCAACGAATCTGAGTAGTGCCAGCTCGGTCACAATATCTATCTATCTATCTGTCTATCTATATCTATGTATGTATATATAAAACCATTTTTTGCATTCTAAAGATTAAAATCTGACTCCATTTCTAATTTCAGATTGTCCTACAATGAACATGTTTAAAACTTCCCTCCTCCTGCTTTCAAAAATGACAGCAATTTAAGTTGTGTGACAAAAAGTCAGCAGCGAATCTTCCAGAGCTGTGTTACCAGCTTTAAACTTCTGTATTAAGAAGCAATCTGTCTCGTTCAATTTGGTTAAAACATTCTCAGTTGGAACTGGGTTCCTCTGCTCTTCTCAATAGAGCAGCAGTATCATCAGTCAATGCCAAACAGAGGACAAACTGGCTCAGTCCCTTATCTGTCCCTTGCATGGGTCTGGAACTGCAGCTATTAAGATGCACCCAGGGGATGTGCAGCTTGATTCCAAACTTACTGGACGGCATTAGCAGAAATGTACTTTGTCAATATATAACATTATGTTGTACAGAGTTTACAGAAACTTCTTATTGGATCTTTAAATATACCTTGTATACCCAGGAATATTTTAATAACAAAGTTACAATATTTGACCACCAGGTTAAATCAGTGCCCAGTGCTAAATGCTAGTAGAAACAAAATCCTATTCGAATCAAAGATAGGCTTTAAGCTGTACTCCTAATGCAGCCCCTTTCCGATCTGTCCTCTGTTGCATGCATGTCCGCTTTTGTTCTGCTGAAGATCTTTTGTTTCTTTGCTTGTATTTTATTTATTTCATATCTCATCACTCCGTGTTCTGTAGTTAATCGCTGCAATCTGCACTCTAATGTTCTCTATTATTCTCTATGTTGTTTCTTGCTATATCATTATTCACCAGGTGGGTTAACTATTCCTTTTCCCCTTTTTCATCTTGCTGGTTAGAGCTGATTCTTTTTGTTTTGTTAAATGAGGTGCTCATCCCTGGTGGTGATTTCTAAAACCACAGCTTGGAAAATTACATTAGTTTGTACTCCTGATGAATAATGCAATGTGTAATTAAACAAAGCACACATGCTAGGCTATGTAACAGGTAAGAAATGAAATTATCCTGAAAATGCAAATAGTATAAGGTGTCCCAGTAAGTATTGAAACATGTCCGATGTAGCGATTCTGTGAGAATGCTGCCTGTGACTCACAGAAAAATGAATAAGACATTAGTGTCATTGTTCCAGGTAACATGCTTTCATATCTCAAGCTTTTAAAGAGTTTATGAGTGACCCTGGTTGTTCCATTCTAGAATTAAACACCCACACATGCCATAAAGGATATTGTAATGACATATTGATGCTGTGATTCATATAATTTATACATTTCAGATGCCTGCTGTAAAAGGGGCAGGTATCCAACTATTAAGATGATGGACACAAGAGGTATTTACAAGAATGTACAACACAGAACCACAGGTAATTCCTGGTTGTAGTTGCAGGTGACCACTGCCAAGGTAACAGCAATGGTAGCCCAGGCGTGTGTTGATTCATAAGAACATGAGAACGTTTACAAGAGAGGAGGCTTGCTTGTTTGGTTGTTAGTAGCTTATTGATCCCAGAATCTCATCAAGCAGCTTCTTAAAGGATCCCAGGGTGTCAGCTTCAACAACATTACTGGAGAGCTGATTATAGACTCCCACTATTCTCTGTGTAAAAAAGTGTCTCCTATTTTCTGTTCTGAATGCCCCTTTATCTAATCTCCATTTGTGACCCCTGGTCCTTGTTTCTTTTTTCAGGTCAAAAAAGTCCCCTGGGTCGACATTGTCAATACCTTTTAGAATTCTGAATGCTTGAATCAGATCGCCGCGTAGTCATCTTTGTTCGAAGACTGAATAGATTAAATTCTTTTAGCCTGTCTGCATACGACATGCCTTTTAAACCAGGAATAATTCTGGTTGCTTTTCTTTGCACTCTTTCTAGAGCAGCAATAGCCTTTTTGTAGCGAGGTGATCAGAACTGGACACTATTCTAGATGAGGTCTTATTAATGCATTGTAAAGTTTTAACATTACTTCCCTTGATTTAAATTCAACACTTTTCACTATCTATCCGAGCATTTTGTTGGCCTTTTTTATAGCTTCCCCACATTGTCTAGATGAAGACATTCCTGAGTCAACATAAACTCCTAGGTCTTTTTCATAGATTCCTTCTTCAATTTCAGTATCTCCCATATGATATTTATAATGCACATTTTTATTGCCTGTATGCAACACTTTACACTTTTCTCTATTATATGTCATTTGCCATGTGTCTGCCCAGTTCTGAATGCTGTCTAGTTCATTTTGAATGACCTTTGCTGCTGCAATGGTGTTTGCCACTCCTCCTATTTTTGTGTCATCTGCAAATTTAACAAGTTTGCTTACTATACCAGTGTAATGTATACAAGGTGTATTCAGTGTTAACTTTTTATTTGTCTATCTCGCTCACAATCAGCTTGCTACTGCTTCCCTCTGCCATGACACACACACACTAATCTAATCCATCTCTACCAGCCTAATGTCCTGTATCCTTACACTGCCTGCAGGTAGCAGTACACTACAACTAGAATCTAACATTAATGTAGATTAGGAATAGCAGAGGACCTAATACTGATCCCTGTGGTACTACACTGGTTACCTCGCTCCATTTTGAGGTCTCTCCTCTAATCACTACTTTCTGTTTTCTACATGTTAACCACTCCCTAATCCATACGCATGCATTTCCACGAATCCCTACTGCGTTCAGTTTGAGAATTAATCTTTTATGCAGGACTTTGTCAAAAGCTTTCTGGAAATCTAAATAAACTATGTCATATGCTTTACAATTGTTGCATCCTCAAAAAAATCAAGCAGGTTAGTTAGACATGATCTCCCTTTTCTAAAACCATGCTGACTGTCTCCCAGGATACTGTAACCATATAGGTAATTTTCCATTTTGGATCTTATTATAGCTTCAATAAGTTTACATATAATAAAAGTCAGGTTTATTGGTCAGTAGTTATCTGGTTTGGTTTTGTCTCTCTTTTTGTGGATCGTATTACGTTTGCAATTCTTCAGTCTGTCAGTACAACCTGTGTCAAAAGACTGTTGCATCTTGGTTAGCGGCTTGTAAATAACATCTTTCATTTCTTTGAGTACTATTGGGAGGATCTCATATGGCCCAGGGGATTTGTTTATTTTAAGAGCTCCTAGTCCCTTTAACACTTCTGCCTCTGTTTTGCTAAAGTTATGTAAGACTGGATAGGGACAGGTCGACATGTGGAGCATGTTGTCCGTATCCTCCTTTACAAAAACCTGTGAAAAGTAAAATTTAATATATTTGCTATTTTTTTCTCTTCGTCTATGATTTTGCCATTTGTATCTCTTAAACATTTTACCTCCTCTTTGAATGTTCTCTTGCTGTTATAATATTGGAAAAACTTTTTGGAATTGGTTTTAGCCCCCTTAGCAATGCTCATTTCTATCTCTCTCTTGGCCTTTTTAACTTCCTTTTTGATTTGAGTTTGCAGTTCCAAGTACTCGTTCTGTTTACTTTGTTCTTGGTCCCTTTTAAAAGCTCTGTAAAGTGCCTTTTTTTTCTGAATATATATTTTTTAATTGATCTATTAAACCATTTTGGCCATTTTGTTTTAGATTTGGATTTGTCTACTTTTGGTATGTAATTGTTTTGTGCCTCTAGTACTACATTTAATATGGCTTCTCCTTTGCTGCACACATTTCTAATGTCCTTGTATAAGATTATTTTATTTGACGGTCTATAGCATGCTATCTTACCTGAGTACTGTTTTTTTTATTTCTCCCTCCTTCCTTTCTAGTTTACATGCTTCTGAACCTCCTCGAGGATCCTTTCTCTGAGTAGATTGGTTCCCTTTTTATTCAAGTGCAGTCGGTCCCGCCTATATAGATAGTCCTTGTTGTAGAATGTTCAGGGTGTACACACACGGCAATACCTGGGGGAGTGATACCCCGGACACAGTCTAAAAGAAATATATTTACATAAAAAATGCAAAACAAAACACAGTAAAACAAAATGAAGAACAAAAGTTGACCAACAAGTGGTCAAAAAATAGTCAGTTTGTCCCCCATAATTAAAATGAAATACCCCATATTTTCCCCAATGAAATCTCTGCCCCCATTTCCCCCCCACCTCTGGCAACCCCACCTACAAACACAACAAGGGTCATGTTTCTGCACTCAATGAATCAGGTTGCAGTGCAAAGGGTCATGGGATATACTGAGCTCGGGAGAAATGTTTCTAATTAGTCAGTGGAGCTGTGTCATATTTTGCTGATTTTCGCTATTTAAAAAAAAAAAAATGCATCCAACTTTTTTTAAAAATTCTTTACACTCTGCAGACTCACCGTGCAGCCGCCTCAGAGCTACAGCGTCGGAGGACAACGCAGCTCTGGGCAGCTTACAGGCAAGCCCGCAGGCGCCCGGCCAGACTACAGGGGTCGCTGGTGCGCGGTGAGCCGAGGACACCCTGGCCGACCTAACCCTCCCTCCCCCTGGACGACGCTCGGCCAAATGAGCGCCGCCCCCTTGAGCTCCCCTCCACGGTCGGCTGTGGAATAGCCTGGACTCGGACCAGCGACGTCCAGGCTATAGAGCGCATCCTGCACTCTAGTGAGTGCTTTTACTGGATGCGCCACTCGGGAGCCCCTGGTGTAAATTTCACTTTTGACCAAGGTAACCGCACAGATATTTTATGATCAGCATAGCATTTAGAAGGGTAAAACTGAAGAGACTTTTGAAGCTATATCAAAGATATTATGTTCATATTGTAGCGTACCTCAGTTCCCGCAGTCAGGGCAAGGTAATCCACACACAGGCGGAGGGTGGGCGCGAACCGCTGTACAAAAGAGCCGGCTCCTTTTTAAGGAGCGTATATCGGGCTTACATCACCTACCAGCCTTGCTGCTGCCTTCCCCCGTGCACGCTACACTCTCCCCTGCCAGCCTCAAGTCTGCCCCGGACTTGCTCACCAGGCTACAGTCCGACGAATGCATGCCAGGGTACCTGCGTCCACTCTGACACCAGTGTAGTAAAATAGGTCCACGCAGGCAGTCGCATCAGGGCGAGGCAATCCACGCACAGGCAGAGGGTGGATGCGAACCTGGGATCTAAAAACCCAATAACCACACAACCTACAGATGGGGACTTGCTTCGTCCCAGTAGATATATTGTTATGTGTATTGTTAATATTTGTAATGTTATGTATTCCCAAACTTAACAATGCTTGCTACCCATGTTACATATTTAAATGTGGTTATACTCTGTATTTCTGTGCAACTGTGCTCAGAAAATAGCATTTTTTATAATTACGTACTGTCATAAGGTGTCAATGTTGCCATTTTCTTCAAGAGAACTTGGGCAAAAGTGAAATTTACTTCAAAAGTTGGATGCATTTTTTTTTTAACAACGAAAATCAGCAAAATACAACAGGGCTCCATTGAGTCAATAGAAACATTTCTCCCGAGCGCTACATAGTCATGATCCTTTGCACCACAACCTGATTCCTTCTGCGCCGAAAGATGACCTTACGCGCAGACCTTTCACTCACCGTATTTCACACAATTTTGTCTGAAACGGCGCCTCTTACAGGCTGTCACCAACCGTGAGGGTGCCTCCTACAAGCGCTTCAGCTCCGCCCCTGCCAATGTGTATCGCGAGGTCGAGGAAGGCTGCTGTCAATATACTTCAAGAAGCGCTGTGTGGTTTTAGTTTGAGATGAGTTGACGTTATACAAAGACCTGAATGATTGAACCAGGCGGAAGTCGTTTTGTTTATATTTTAATTGATGGATACAGTTAGAAGAGTAGAGTTTGACACAGAAGAGTCAGAGAGATGCAGGGACGACGCAGGTAGCGGTATGTTCAACTTTTTTAGATTAGTTCATTCACGCGTTACGTTCAAATCGTGATCGACGTGTGTGTTTGTTGATCGTATATAAAGTTTTTTTTTTTTTTTTTTTTTTTTTTTTTTTTATATCCATTATTAACGATTAGAAAATAGAAGATAATATTATTAGTCACTAGTGTTGGTTAATAAATAGCAATGTGATATTCTTTCCCCGTACCCAGATCAACTTTATCTCATTTTTAGGCTAGCTATAACCGTTTGGTTTCCTATTGTAATTTTCTACACATAACAATGCCGGTGCAAAATATGTATTTTAATGCATCTGAAGTGACGTGTTCTTGTTTATGCTAATTTCCACAGCAGACCAGATCAAACAGGGTTTCCATTGTGTCGATTTGAATAATGATTTGACCAAATGTTACACCAAGAGTTTATTGATTTTTTTGCGTGACCGTCAATCAACAATCCATCATTACTGACTGATAAAAAATAAAATCACATGTGTACAAGTACTACTTTTTCATTTGTAATTAAAACATACAGTACACTTTACAATCCCCTTCTCATTTGGGATACAGTATATTAGTAATAATTGTAACATAATAATAATAAAAAAGGAATTGTTAATATTTAATAATAGTGGTAAAATAAAAATCAAATAACATTTTATTTTGCTTTAGCAATAAGCAAAGTAAATGCGTAGGGCATGGTTCAATTGGAATTATTATATTAACTAATTTACCGTAAATACATCTGGTAATTTGTACTAACCCAGATTATTTTAAAATGAAGTGATGCCACCTAAACCCATAATGACCTGCATTAGCACCACACCAGAAAAGGCCATGCTGTCTTCATTACATTACACAGTAAGTATGTGTCGATGGGAAAACAAAATGCTTATGGTTTTAAAAAAAATGAAAAAAAAAACACATTTGTTGGAGATTGCAGGATATTAAGCCTCTTTTTTAGTTTCCATATGTTGGTACTAAATATGAAATCCCTCTGTTCTCAGAACTGTTATATGTTTTATTTTATTTTTAAATTTTTTAGGAACAAATTCAGAAAGTTGGTACCTCAGAACATCAAAGCTTGCATTAGCTTTAGCTATAATCGGCAGTAAACCCCCCAGGAAAAGTGGGAGAGAGTATACAGAATACCTGGTTACTTGCCTGTGCAGTAAGGATGAAAATTGGAGAGCAAAGGCGCAGGCACTGGAGGCTGAAGTATTACGACTACGACAAAAACTGCTACTCACAAAGATCAAGCCCAAAGGCAAACGGGATACTGGTATGTATAATGAATAATAAAATAATCTATACACCACAGGGTCTCCTAACTTATCATATACACTGTGTGGTTTTTTATTAGGACTGGTCTAACCATTTGGATTTGGCACTGCTTTGAATTAGATGCAAATTAGCTTGATCATGTGGCGTGATCCCAGCAGCACTACAAACCTGCCGTCTTTTATTTAATAATCTTTGCGGATCAAGTCCAGAGAACAATGTTGCACTTGAAGGCGATGGCGATGATGCAATAGTGCCAGTATTGTGTGCGGATGGTTTAAGGCACATGACAGAGACTTCAGGCATCTTCCATGATCACCACAATTCTTGGATTAATCCAATTATTATTATTATTTATTTTTTAGCAGACACCCTTAACCAGGGCGACTTACAATTGTTACAAGATATCACATTATTTTTTACATATAGTTACCCATTTATACAGTTGGGTTTTTACTGGAGAAATCTAAGTAAAGTACCTTGCTCAAGGGTACAGCAGCATTGTCCCCCACCTAGGATTGAACCCACGACCCTCCGGTCAAGAGTCCCGAGACCTAACCACCACTCCACACTGCTGCCCAATTTGTAAGGAATCTCATTTAATTTGATGTCTGCAAATAAGTGCACCCAATACCAATTGCTATGTTATTAAGTTTCCATTTATTGATTCCAATATTCAAGTTTCTGTGAGATAGTTCAGGTACAGAGATGGTCTGTCCTCAGGAGAGGATTCAGGTAGCTTTTTCGCACTGACAAGTGTCTGTCTTATATATCTTGCCTAACTGCATGTGTGTGAAGCTGAACTTTGTGAACTCTGCTTATAACATTATCGAAACACTATCAGTTTCTTTGCATGTGTTACAGTGTGGTTCCATACACAGAACATACACAAGGTCAAATGTACCCTAGTTTATCAATTACTTGTCCCTGGGTTGGTTGAGTTGGAAAACATCCTCCTACAGCTGCTTACTTTACAGCTGTGCTGAGCCACAGTGTTCTCAGTGTGCTTCACAATATTTGTTTAACCTTCATTGAACCTTACACTTTATGGGATGAACTTTAATGACACTTTGTCATCCCAATCAACTGTATACCTCTCTGTACCATTTGCAAGACACCTTCCAGCACCTGTATCCCATGTCTTGTCAAGGCTGTAATCAGGGCTAATGGTGGTCCAACCCGATGTTAGGTGCATGTCCTAACAAAGTGACCAGGCAGTATTTAAGTAAATGAGTTCAAAAGAAAAAATGTAAAGTTTTTTTTATGCCACACAACCACAGTGAATACAGATCCCATATAATAATGTGTTTAATTACAGAATATGTGAGATTAATTGATCTTACAATAAAATAAACAAAGCAGAAGTTTGGTTAGGGTCAAATACAAATACATTTAATAATTGATGCTAATAATGATAAACAGCAAACGACTTATTTTCTTAGAATTCTGAATTCTCATAGGCTTTTCTTTACTGTTGTACTGTGTAGAATTAAGTGATATATAGCGATAATGGTAAACACCTGATCTATGCCCTCTAGGTCAAGGTCACAGAATACCAGGCTGATCCTCTGTTTTCATTGCCTTGTGATTGAAGTAGAATGGATGTTCCAACTTGGATAAACAATATTGCCTTTTGCAGGTGGTCCTTGAGAAGGTTCACAATGGTGTCGTTCTGCTATGCAGTTTGATCACATAGCACATTGCTAAAAAAAAGGGTCTACTTTGGAATCATTTAATCATATGTCAATAAAAAACAATAATGAAAAGTGTAGGCATTACTGATTTATAGGTTCCAGCACCGGACAAAGACATCCTGCAGTGCCAAAGGACAAAGACTTCCTGCAGTGCTGTCAGAAAGGGCAGTGTATACATACTGAGTAGTATATCGTGGTGGAAATGGACAGATGCAAGAGTGTTTTGTGTACTGATAGAATATAAATGACATGTTGTGTGAGACTGGTTCTGTGCTGCACTTCAGCTCGACTTAATGAGTTGGTGTTGTACTAGATCAGATCTAAACAGCCTTTTGGGGGAAAATAAAGCAGCAGCAGTGATTATTTTCCAAGTTGCAAGAATGATTCATTACTGTCACAATGATGATAACTGTTAAGCTGAAGGAACACAAAGCCACTTTGCGGCTTGGAACTTGGTTTCAGGAGACTAGGTTTCAGACCACTGCATGGTACATAAGGGGAGACTTGGGGTTTGATACAGCAAAGTTGCCTCAAACTAGGCCTTCCGGTCTCCTGGAACCAGGTTTCAAGCCACTGTTCCTGAAAAAGTGGCTTTGTGTTGCCTCAGCTTTAGGGCTGGCTCATGTATTTGTCACTGGTTCAAGGGAACTAATGAAAAGGCATCACCAGTTTTAAATACTCTTATCACTGGTAACCTCATAGAGAGTAGCCCTCACGTTACAGGCAGTTGTTTGGCAAAGCTGTTGCTGCTGCACTGACTGGTATTCTAAGACCTTTATATTTTTTCTGGAACACAGGCCCTATTCACAAAGTAGGCAGGGCTTGAATTTCAGCGCGGGAAACTCCCGCAGAGATGTTTTAAGACACCAAGCTACTGTATTTTTCACCCAATTTATAATGCATAAAACGCTACAACAATCTCTAAGGAAGTGGGTGTCAGTGACAAAAGCACTATGAGTCGCATTCTGAGTAGTGCTGGATAAAATATATTTTTTTAAGAAAAGTAGTGCTGGATATTTTAAGTGCCATGAGACTTTATTCTCTCGTACATGGTTCTTGGCCGCTATCTTAAAGCATTATAGAAACTCAGTACACTGCAGTAAGTAAACAGTCTATCTAGGTGTTTTGCAAGCAGTGACTTTCGCTTTAACTGTTAAAACTCAGCCCCATTCATTTTGGGGTGCCAGCGCACCGAAGGTTACGCCCATATTACTCAGGCACCGTAAAAGCCACCTACCTGGTGGTAGTTTAAAAGTACAGACTCGGGGCTTTCCAAAGACGTATTCAGTGTGTGTATGCGGTACTCCTAGCCGGAACTACGACTGCCTGAAGTTAAGCCTCTCATCATGTGACAGAGTTCACAGGTTAGGTTTTGTTTTGAGTCTATTGCTCCAACATTGTATCAGCTAGACTGAAAGGGGCGGTATCGTTTGCAAACTTAGAGGCTCAGCTTCCCCCATGTTCATTTCATATTGAGGTTCAGTTGTGTAGGGATGCATATTGGACCGCAAAAACCGGTCCGATATCTGGTTCAGCCCTGTACCGCGGTACGTACCGTACCGTACCGCCATTGGCGAGTCAAAAAAATTTGATTGGACTTCAGTGAAAAACAGGCAGAAATAGGTCTGAGTGTAATGAGTTAAAAAAAATAAATGGAGCGCTGGTTTAAAAGAAAAGCACCTTTGTCTTCTGCTGCAGCAAAAACATCACGTCAGGCAATGGCAAAAGCAATGGAGAGTGCTCTGTCTCATAGTGATGGTCTCCTGACAGCTGTTAGGTCTCCTGAAAGCAGCTTATTTTAAAGCAACACCAGTGTGAATGATAATGCAGTAAAATATATATAGTTTTTTGTATACAAAATGAAATTCAAGCCCTGGTAGGAATATAATACATTTTGATTTTCATAAATCTTTTCTTTAGTGTTGTTGACTTCTTTAACAACTGTCTTGATTTAAGATACATGAATATGTAAGAAACCATTAAAGATGCAAACTTTGTAAAATGCTACCAGCATGTCCTGTAAAATGTTCCAGTTTAACACTTGACCTGTTACTGCTGCTTTCATGTGACTTTTTCCAGTTTGCATCACAGAGACCGTGTGTGTGTGTGTGTATATATATATGTGTATGCCTGTGTGTGTATATATGCCTGTGTGTTTGTATATGCCTGTGTGTGTGTGTCCGGAAGTAACATTTAGTATTGAGCTGGGGCACAAGGGATGCTTTGTTTTTGTTCACTAGGAACTGTAATTGTACACAATAATAAAAGTAACATATTGAATTTAATGAATTTCAAGTAGCGCTGTTAACTAATCACAGTTAAAAATAGTGAACTACAGAAATAATAAAAAAGGCAAAACGTGATAACAGTATCAAATTGGCTACAGGAAGGATGCTTATCAGGGGCGATGTATAAAATACTGACTTGCCTGTCCTTGTACGAAATATGGGAGGGATCAAACACTTCAGGGTGCTTGGACACCTCCGTAGACAACAATTTCATTCATGATTTTTCCTGGCAAGCACGTGTTGTCAGCACTTGGCTGTGATTGGTTAATCCACCGACAGTACCAGCCAGAAAAAATCGTTCTGGATTTGATTTGAGTGGTACCGTTCAGCGGCACCGCGGGACTAGCGGTATCGTCCCGCGCTGATCTGCCCAACACCATATGAAAGCAATGGCAGCGATACAGGTGGAAAAATGCCCTGCGTGCTGTGCCATGCCTGTCTGTCCCGGGCTTTACACTTCCAACCAGTTCAGAGGATGCAGAACATGCAACCTCAATATATGGGCAAGTCTTCGCACCACAGAGACAGAGAATGTTGGCAGCAATTGCAGGGGGATGTTGCATGATTGCCTTTAACAAATGACAGAACTCCATTTTAGTAAGGACACAAGTACCACTGTTTTTAGGTTTTTAGTGCTCTGAAATCTTACCTACTTGGGTTTATTTAATGTTTAAACAGGTCAGCAAAATCTTAATTTTATTCCATAACATACCTGGGAAAAATATGTAAATTCTCCGTGATTCAAGTAGACCCCTACTCATAACTGCCAGGTTTAAAAACCATCAGTCAAATGTGGTTGCCATATACATTGTGTCTTTTTGATATACTGTACATGTAAAAGCTTATCTGGAAGTCATACCAACAGGTTAGTGCAGCTGTTTCTCCAAGCATACAGTGGTAAGCATTTTGTGGTAAAACAGGAGATTGTAGTGAGAATACTGACTTGATGATTCATGTACATCATTTCTGAATAACCTGGCATGTTCAAGTGCTTCACAGGGTGCTTGCTTTTGGTTTCTTATACAATTACTGAGCTGTGTTTATTTGTTTGGGTTACAGGGGACAACTCTCTAGAGATCCTTTCACAAGACCTTATGGGCTCTCTAAATGATACAACTCAGCTTGAAGGCGATTCTGGTTGCGACACTTCCAGTGGACAGGGAAACAATACTATGAGCCTATTGCACAGTCAAGAACCTGCTGGCTTCACCTCACACCAGACTTCTTTAAAGCCGCTGTGCGGATCAAGTTATGAGAGCAGTAAGGAGAAGACTATCCGTCTTCACACTCAGTTTTTACAGAACCTTCTGGGCCTCAGACAACTAACGGAACCGGGCTACCTGACCACAGATCCTCTGGTGTCTCACAGGGACGTCTCCCTAGTCACCGATTCTGTCTGCCAGTTGCTTCGCTGTATGCTTTCCTACTGCACAAATCCAAAGCTCCTCCTTCCCTCCTCCTCCTTCCTCCTTGAGGCTGCCCAGGTCCTGGCCAGTGTGCTGGATCACGGTAGCCTGTGCAAGCCGGCCTTAACACAGTGCATGACCAGAGTGGAAGAGTTCTTCAAAGACCTTGTGAGCCTAATTCTGAGAAATAAAGAACTCAATAGGGTAAGAACCAACTTTCTGCAAGTTATTTATTTCATTTAGCACCCAGAGAGCTAGGCGGCTGCTCCACACATGGATATACATACAGAGAGTAGGGTAGGGATATACTGTAAGAGTTTAAATGCTTAAACTATACATTCATATGAATATGTTTTGACCAATAGCTACAGCAGTTGTATATTTAAATGTCCTGCAGATCTATAATGTCTGTAATGGGGGTATTGCACAGTGTCGTGAGCCTTAATGTATTGTTAACCTGTAACACTGAGAATCACCAGATTGCAGCTGGCATGCATGAGTATCCAGATCAAACGGCAAGTAAACTAAAACCAAACATAGAGCTATGGGCCTGAATTTCCACTGTGCTGTCAAAAATTACAAAATGCATATGTTAATTAATTAAGCATCGCTTTCACACAAGTTATGATTTTGGTCTGTGTGAATTGCTTATACCGTCACAGAGCCGTCATGTTTTATGCTGTCTCTGAACCACCTCGCGAGAAGGTTCAGAGACAGCTAAAGGCTATGCTGACACTGAAGCGCTATAGTGGGCGGGGATTGAAAGTCATCATCCCATGTGACTGCAGACCGGACGTGTTGGGTATTTTTGTTGTTGTTACACGCTTTCATTTTTTTCAAATACAATGGCTGATCAAGAACGAGGTAGTAATTGGAGTCTGGAATAGGTTTAGGAATTGTTAACTTTACGGGCTGACGAGAAGATAAATTCACAAATAGAAGGGACAGTGGGTGACCATGTAATTTATCTGCGAATCGCCGTTGCCATGACAATGATCTGTTGACTGACAGGTTTAAAAGTTGTAGTCACATGATCCCTTTGGCTGTGTAATAGGGTTATGCCGGTATTATACCGGCATTTGTGTGTTAAAATGGCTTAGGATATGATTTATTCAGTGGACAGAACATCAGCACTGTTTAGATAACTTAAACAAATGCTCTTTGTCCACTCTGGCACTGTTTCTGTCATTACCAATACGCAAAATAGATGTGATGATGCTGCTGCTGTGCTACAGTATAATGATTTAATCAATTTAAGCAATAGATCAAATGGAAGGTAACCTTTGTAGCTGAATTCCAACTGCTTTTTGGTAGGGATGCACCGAATCCAAGTTTTTCAGATTCGGCCGAATACCGAATCCGTCTCAAAAGATTCGTCCGAATACCAAACCGAATCCTACAAAAACTATCAAGAAAAACTGAAGGAAACTGTTGAATGAAAAACACACTGGCAGCTACTAACAAGGGATGCGCACAATCTATTTCTTTGAACCTTTTAGTTCATAGTATTTTTATTACCAAAAGTATATCCCCGATTTCAGTTTGAAACTTACACAATTTACAGCTAGCCCCCTCCCTCCACAATGGAAACGTCAAAATACAGAACTGTTTACCTTTACAAGAAAGGAGAGCTGCATCTTTGTCATAACCCACTATTTTCTTTAATGACGTTTCAACCTGTGTCACCTGATCTGATTTGCCAACAGGCTCCAGGATCTCGGGACACTTTAACACTAGAGGCCCCACGGCAGTTATTTTGGCGGTATTTGGTTTTAAAATATAATTTTCTCCAGTTGTATAATTTTCTCCAGTTGATTTGGCCTTGTGCTTGGGATCATTGTCCTGCTGAAAGGTGAATTTCCTCCCAAGCTTCAGTTTTTTAGCGGACTGAAGCAGGTTCTCTTGCAGTATTTCCCTGTATTTTGCTCCATCCATTCTTCCTTCAATTTTAACAAGATGCCCAGTCCCTGCTGATGAGAAGCATCCTCACAGCATGATGCTGCCACCACCGTAATTCACTGTAGGGATGGTGTGTCTTGAGGCATGGGCAGTGTTAGGTTTGCGCCACACATAGCGCTTTGAGTTTTGGCCAAAAAGCTCTATCTTGGTCTCATCTGACCACAAAACCTTTTCCCACATCGCAGCTGGGTCACTCTCATGCTTTCTGGCAAACTCCAGACGTGCTTTCAGATGGTACTTTTTGAGTAACGGCTTCTTTCTTGCCACCCTCTCATACAGGCCAGTGTTATGCAGAGCTCTTGATATGGTTGACTGGTGCACCATTACTCCACTCCCAGCCACTGAACTCTGTAGGTCCTTCAAAGTGATTGTTGGCCTCTCTGTGGCTTCTCTCACAAGTCTCCTTCTTGTATGAGCGCTGAGTTTTGAGGGACGGCCTTTTTTTGACAGTGCCTGGGTGGTGTGATGCAGCTTCCGCTTCCTGATTATTGAACCAACTGTGCTCACTGGGATATCCAAACACTTGGATATTATTTTGTACCCTAATCTATGCATTTGTATTACTTTATCTCTAACCTCTGTAGAATGCTCTGGTCTTCATTTTCCTTCAGATTCACAGCCTGACCAATGATCCTTCAACAGTGGGGTTTTTATCCAGAAAATGTGACAAAAACTTTAATGGTTCACAGGTGGAGGCCAATGGTAAGGTAATTGTGTACTCGTTGGGGCAATTTCTTTCATCGGTGTAAACTGGGAGCTTCCACAGCACAGAGGTTGAATACTTATGCAAGCAAGATATTTCAGTTTTTTATTTTTCTTAAAAATATTTCCCAACATAAAACCAATGTCACCTTACAATAACTGATTTTGAGTTTCAGTGTTTTAAAATAAAATATCAAACAGAACGAAATTTCAATGTACCATTTGTAATTAAGTAATATGAGAGAATTGGTCAGGGGTCTGAATACTTTTGCAAGGCACTGTATATGTGTGTATATATATATATATATATATATATATATATATATATATATATATATATATATTGTAAGGAAGCAGGAAAGACTCCACATCATCCTGGTCAGTCATCTTTTGTAAAAGAGAAGTTGTGGATACAGCCCGTTCTTCAAACAGTTTAGTAACTTGTTCTTGCATTACAGTCAATTGTTGCTGTATCATCCGATTGGCCTCGTGCTGCATAGCACTAGCCTGCAACAGTGCCTGTACTGCCGCCTCCATGATCCACTCTTATCACAGTACAAAGCCAGGGTACGAGTCTGAATTTATTGTCAGACAAAACAGCCCCACTTCTGGTACCACAATGTGACGATCTGCGTTCCTATCCCAGGCTTTGCTTCAATCAGACACTTGACAACCAGATGCAAGGAAACGCCGTAGCGTATGTTTATTATTTACAGACTGAAAAAAGAAAATAAAGAAAACAAAACCTAACCCAGTCTCGGGTCCTAACTAAACAAATCGTTTCCTAACTAACACGGGACAGCTAAGCTGTTTCCCCGTCTTTTAAAAAAAAACCCGGTTTAACACAACACTTACGTTTATTCAATGGCTACTCGGAGACAGCACACCTCTCTGCCTCCTTCCACTCAGCAGCCCCGAGCAGACTGCCTGCTCTCTTTTAAACCCCCACACCTGGGTCTAATTCCCCAATACCGCCCAGGTGCGGATGATAATTAACAATAAAACAATTAAACAAAACAATAAGCAATCAATCCAAAACAATTAACAAAAAGGTGCATTCTTCTGTGTGCATGCTTCGGTTGTTAAGATGTTTATGTGACGTACTCATTAAAAAAAAAAATGAATTACATCTGACTGTTTCTCCTTTCGTTATACTATTTACAGTGTTTTGAATACAGCCCTCAGAAACTGGGGCTTGTAGGTATGATTATATCTCCGGTCCTTCTAGTGTTAAGGCAGGTCCGGTTTCTAAACTGCAATGTATTCAGTAAAGTGAGTGTGAATTGTGCGAACTGTCGCTAAATTAATTGAATTGTTTTACTTAGTTGTTACCAAAAACACACATGCCTGCGAGGATCGTTTCCATCAATCAGACCTATACAGCAGCTGATTGGCGTTCTGAGTCTCTGACTGGTTGGGACTGTGTGAAGCAAGAAATATTAAACAAATAAACTTTACCTGCTGTCACAAGGTTAAATGAAAGAGTGCAGGTGAGTGCAAAGTTATCTATAATAATGGTCTTATTTTGATAGATATTATTTACTGTATAAAAAATTCAAGCAATAAGATTAATCGTTGTTACGAGGCTCTCCGGATAGAATCGCCACCACAATTAAAGAATTAAATACATTTACTAAACTGCTCAAGCAATTCACACTCACTTTATATGTCGAATACATTGCAGTTTAGAGAGGTTAGTTAAAAAACCTGACCTGCCGTCGTGTCCCGAGATTCTGGAGCCTGATTGACAACCCTATCTGAGAGCTATGAGGAAAAAAACACCGAGATGAGTGACCTGAATCTCCCTGCAAAATAAAACCCACATTGCTTTAAATGCACCGTGTGTGTAACACCTATCAAGTAGGCTATGAAATAGTTTAAAAATTATTTTAATAAAACACAGCAGTTCCCAAATGGTTCAACGTGTATTGGCACATTACAGTAACGTAACGTTGTATTTACTAAAGCATATTGTTCAACAACATCTTGCACATGTGACAGTTGTAAAGTTACAAAAAATAGGCTATATATTTCTGTGCACCGATTTTTTATATATTTTTTCTCTCCGTATGATCTCTAGAACACGTTTGACTGACAAAGCAACAATGCACAAAAATCTACAACAGTTTGCCATTACTATATTACAGGTTTACTGCATAACTTTACTCCATGAAGTATGATGTGTCTGTGCTGTTACATACAGGGGTATGTTTGCATTTAGCAGCTGCATGACGTGTTTAGTGCGTGCACCACCAGTAATAGGAGTTGAGAGCCGCGACAGAGTTCATCAAACATGTTCTTGTTATTAAATACAAAAGTTACGTTTAATACCGGATTTGTGTCTTTTATTTAAAGAAGAACCGCACACAGTGGAGGGATATATTAAAATAGATGTGCGTCTGGGCGGATTCGGTGTATCCCTACTTTTTAGTCACTTTTATATATTTTAGTAGGCCTGGTAAGAGATACCTTACCAGTTTGATGTGGATCATTTCTAATACCTCTTTTTGTTACAGTGTTCTTTGCATTTTTTAAAAATGAATGCTCTGCATTGTATCATACTCTTAATATTAATGCTCCGAAAACAGAGAGGAAGAGGATAAAGAACAAAGGCTAGCAGCATCTGCATAAAGCTCTTCAGATTTGAAGGCCTCTTTTGATCATATTCAAAGACAAAAATAAAAGATATTAGCATAACAGCACATTAGTAGCCCTGACTGCTAGAAGTGGAATTTAGATCATTGCAATGTGTTCACAGAATGTATTTTCTTTAGAAATTATTTTACTCTGTGCAGTTTTCTGACATTCAGAGAACATATCCTTTATTCTCACCCATGGAATAATTAATGTGATGTGGGTTGTGCTTTGGACTGTGCACACTGAAACTGACACTATGCACTGAAACATGGATATTAAGAAGCTTTCAAAAAGTAAGTTGCTTTTCAAGTGTTGTTGAAGAAAAAAAAAAAGCAACTAACTTCTCTGAAGCAGCTCTCAATTCTAATACACCTACCACCAGCTGAACTAACTTCTCTAAAGCAGCTCTCAATTGTAATACACCTACCACCAGCTGAACTAACTTCTCTAAAGCAGCTCTCAATTGTAATACACCTACCACCAGCTGAACTAACTTCTCTAAAGCAGCTCTCAATTGTAATACACCTACCACCAGCTGAACTAACTTCTCTAAAGCAGCTCTCAATTGTAATACACCTACCACCAGCTGAACTAACTTCTCTAAAGCAGCTCTCAGTTCTAATACACCTACCACCAGCTGAACTAACTTCTCTAAAGCAGCTCTCAATTCTAATATTAGGTCCTAACATTTATTCCCGAAATAAATAAAAAAAAGTTTTAGTAATTAAAAACAATCTAGTTATCTGCCGTATGTGTTAATCCTGATCGTGCTGTTTGTTCAGTTACTTGTTCACAGTGTGTGTTCATAAAGTCAAAGCCTCCTTCTCCTGGCTGTAGAAGAGATGTGACGTGCTTGTGTTGTTACTGTGATATGCTTTAATAAAGTTGCTGAAACTAATCAGACTGCGTGCAGTTGTTTGATTTCAACTCGTCATTCAAAACGGAGACTAGTTGCTATAGTATTGTGGTTACTGTTTTGCCACTGACAGCAAACACTCTCGATTTTATTTATACAGCAATCTTCAAGTCTTGTCACAGATTTTCAATCGGATTCAAGTCTGGGCTTTGACTGGGCCACTCAAGGACATTCACTTTCTTGTTTTTAAGCCACTCCAGTGTCGCTTTGGCTATGTGCTTGGGGTCATTGTCCTGCTGAAAGGTGAATCTCCGTCCAAGTCTTAGGTCTTTTGCAGATTGAAGCAGGTTTTCCACAAGGATGTGCCTGTATCCATCCATTTTGCTCTCTACCCTGACAAGCTTCTCCGTCCCTGCCGATGAAAAGCATCCCCATAGCATGATGCTGCCACCACCATGCTTCACAGTAGGGATGGTGTTACCTGGGTGATGTGCTGTGTTGGGTTTGCACCAGACATAACGCTTTGCATTTAGGCCAGATAGTTCAATTTTTGTTTAATCGGACCACAGAATCTTTTGCCACATCTTTTCAGAGTCTCCTACATGCTTTTTTGCAAATTCCAAGCAGGATTTTACATGGGCTTTTTTCAGAAATGGCTTCCTTCTTGCCACTCTTCCATACAGGTCAGATTTGTGGAGTACCTGAGCTATTGTTGATACATGGACAGTTTCTTCCATCTCAGCCATAGAACGCTGTAGGTCTTTCAGAGTTGTCATTGGCCTCTTGCTGGCTTCTCTGACCAATGCCCTTCTTACCCGGCT
This sequence comes from Acipenser ruthenus, assembly GCF_902713425.1. Lineage (NCBI taxonomy): Eukaryota > Metazoa > Chordata > Actinopteri > Acipenseriformes > Acipenseridae > Acipenser > Acipenser ruthenus. The sequence continues at coordinate 3,699,249 of NC_081193.1, forward strand.
GCTCAGTTTGGGAGGACGGCCTGCTCTAAGCAGATCCTGGGTGGTGCCGCATACCTTCCACTTCTTAACTTATTGTGCGAGTTCTGAAGGCAACTGGTTGCACCTGAGCTTATTTAGGAGTGTCATAGCAAAGGGGGTGAATACTTATCTAATGAAGACTTTTCAGGTTTTTATTTTTAATTAATTAGTTTTTTCACCCCCCCCCCCCCCCATTTTTTTACACATTGAAACTGTTGAGTAGGTTGTGTAAATCAAAGGAAAAAAAATCCCATTTAAATGCATCAAGATTTCAGGTTATAACAAAACAAAATGTGAAAAAGTCCAAGGGGGTGAATACTTACTATAGGCACTGTAGATAGGATAGCGAGGAAGCAGAATAAATTACATTAACATTCAGAGGGCGTGTGCACTACAAGAACGGAGACTTTCTTTCAACAAGCAGGCAAAAGGTAAAATACACGAATACTGTATTTACATATTTTTTGGAACAGCGATTAAACATAGTTTGAAAGATAACATTCAAGGACGTTTATCCAAGCTTTAAGCCCTTGTATTGACCAGTCAGGTTAAAGGAATTCTCAGATCCATTTTCTAATTTGTTATTATGTTTCAAACTAGTTAAGCTTGTACATTATCAGGCAGTAAAACCGATGTCTTGTTTCAGGTCTGCCGATAGCAGTGATTTTTTTCAATCACGGAAACAAAGCAAATACATTGTGTCAAGTTTACGCAGCAGGTAACACGTTTACAGTTGCACGATACACACACTCACACACAGCACTAGCAACAACCAGGGAGAGGAAGGACAGACGCACAGATACAGAAGTGGCACTCCTGTTATGCTGCTCTCCATATACTGTACGGAAATATTTTCACTTGTAATAATTTATGCCATGAAAATCAATTGCTATAGTCCTCATGAAAATCAATGTAGTTCTCCATTTTATCTGCAAAAGAGGATTTTTGTTTAATTTTGATATTTGTTTATTATTACGAAAAAATGTTGTTAGTTTCTTGCGTTTTGTTGTCTTCGTCTTGGGTTCTTTTCTTTTACTTTCGTTTGATTTCCTCTTTCTATGGCAGTCCAAATGCACTTTGCTTTTTATAGTGTGTTCAATTTTTAAAGTTTCTGATTGGACCACTAAATAAACCTGGTTTCAGCGGGTCTTAACACCGTGCTCAATTGTCTATTTGGGACCCCATTCGCTGAAGCGATTCTGATGTTAACAATACCACAGTCCGAAATGTATGCCGACCTGTGGCAGTGGAGCAGGTGCTCTATAACGGTGCAAGACATGTCTTCAGAATATCATTTCAGCGCAGTGGGGTTTTTTTTACGTGTTCGCTCCATTTATGCACCACAGAATCGGGGGCAAGCGCCGTTCACGCTTGCACTCGTATTTGCGCTGTGATCAGAATACAGCCCTTAGTATTCAAATAACATTTTAGCGGCGTCACTTTACTTCACATTCAGTAATCACAAGTCACAATTTACTATGCTTTAACCAGTGGCTTTTCACGCAGGCTTCCAGGAGTTTGTAGTGCCCTTTTTCCAGCACTGAAGTGAATGTTTTATTTTGTTCTTCCCCTGTGCCTTGTTAAGCTATGCAATGTGCAATGTGCTTTCATTTCTCAATTGCTACTTACATATTATATAAATAAATGATTACAGTACTTTTTGATACAATGCAGTTTTAACCATTGAGGATTTCCCACATACCACAGCAGGAACTACCCCAGAGGCAATGTTCAGCTCACTGTTTGACTGAATAAACTTTATTTTCCACATAAAACCAACTTTACTGTCTGCCCCCAGGGCTCTTCTCAAATATGTTACCCTGTCTACAGAAGTTTGAGTGAACTGTAACTCTATTCCACAACTTCTACTCATATGGCAAACTCTTCATATCAGTGCTCATCTATTTGCTGTATATGATGTTAAAGAGCATGAATATATTAAGTGTGCAAGTGTGTAACTCTTTTGCAAGTGTGTTACCTCAAACGTGATTGGTAGTGGTATTCCAAAAATAGAGACGATTAACTATTCAGGTATACCAAAAAAATGTGGTGAGCAAGTAGCCTAAGGGAGGATATCGGGCAACAAACTCCCCATCCACAGTTACACTGTTTACAGGATAAAGGAGAACATTTCTAGATACCAATATACTGTACTTTTGAGATGTCTTGCTTATTAACCCTTTGCGGTCCTGTGTCGGACCAGGTCCAACATTACAATTTTCCCTTTCCGGTCCAATGTCGGACCCTGTCCGACATCATCAAAAAGATATAAAAAACAGGTCTCTAGTCATTTTGTCTCCGGAGAAAGCCGAGAAAACCATTCAATGGCCGAAACCCCCCCCCAAAAAAAAACACGGACACAAACAAACAAGATAGCTGCTTCTGCATCCAGCGCTCAAAGAATATCACGGACATTTGCAGGGTTTTTTTAGATGTTACAGTAATAAAATAATGACTTGGATCGCATTATTGAGGAATTTGGTGATAAAACAAGTGATCAGGAGATGATTTATCGGTATGCATGATTATGAAGAGGTATGTGAAAAATACAGCGAACAAGGGGTGGGGCGGGGCTGGAGATGCAGTACTGAGTGTCCTGTTGATATGCAGTGCCTTTTAAACCTGTTTTACTATAAAAAAAAATACTTTTAAACAGCGCGTCTAAAATAAACTGCGTATGAAAATAAATTGGATCTGACGTGCTGAATAAAAGGGTTAATGTATATTGTGTATTTTTAAAGAGGAGAAGATTATTTATTCAGCAATACAAAGATATTTAGTAAGTAATGGAGTGTGAGTGTGGAACCCTGTAAGGAGCCATTGTATTTTGGTTAACCGCGTCTGATTTTACAGTGATTTTAGCCAGCATGTAGAGATGAACATGCTTGATGAATGCGAGACAAACAATTATTCCAGCATAGTCACAATCTGTCCTTTTAGACTAATGAAAAACAAATGACAATATAAAGTTGTTTATAGGTCTATAAGACAACCTAAAAATGTTTTTTTTTTTTTTTCTTGTAAGGACCTGTGGTAGAGCAAAGGCTCTACACGTGGGTGTGTGTTTGGTGGCCGGTGGCCATCTTGGTGAAGGGACAGCATGGAGTCAAGATGGCCACCATTTGCACAGCCACCTAGTTTGACTGTTTAGTTGTTTTGATTTGAAATGTTAGCTTGCGTGGTTCAGGGGGCGTGGAGCTGGGTGCTTCCAATCCTTCAATCTCCCAATTTTCTAATTTCCTCTTAATTAGCATCTATTTTCTATTTAAGCCCTGATCACCTGCACCTTTTCTGTCTAGTGTTTCGTTTTTGTAGCAAACGCTCAGACGCCGTCGTTTCGTGCTCCACCGCTAAATATCTAAACTTCGTTGCCTCGCTCTGCAGGTCATTTCTCTGCACAGCGTTGCCAAGATATATTATCAATCATTTTCCTACCTGCTCAGGTGATCCTTCTTTTCAGACAGCGTCTCTTTTCGGCTTCAAGAGCTCCAACGTTTGCCTTCCTGTTCCATCCAGCAACAGCGCCGTTCAAGAGCAGCGTCATTACTCAACCTGTCTGCAACTTTTTCAGAAAGACTGGTCCTCTGCTAAACTTTCAAGCTCCTTCGACAAGACATCGACATTCACGTTGTCAGCGATTGCCTTACTTTAAATCTATTAAATCCACCATTAAGCTTTGTCTGCGGAATCTCTCTTTACTCCTCGCCTGCAATCAGACGCCCCTCCCCCGCTCCCACAGAGCCAGCACAGTTACCGTTCCATCGGAAGATCCTGCCCAGGACCTCCATCAGCTACGTTCAACCTTTTAAAAGACGTATCCTGCCCATTTCAACCAGTGGCGGCTCGTGGTTTGACTGGTCACAACATGTTCCAACGACAGTGCAGCACTGCAACTTTTCCACCCGCGCCTTACAGACCATGGTTACCACGGCAACGCCCTCATTTGAGTGACTGCGGGGAGTGGTTTGTTGCGATGGTGACCAGGCAGCTTCATCAGGCTCTGCGTGCTCTGTGCCTCAGTACTGCTGTCTTCCGGCTTCCTGTTGCTGCGCTTTCACAACTGGTGGAGACGAATTCAATGCGCTGAATCATGACCTCTAAGTACTGCGTTTACTTATTTATATACATGACTAACTGTCCTAACATCTCTAGAACATTTATTATTTAAATCTAAGGGAATAAGCAAATGTTGTTCTACATAGACAAGGATTTTTATCGTAATAACTTCATAGATTCTACCCTGCTTCACTCAAGTCAATGGTTTAATTCCAATCATAACCTCTGGATGGCAGTATAATACCACAAGTTCTCTCTCTATATATTAAACGAGTTTGGTATCGCTGCGAAGCTCGGACACTACTGCTTTTCTATTTATTCTCGCAGTTATTCTCGGGAGTTCCACTCCTGCCTCATCCTTTGTCTATCTATATCAACTGACATTCTTCAATTTCAACTCTACCTGCCCCCCCCCCCCACCCTTCGAGGACATGGTCATGAAGCCACGCACTTGTCGGCTTTCTGAGATGCTCCGAATCTACCGTCACGTTAACTTCCAGCTTCCCTGCACCAGGCTTCCATCCCAGTGACCTCTTCCTGTTCCCGGATTCGTGCTTCCTCATCTGGCTTCTCTCCTTCAAATCGACAAATTTCTCCAAGGCACTTTATTCAACCTTCAAGTTTTCATTTCAGCAACGTGAGCTGCCAGTCAGAAATGGAAACCATGTCCTACAACTATCAGCATTTCAGTCAAGTGTCCTCCTACCCTGCGATTAGACAATACACTCAGACTGCTCCCAACCAAATCAATAGATTTTGCAATAGCCTCAGAGCAACGCATTCTTTATCCTCTCAGGTTCTACAGCGGCCTCAGCTCTATGCATTCTTCATCTCTGGCTTTATCTAAATCACTTTTCACTCAAAGACCAATATCCATCGCATTCAGCAGATCTCTGTGCTCTACAGCAGACCACCACACTACCGATGGCAGTCCACCGTTCACCATTACAGATCACTGCTTCAGCAGATCTCTCTTTCTGCAGCAGACCACTGCTCATCATTGACCGCGCTTCATCGTTACTTCTTTAGATCTCCGCACCGTCCAGCAGATCCCGTCCTCTCTGTTAATTGCTCCTCACTGCAGCAGATCTCTGCTTCCTCTTCAGATGTACTCACTATTATAGCACGCACAGTTGCTTTAGTTTACAGTTTAAATCTGTACCTGCACTACTCCAGAGCTTCCAACGCTTCCGATTTCCTCCAATATGCAGATCACGGCAGCATTCCACAATCAAGGCTAATGCTAATCCCCATCTAATCAAAATACGAGGTGCTCGACCTTCTCAGCAATCTATTTAGATGTCCTCACATCCTCTCAAATATTACAGCATTAATGCATGGTGAGAGACGTGGTATGAGACTGGAAATCCGTCTTGATTATGAGTTAAGGAGTTCCACTACTAGGAGAATGACTGGAGTTGTGAAACCGAATCTCTGAACGTGAGTTCACCTTTTCCATTTCAAGCGGACAGGATAGTAGCAGACCGCTGATCGATCCTGTATTAACTAACACATAGGATGGTCGACATCTCCTCTCTTCCCTTGTTTCCAGAAAATGGAGCACAAAGGGTGCTGAGCTTCCCCAGCAGTCAATTTACAATGTTCGTTCAGTTCCAGCCGCTACCTCAACCCTCAATTCCAGCTCCCCTTCGGCCTCTACTTTCGGTATCCAAGTTCCGTCTGCTGCCCCCCCCCCCCCCCCCCCCGACTCCCCAGCTTCATCAGCTGCTATTTGACTGAAACCTACTCTCAGTAACCTGCTTCAATCTGCCCCGCATTTCATGTCTGCATCCCTCGCCCTTCTTCGAGAGCTGCATATTCGACAGCTTGATCAGTGTGTTCAGCCTTTTGTGCCCAGAATCAGATTCATCCTATTCCTTCAAACAAAACCAGATCCTGGCTTTCATCATCCATGGTAGGGATTCTCTCTCTCTTCCCGCCCCCCCCCCCCCCCCCCCCCATTTTCTCCATACCAGCAGTTCGCCTGACCCTCCGTGAGATTCTTAAGAGCCTTCCCTTCTGCCTCCCCTTCTCGCCTGTCTACATCAATGAACATTCTGTTTGCTCATTCTACTGTCCGGAAACGCCACTTCACCCCATACAAGGATCTACCTATGGAGATCATCTGCATCTGAGCCCTCTTCTGTCTTCTCAGGAGCTCAGAATCCACAGTTTCTTCTACTTCTAATTTTACTCCATCATTCAGTTGTGTACCTCCACGACGGATCCATTTCAGCGTGGTCACTTCATTCAGCGGTCAAGCAGAGTCCCCTATCTGCCCATTCTTTTCAATGTCAAGGTATTTCTCTGCATCTCAGCCTTCTTCAGTCTCCTCAGAACTCGAAGTTTCTTCTGCTTCTAATTTACTTCATCATTTGGCCGTACCTCCAAGATGGATCAATTTCAGCATGGTTAGTTCATTCAGCTGTCAAGTAGAATCCACTATCTTCCCTTCTTTTCAACATCAAGGTATCTCCCCAGCAAGAAACCTTAACCCCCCCCCCCCCCCTGCCCCCTAGACCCTCAGTTCATTGATTCCTCTCACTCCTATCATCTCTCATCGCTGGTTCTCAACCCACCTCTCCACCCTCCAGAGCAAGCCTCCTTCCTCTACCCCCCCCCCCCCCCAAGAACCCTCAGTTAATTGATTCCTATCATCTCTCATCACTAGTTCTCAACCCACCTCTCCACCCTCCAGAGCAGCCTCCCTCCTCTACTCTACCCCACTCCTCGGATCACCCGTCACTGGATCTCAACCTACCTCGCCTCCAGAGCACGCCTCCCCTACCCCCCCCCCCCCCAAATCATTCTGTAGGCACAGCCCCCTCTGCTGCATCAATCACAGTCAGATCATGTGTGTGGGGAGTTGGCCCTCTTCTGCAGTGGATTCTTTCATTCATTCATTCTCCTCTCATAAAGTTGCAGCCCATTTTAAAATCGCTAGCATGCCCGGAGTGGGGGCTACCTGTCTGCCGGAGCCACCAGAGGTTTTCCCCTAATCGGCCTCAAGGGTTTTTTTCCTCTCCACTGAGCGGCAGGTATACACATAGTCGCATCCTACTAACAAATTACTAATCTCCCTCTGTTTGTCCTGTTTGTCCTTCTGGTCTTTTGTTTATGTTATGCGTAGGCATGTACTGTCTCTTGTTTGTCGCACGGTGTGGGAGTTTTCGTGAGGTGCCGGGGGTCCATCCTTTGGGGGGCAAGTGAGTCTCACTTCCCCGACCTCAGGGCTAGGCATCCGCCTCCCTTACCTTCAGGGGGGTTCTCACCATGTGAGTCAGAGCGGACCCCCGGCCAAACTCTGTCCTGTCGCAGCTCCTGCGCTCATCTTGCCTTACTCGAGGCTCTGTTCTATTCTGCCTCTCTTTCAGGACGTGGTCACTCGTGCCAAGTCCTATACTAACCTCAATGCTTTGTCCTTATTTCAGGTCCCAGGCAGCGTGACGTCTCGGCCTATCGGGGGTTTTACGAGCGCCTCTTACAGAAGTCTCAGATGCTGGGTACCTCTCCAATCTCCTCTCGAGGGGCGGCTTTTCGAGTCATAACCCTCATTAGTGTTTTCGGTTGCTGGGTCCTCTGCCCCTGGGATGTGTCGGCATCGTCGCCCTCAGTCAGCGACCTCTTTTCTATCCTGTCCTCGATTGCTGGGTCCTTCGCCCCTGAGATGTGTCGGCATCGTCGCCCTCAGTCAGCGATCATCTTGTCTATCTCATTTCGGTAAATGGGTCCTCTACCCCTGGGATGTGTCGGCATCGTCGCCCTCAGTCAGTGACCACCTTCTGTCCTACTAACAGCTTCTTGCTGCTTCTTCTGCCTTACTCTTCAACCCAGCTCACGCCCCGTGAATTGTTAAATAAAAGTGCACAGCAAGCGCTAAACTGCAGTCAGGGTCTAATATGTCAAAGGGCACAGGACCATATTAAAATGAGTTTCAATTCGCTGTGAGGGTCCACTCGCAACTTTAACTGTAATGGACATGTCAAAGGTACCTTAGGATCCACTGAGAGCACCGAGAGACAGAGGGGTTGACTTGAAACACTGCTTTGGCAACCAAGAAATCAATGATCACTAAATATAATATTATATTATCTTAAAGTGGAAGATTTCATTTCAATGCCTCCAGACAGCAGACTCTTATAGTAATGGAATTGACACTGGGGAGCACATTTTACATTGTTCTATTTTTTGATGCATTCATTTTCACTATCTTCAGAGGAGATTGCGATGAATGAGAAGAACACTGTGCTGACTTGAATCACAAAGCTCATTTAGTAACACCTGTGTTAGGTCTAGAAAATCAGATTGGAACTTCATGATGCTCCAAAGAACTCATTACTTTTGCAAGATAGTCTTGTCAAAGCCCCCTTGTTTGACAAGTAATTTCAAACATATCCTCTCAATCCAGTCTAATCTATATTTGCCTCTTTGCTCAACAGTACAGTACATTTACTGTAGAAAGATTTTCAGAATTGGTGTGAACATGTGTGTCTAGAGACTTCATCACACTTTAAGCTGTCCTAACTCGATAAATCTCCTGGTGTGGGACAGAAGATACTGCAGTAGAGGAGGAGATGTGCTAACAGTAGTTTGCTCTCATTGTTTTGAATCCACATATCATTAATCTCATCTATAGTATGTAGTAGAGGACGTTTGAAGAACGCTGGTTGGTGAATCCTGTACCTGCATTACAATACTACACAGTGGAGTTTAAAGGATAGTATTGACAAACCAATCCCAACAATAGAAGGTGTTATTATTATTATTATTATTATTTATTTCTTAGTAGACGCCCTTATCCAGTGCGACTTACAATTGTTACAAGATATCACATTATTTTTACATACAATTATCCATTTATACAGTTGGGTTTTTACTGGAGCAATCTAGGTAAAGTACCTTGCTCAAGGGTACAGCAGCAGTGTCCCCCACTGGGGATTGAACCCACAACCCTCCGGTCAAGAGTCCAGAGCCCTAACCACTACTCCACACTGCTACCCGTTGTCCTCAAGGTGTTGTCCTGGAGCAAAGCGTATTAGTACACTCAGTTTAACTCTTTGTGTTGCTGTCTCTCTGTGTGGGAAAGCAGTAGGGCTGCAACGAAGTGTACATTTTGACCTTCGAAGGTTCGGAACACATTACCGAAGGAAGGTTCGAACCTTCGATGGTACTGATTTGCATAATTTACTGGCAACGTCACCATAGCTACTAGTTTATATCTGAAAATCCTATTTAATAATCAAAAATCCTATTATTTTACAAGTACACCGTCTTCTTACCCACGACCCGACCCGCTTTAATAAGACCTGCAATCCGAACCCACAAGTGTTTGTCACTTGCCGACTGACTCTCTCATGCTCTCTTATATTCACACACAGATATCTCTACCATTCTCCACAGATTAAGTTTACACAATGAGATACAGCGTGGCAGCATTCTCTAGTGGTCTGGATATGTTTTAACATTGTAACATATTAACTAGCTCAGACTGCTTACTTCAATATAAAATACCTGTCTATTCCTTTAATGCCAGCAGTTGAAAGGGAACTACACCTGTGCTTTCGCAGAGATGTACCAGTTTTGTAGCTGTTGTCATAAAAACATAATGACAGGTTTTACAAGCAACAAATCCAGTCACATGTTCATTATTTTCATTCACTATGATTTCAAAATAATTCCACACTGATTTACCTCTCGCACTATTATCCACTACATGTTATTAACCCAGAGCTATCTTTTGTTTCACCTCATCCACAGACATTTTTAATATCACCAAGCAGGCGTGATAAAAGAATCTTGCGATGTATCAAACAAGCGGCAATACAAACTGAGATCACTGCTTAGTCATCTGACTCCTCCCTAATCGCCTCCTGCTTTAGTGCAGGAAATACCAGCACATTTACCCTCTAATACGTTAATTGAGAAAGGGTTACAGACGAGTACGCTGACTGCTAAAGTTCCCATTCCGACCCGAACCCGGCTCGCTCTTGCAGGTCACCCTCCCCGATGCAGGACTCTAGCGGACAGTGCTCAGTTTCCAAAGTTGAAATTATTAGTGATAGCGTATATTTTGTATGTTTCAAACATATTCTCCCATAACACTTCATAACACTTCTCTTACACTGTCTTGTACACTAGGTATTCAGTACATATTTTACTGAAACACTAAAACCGCTATAGGTACCCCTCAGTGCTTTGGATACCATACCCTGCTCCATTCACGGCAGCAGCACCATATAGAGTTGCTACGTATAACTATTTGGTAGTGGATTTTAATACAACAACTTTTGTTTACGCAATATGCATTATACAAATCCAAAGATCCCATTTTTGCATGTGAAATGGTTTCTGTTAACAGAGAAAATAAAATACAGTGCGTGAATGCCACCTGACAAACCTTCAAAGGTTCCTGGCTAGCGAATGAACCTTCGAACACAGCCCTAGAAAAAAACCCTTATTTAATCTTTGTATTTATTTAAGTCAATGGGATATCCATGTTTTTGCAGTCATCAATGGAAAATTGCCTCAGCAAGAGTTAATTAATCCCATATTTTTTACACTGAGATTGTAATAAGAGAGTTCTTGCTGTGAATAATGCTGGCAGGGGTTTGATATTTTAAGAGATTACATTTACTTTCGCTTTGAAAAGTTCTTGCCGATTGCTTCCTGTTTATTGGTGACAACCTTAAACTTTCAAAACTAATGAGGTCATTGCAGAATTTTGGTGTTCTAATCAGCAGTGAAAACACTCCCCTGCTGATTCCGTTACACATGCACTGCAGTGTTTATAATGGGAGAGGTGAAGGGAGGCAATGGCTTGTCTACAGCCAATTCCCACAGGGCTGTGTGCCATGGAACGCTTGACACACAGTGCCGCTTTAGCCCGTGCCAGTGTAATGTGGGATAGGGGACCTCTCATCCCTGTTAATTTTAATATTTTGACAGCTATCTTCACACTGAAATGATGGAATCTTTCAGCTTTTACTATAAAGATCACTTGCACATTGCTAGAGGTAAAACCTGACCCTGAGGGGTGTGTGAAAATAAAGAAAGCTCCATTGCAGTGGTTTTCAAACTGGGGTACCTCGTGAGGGGGGACGTGAGAAAAATCCTGTAATGGCAGACAACGCTTTTTTTTTTTTTTTTTTTACCACGTTGTAGTACTTTGTGACTTAGCAATCGTATCTACAATGTTGAATCTCCTTTCAAATGAAACCACAGCCGTAATGGTGTTACGGTTGGCGCAAGCCAACACTGCACATCACCCAGTCAACACCATCTCAACTGTCAAGCATGGTGGTGGCAGCATGTTATGTGGATGCTTCAGGGACTGGGAAGCTTGTCAGGATAGAGGGGAGAATGGATGGTGCACAGTACAGGCAAATCCTTGCGGAAAACCTGTTTGAGTCAGCCAAGACTCGGAAACAGAGGAGGAAATTCACATTTCAGCAGGACAGTGACCTGACGCACAAAGCCAAAGCCACACTGGAGTGGTTGAACAAGAAGAGAATGAATGTTCTTGAGTGGCCCAGTCAAAATGTCACCATCCTACTGTGCAAAGCTAGTAGAGACCTATCCAAAAAGACTCATAGCAGTAATCTACCAAGTACTGACTTAAGGGGCTGAATACTTATGCAACCAGTAAATTTCATTTTGTACATTTTTGTACATTTTTGCTGACATTTAACCTCCTCCTCATTTAACAGTGTTCAGTTTAACCACTACAGCTTTGAATAAAAAAAGTTCACTTGAAAAACTGCATACATAATTTGTAGTTCAACAAAATGTGAAAACTTTGCAGGGGGGTGAATACTTCTGAGAACCACTGTATGTATATATATACACTACTGGTCAAAAGTTTTAGAACACCCCCATTTTTCCAGTTTTTATTGAAATTTAAGCATTTCAAGTCCAGTGAATAACCTGAAATGGTACAAAGGTAAGCAGTAAGAGGTTAAAAAAAAAGTTTAGGTTACCAAAGTAAGTAGGCGAAAGGATGGTTCCTCGGTGTGTGACACCAACTGTCAAACATGGAGGAGGAAGCGTGATGGTCTGGGGCTCTTTTGCTAGATCCAGAGTTGGCGACTTGCACAGAGTGAGTGGCACCCTGAACCAAAACTGCTACCACAGCATTTTGCAGCGCCATGCAATACCCTCTGGTATACGCCGAGTTGGTCAGGGGTTCATCCTACAGCAAGATAATGACCCAAAACATACCTCCAGGTTATATCAGAACTACCTTAGAAGAAAAGAACAAGACGGTAGGCTTCAAATCATGGCATGACTTAAACCCCATCGAGCTGGTTTGGGATGAACTGGACAGAAGGGTGAAAGCAAAGCAACCTACAAGTGCAACACATTTGTGGGAACTTCTGCAACAATGTTGGGAAGAACATTCCAAACAATATTTGATTTCCATTGCAGAAAGAATGCCACGAGTGTGTTCGGCTGTTATATCTGCAAAAGGTGGCTACTTTGATGAGTCAAAAATTTAGATTAAATTTTGTTAAACAAAACGATTCCATGATTTCTTTTTTATCTCCAATTGTTTATTTGTTCTGTGCTTTAATTTCAGAGTACATTGAGACATTAAACTGCGTAAATTTCAATAAAAACTGGAAAAATGGAGGTGTTCTAAAACTTTTGACCGGTAGTGTGTATGTGTGTGTGTGTATATATATATATATATATATATATATATATATATATATATATATATATATATATATATAGTGCCGTGAAAAAGTATTTCCACCCTATCTGATTTTCTGCATTTTTGCACATTTTTCACATTGTATTTGGTCAGATTTTTTTGTGGGTTGTAGTAGTATGTAGAGGGGGTCTGAGAGAAAAAAAATCACACCAAAGTTTGGTGCTTCTTTCATTTGTTTGGTATGCACGGTAATCAAACATGCAATCTTCAGGTGTGAAAAAGTTATTGCCCCCCCCTAGTTAACTCAACCCAATTAGAGGGATGTGACGGGGGACTGCCCCGTCTTTATGAACGTGGTTGGGATTGGTAGGGAGGGGGTTAAATTCCTCCCTACCAGGAATACATGTGAGAATGTGGCTGGAGCCCTAATTGAATAATCAGCAATTATTGATTAATTGGGCTCCAGCCACAGGGGATAAAAGCCAGGGGAGAGGCCCTGGCTAGAGAGAGTGTTCTAGAAGGAGAAGAAACAAGAGTGTTTTGTGTGTGCTGCTTTTCTGTTTGTTTGTTTTTGAATCCAGTGAAGGCAACGCCCAGCCTGGAAGCTTTATTCTTTTGTAAGTTTCATTTTGTTTGTATTTTGTGTTTTAAAACCTTTTTGTTTGGCCCTTGTGCCGGTTTATTTTGTATTTTTGTTTATTAAAAGCTTTATTTTGAACGTTTAAACTGTCTCTGAGTCTCAAACCTCTGTCATCCTTGTCACAAGGGATAATTAGGGTCAGCTGTTTGGTTAACAACTGATTTGGGCCAGCCCTGCCCAATATAAATCTGACTAACTTTGGCCCTTACCATCGGAGTGAAGTTGTCAGCACACAGGTTCTAGAGGCACATCATGCCATGAACAAGAGAAATTCCTGAAGACCTCTGGAAAAAAGTTGTTGATGCCTGTCAGTCAGGAAAGGGTTACAAAGCCATTTCTAAGGCTCTGGGGCTCCACCGAACCACAGTCAGAGCCATATTGTCCAAATGGAGAAAGTTTCGGACAGTAGTGAATCTTCCCAGGAGTGGGCGTCCTGCCAAAATCTCTCCAAGAGCAAGGCATAAAGTCGTCCAGGAAATCACAAGGAACTCCTAGAACAACATCCAGGGATTTGCAGGCCTCTCTCGCCTCGGCTAAGGTCAGTGTTCATGACTCCACCATCAGAAAGATATTGGGCAAAAATGGGATTCATGGCAGAGTAGCAGGGCGGAAACCATTGCTCACTAAGAAGAACATGAATGCTCGTCTCAAGGGTAAGCGAGCTCCATGCACTGGTTATTGACGCTTCATATTTCCAGTCCTTTAAGGACTGGATTGTGTGCTGAACTAATCCTCAGTTCTTACCAAAGGTGGTAACTGAATTCCATATAAATCAAACCATAACATTTCCAGATCTCTACCCCAAACCTCACAAGTCAAGGGAAGAAGCTAGACTTCATCTTATAGATGTCAGAAGAGCCCTAAACTTCTACATCCACAGGGCCATCGGTAGCAGACCATCAGGGCAACTTTTTATCTCCTTCAACTGACCAGACAACGGCAAACCTGTCTCTAAACAGATGATTTTGCGCCTGATAACATCATGCATTGAGTTCTGTTACAGGCTTGACAGCAAAACAGTTCCAAGACCCATCAAAGCCCGCTCAGTAAGGGGAGTGGCTACTACTTGGGCAAAATTAAAATCTGTTTCAATTCAGGACATCTGCAGGGCCGCCACTTGGGCATCTTTTGATACTTTTATCAAACACAATAAATGCAATGTACAGTGCCTTGCGAAAGTATTCGGCCCCCTTGAACTTTGCGACCTTTTGCCACATTTCAGGCTTCAAACATAAAGATATGAAACTGTAATTTTTTGTGAAGAATCAACAACAAGTGGGACACAATCATGAAGTGGAACGAAATTTATTGGATATTTCAAACTTTTTTAACAAATAAAAAACTGAAAAATTGGGCGTGCAAAATTATTCAGCCCCTTTACTTTCAGTGCAGCAAACTCTCTCCAGAAGTTCAGTGAGGATCTCTGAATGATCCAATGTTGACCTAAATGACTAATGATGATAAATAGAATCCACCTGTGTGTAATCAAGTCTCCGTATAAATGCACCTGCACTGTGATAGTCTCAGAGGTCTGTTTAAAGCGCAGAGAGCATCATGAAGAACAAGGAACACACCAGGCAGGTCCGAGATACTGTTGTGGAGAAGTTTAAAGCTGGATTTGGATACAAAAAGATTTCCCAAGCTTTAAACATCCCAAGGAGCACTGTGCAAGCGATAATATTGAAATGGAAGGAGTATCAGACCACTGCAAATCTGCCAAGACCTGGCCGTCCCTCTAAACGTTCAGCTCATACAAGGAGAAGACTGATCAGAGATGCAGCCAAGAGGCCCATGATCACTCTGGATGAACTGCAGAGATCTACAGCTGAGGTGGGAGACTCTGTCCATAGGACAACAATCAGTCGTATACTGCACAAATCTGGCCTTTATGGAAGAGTGGCAAGAAGAAAGCCATTTCTTAAAGATATCCATAAAAAGTGTCGTTTACAGTTTGCCACAAGCCACCTGGGAGACACACCAAACATGTGGAAGAAGGTGCTCTGGTCAGATGAAACCAAAATCGAACTTTTTGGCAACAATGCAAAACGTTATGTTTGGCGTAAAAGCAACACAGCTCATCACCCTGAACACACCATCCCCACTGTCAAACATGGTGGTGGCAGCATCATGGTTTGGGCCTGCTTTTCTTCAGCAGGGACAGGGAAGATGGTTAAAATTGATGGGAAGATGGATGGAGCCAAATACAGGACCATTCTGGAAGAAAACCTGATGGAGTCTGCAAAAGACCTGAGACTGGGACGGAGATTTGTCTTCCAACAAGACAATGATCCAAAACATAAAGCAAAATCTACAATGGAATGGTTCACAAATAAACATATCCAGGTGTTAGAATGGCCAAGTCAAAGTCCAGACCTGAATCCAATCGAGAATCTGTGGAAAGAACTGAAAACTGCTGTTCATAAATGCTCTCCATCCAACCTCACTGAACTCGAGCTGTTTTGCAAGGAGGAATGGGCAAAAATTTCAGTCTCTCGATGTGCAAAACTGATAGAGACATACCCCAAGCGACTTACAGCTGTAATCGCAGCAAAAGATGGCGCTACAAAGTATTAACTTAAGGGGGCTGAATAATTTTGCACGCCCAATTTTTCAGTTTTTTATTTGTTAAAAAAGTTTGAAATATCCAATAAATTTCGTTCCACTTCATGATTGTGTCCCACTTGTTGTTGATTCTTCACAAAAAATTACAGTTTCATATCTTTATGTTTGAAGCCTGAAATGTGGCAAAAGGTCGCAAAGTTCAAGGGGGCCGAATACTTTCGCAAGGCACTGTATCTTGCTTTTAACCTAGCTTTGGTCGTTTGGTTTTATCTGTGATTTCTCCTACTATCATCCAACCTACCACCCTTCAGTGTACATACTTTGGTATAGTTCACGTTGTGTGGAGTTCATCAGACAAGGTAAGAATACGGAGATTACCTGTAATATGGCTTCTTCGTTGGATGATGGACTCCACACACACCTATATCCCACCCTCCTGTCCCCCTTCTCTTTCCATTACTTTTTCTTGTTGTTTGGTTTCCTTTGGAGAAATTTGGACAACCTGACTTGGATACGAGGTGGGGGGTTTTATGGAGGACGAGCACGTATTTGGCACCAATGAGGATTATAAAAAGGATCTCTGGGAAAGAGATCTGGTACTTTTTCCTGACCCAAGCGACATGGAGACAGGAAGTTCACGTTGTGTGGAGTTCATCATCCAATGGAGAAACCATATTACAGGTAGTCTTCGTATTTTTAAAAATGCAGTTATTTCATTTCTGCTCTTTCACATGCACTTTTGTGCTGTAGAAACAGTTTCTTATTCATCCTGAAGACACATAATTGCTGACAAATCTCCTTGTGTTAGTGACATCAAATACGAGGGTAAATTACATTATTGATTATCTTTAGCACAGTTTAAGCTTCAATTGTAGTGCACATCAATATTCTTTTATTCTCTCATGCAAGTGTTGCCCACTCCTGCTGTTTCATCAGAGACTGAAAAAAAAAAAAAGATTCAAAGAAAGGGTTTCTCTTTAAAACCGTCTGATTGCTGCAGGACTAAAACAGAAAGATGATCCCTAAGGAATGAATTCCTACCATGCTTGAGTAAGCATGGTGTTGAATCACAAGAAATAATCTGTTGATCAGTAATAGATCACTGCAGAGAACATGAGACAGTGTGAGAAATGTTTGTTTCTCAAACTACTGACTCCGACCTTTCTGAGATTCCTTCAGGAAGAAGTATTATCTATTTTCAAAATTGGTATTGCATGTCACTGCTGTGTAGTAGTGGTAGCACTAGAGCTAGAGTGACTACTGGTGATACACATCTTCCATTACATGTCACACATCGCACAGAAATACAAGGGGCAAATAAGACATTTACTTCTCAGGGAACACGAGTAGGTTACATTGATCCATCACAGTAGTATGTAAAATTTGCCATAACATAACTTTATCTCCTATATATACCTTGCTGGAGTTATATCTTGCAGCAATCGAGCATTATTTATTTTTTTTCTGAAATGTTTTTACTGTTCAGATCTAAAATAAGACATCACATTCTCTTATAATAACAGTAGTATTTCTATGGCATTCTGTTTGGCGTGTTTAAGGACTGTTCACATTTCATTACAATTTCATTATATTTGCCTGTCTAGTACTCTGTAGACATGTACAATATAATCTTTTTGCTATCAGTTTCTACTGGTATATGCTGTATGATTGCTTCTTCATTAGGTACTTCTGAAAGACTTCTAGCCTTCACCTCTTGAACAGTCTGTCTTGTACTGTGTAGACCGTGGTGATTACCCTGACACTGTGGTTTGGTCTTTTCATATTAAAGTTACACTGTTATGAAGCAGGTAATAATGCATCCTGATACAAACCTTTCATCTCCTGAATTCCTAGGAAATGTCTAAGTGACTGGACAAAATATATTTTGTACAATCATTTAGTGCTGTGTGTATTATTTACTGATCATTTATTTGCTCACAGTTTGGGACTAAGTAGAGTGTTTTCATAACCTGCTTTAATGTGTTTTTTTTTATTTCACTTTTCTCTAAATTACCATTATTTAAAATAAAAGGTATCAAATGTTATTGTAATGATATTGCATATGAATATCTGGTGTTCAGTATAACTGCAGTCATTTGTTTTTTCTGCTGTTTTATTAAAGTGTTCTTGCTGACATTCTTGATTTTAAAAAATGCTCTTAGAAAACAAACTGAAGTCATCACTTTTATTAATCTTGTCATAGACTGTAAACCTTGTTTTTGTTTTCCAGAGCCTGTGAAAAGAGGGTATATATTATGAATCACATTTTTTAACATGCCAGAAGAATGCTAAATCCCATGAAATTGTTTAGTTCCAGAACCAGGAGTCCTTGGCAGACTGCCTGATCCTGCTGGGAGGATGCAGCTTGTTAAGGGCTTCACTCATCTCCCTGCTCCTCTCACAAATCAACCGCTTTGCTGATGAACTGTCGCAAGCATGTCAGGTACTGCTTCTCTATTTCTATTCACTTTGCAATGACTTGTCTGAAAACTGATTAAAAAAAAAAAAAAAAAATCAGCAAATCTTCAATACGCTTCATTTAAACTAATCTAATGCAGAATGTGCCATGATCCTAATCATGTCTGAAAACTGTAAATAATTCAGATCCTGTTAATGTATTTGCTTCTAAAATTGTAATTTACTTATTTATTAAGGGCCCCATAGAGGAGCTTGTATGAACTTCCTTGAAATTCCACCTGAGACCTAAGATGCAATTTTCGGGTTACGTCACTTCTTGGTATCTGGAAGATAGACATAATGCTATATTATTGGCTTTGTAGTTGATACACAATTGTGATTCTCTCTGGCATTTTGATTGTATGGTAATAAAGTCTGCAAACTGAATATGGAGGTGACTGACATTTACCTCTTCTGGTTATCTGGACATATAAGTGATACAGATCTTTTTCACATATTCATTTGACTTCATATTCAGAACCCAATCAATCTGATTTGACATTTCTTTAGATTAACCCCTTAAGGTACCCAAGGAATCGAGTGGTTGTTCAAACGGTTTCTTAAGATATTTGAGAGTCATTACATTTTAAACCCTGTTTCATGCACCATTGCAAAAATGACAGACAAACTTCAGTGACAGTTAAACGAGTGGGACGCATATCTGATTATTTCATTTTGGCCCGTTCCAAACCTTGTCCATTTTTTCTGGGAACACAAAAAAAATACAATGTCAAAAATAAATAGCTGAAAGGACTGTGTTTTAAAATAAGTAGGCTTCTATTTAGATGTACTGTAGTTTGGTTTTGTTGGTACAGTACTGTATTTTCAACAGAAGTATTTTAATTCAGAACAATATGATTGTGAAAATATCACTTGCCAAAAGACGACTGTGGACACGTGGACTGTAATACAGTACATACTTTTAAATCCGGTACTTATTGTAGCATTATGTAAATTTCTGCCCCAAATGACCCAACAGCAAAATTAACATCAAAATGTTACCCATGCACAGAACTGTGCAAAAGGCAATGCAATTTAGCAAAAGTTAAAAAATATAAAAACATTTTCCAGATTAAAACCGTATCCAAAGTCAGTATTCAAAATTGCAGAATATAGTGATCAATAAGGCCCTAATGTCACAGTTCACTTGCAAATGAAAATGCACAAAAGCAACTAATCCAGATTTTAAAAAAAAAAAAAAAAAAAAAAAAATACATCACAGTATCTAAAACTATTTACCCTTTGCGGTCCATTTGTTCAGCGCGCCTCAGGCGCGTCAGGTCCAATTTATTTTCACACGCACAGTTTATTTTAGACGCTCTGTTTAAAAGTATTTTTTTTCACAGTAAAACAGGTTTAAAAGGCACGGCATATCAACAGGACACTCAGTACTGCATCTCCAGCCCCGCCCCACCCCTCGTTCGCGGTTTTTTTCACATACCTATTAATAGTAGTGAATACCGATAAATCATCTCCTGATCACTCGTTTTATCACCAAACTCCTCAATAATGTGATCCAAGTCATTATTTTATTACTATAACATCTAAAAAAAAGCTCTGCAAATGTCTGATATTCTTTGAGCGCTGGATGCAGAAGCACCTATCTTGTTTGTTTATGTCCATGTTATCTATGTGATGCCAGGGCTATGTGTATTCATGAGATACGCCCTTTTTTCTGCTTCTCTCGGCTCCTATCGCACTCACTCGGCCATTGAATGGTTTTCTCGGCTTTTTCCGGAGAAAAACGACTAGAGTCCTGTTTTTTACGTCATATTGATGATGTTGGACAGGGTCCGACATCGGACCGGAAAGGGAAAATTGCAATGTCGGACCAGGTCCGACATAGGACCGCAAAGGGTCAATGGTTAACTGTTTTACATTACAGTAGCTGGTCTCGTTCGCTTTGTTTTTGGAGTTTTTTTGACGTGAAATTGGAGGAAGTGCTGTGTAACTGCACAATAAAGAGTGATTTTGCAAGCAAGAAAATAAACCAAAAAAAAAAACCATGGGCTGTGACTGATAAACAAGTACATTGTAACACTGAAGAGATGGGCTTTGTATCAGAAAACTGGTGACGGAGTCGGAAATCGTGTGTGACGGGTAAGTGCATTAATTTATTACATATACAGTGCCGTGAAAAAGTATTTACCCCCTGTCTGATTTTCTGCATTTTTGCATATTTTTGACACTGAATGTTATCAGATCTTCAACCAAAACCTGATATTAGATAAAAGGGACCGAGTGAACAAATAACACAAACATTTGATACATATTTCATTTATTTAATAAAGAAAGTTATGCAACACCCAATGCCCCTGTGTGAAAAAGTAATCGCCCCCTTAGACTCAATAACTGGTTACGCCACCTTTAGCAGCAATAACTGCAACCAAACGCTTCCTGTAGTTATTGATTAGTCTCTCACAGTGCCATGAGCCTACTCCACCATGCAGAACTGCTTCAACTCAATGACATTTGTGGGTTTTCGAGCATGTACTGCTCGTTTCAGGTCCTGCCACAACATCTCAATGGGGTTTAGGTCTGGACTTTGACTAGGCCATTCCAAAACTTAAAATTTCGTGTTTTTCAACCATTCTGATGTAGACTTGCTTGTGTGTTTTGGATCATTGTCTTGCTTCATGACCCAGCTGCGCTTCAGCTTCAGCTAACTGACAGATGGCCTGACATTCTCCTGTAGAATTCTTTGATACAGAGCAGAATTCATGGTTCCTTCAATGATGGCAAGGCATCCAGGTCCTGATGCAGCAAACCATCCCCAAACCATGACACTACCACCACCATGCTTGACCGTTGGTATGAGGTTCTTACTGTGGAATGCAGTGTTTGGTTTTCGCCAGACATAACGGGGCCCATGTCGGCCAAAAAGTTCAGCTGTTGACTCATCTGTCCATAGAACATTGTTCCAGAACTCTTGAGGATCGTCCAGGTGCTTTTTGGCAAACTTGAGACGAGCATTCATGTTCTTCTTAGTGAGCAATGGTTTCCGCCTTGCTACTCTGCCATGAATCCCATTTTTGCCCAATGTCTTTTTGATGGTGGAGTCATTAACACTGACCTTAGCCGAGGTGAGAGAGGCCTGCAGATCCCTGGATGTTGTTCTAGAGTTCTTTGTGACTTCCTGGACGACTTTACGCCTTGCTCTTGGACAGATTTTGGCAGGACGCCCACTCCTGGGAAGATTCACTACTGTCTGAAACTTTCTCCATTTGGACAATATGGCTCTGACTGTGGTTCGGTGGAGCCCCAGAGCCTTAGAAATGGCTTTGTAACCCTTTCCAGACTGATAGGCATCAACAACTTTTTTCCGGAGGTCTTCAGGAATTTCTTTTGTTCGTGGCATGATGTGCCTCTCGAACCTGTGTGCTGACAACTTCACTCTGATGTTAAGGGCCAAAGTTAGTCAGATTTATATTGGGCAGGGCTGGCCCAAATCAGGCCTGGTTGTTAACCAAAGTACTCAAACAGCTGACCCTAATTATCACTTTAATTGGGTTGAGTTAACTAGGGGGGGCAATAACTTTTTCGCACCTGAAGATTGCATGTTTGATTACCTTGCACACCAAACAAATGAAAGAAGCACCAAACTTTGGTGTCATTTTTTCTCTGACTTCCTCTATATACTACTACAATCCACAAAAAAATCTGACCAAATACAATGTAAAAAATGTGCAAAATTGCAGAAAATCTGAGAGGGGCAAATACTTTTTCACAGCACTGTATATAATGGAGATTGATTTTATTCTTACTACAAGGGTGGTAAAACGTTAGTGATGTGTATCTGGGTACAGATATCCAAGTGCTGACTGTAATAAAGTTAGCATCATTTAATTGTGGGACACATATGTCCCATGTACCTTAAAAGGTTAAGCCCCAGAGGATGCCTTGGTTTGTTACTTTAAATATACTTCAGAAGCACTGGTATAAATCTGACAGATCATCTCAGCCAGTCAGAGCAATCATTACTCTGCTGTTTGTGCCCTCTGAGCTTTAAGATTGTGGAATCCTCACTCCAACAGAGATTCAGTTGAAACACCCGAAAACAATCTACAAGCGTGTAAGAACTGTATGCTGCAACGAATGAGTGTACATAGATAGCTGAACATGTAGGAAATGAAATCATTGGCTGAGAATATGATACATCATACCATTAATATTGACCAGATCTCCAACGCTTATTAAAAAAACAGCCTATAATAATCATTTACTAGAAAAGGGGAATATTAGACTATACTAAGATTGCTGCTTGACTGTTATAGACTACATAGTTCTTACAAAGCTCTAAACAGTGATCTGATGTATTAAAAAAAAACAGAAAGGAACAACGTTGCAGATAAAACAGTAAGCTAAAACTGAAATGCATTTGCAGTCGAATGTCATCTTCATAGATCATTACATAAACAATGAAGAAACCAGCTGTCAACGTATGTCAACTTTATTGATTTTCAGAAGTGCTTAATGTCATTGCAAGTGTAACAGGCAGTGTTGTGTGATACGCTGCTGTTATGGATTCTGTCCAGTGCCGGCGAGATGAGATGAGGATTAAAGCTCTTAAACCTTGAATGCAGACGAGCCTGGCTCTTTCCCATTGTGGTTGAGACGCTTGCTTGCGGTGTGTGAGGTCGTCGGTTCGTGCCCAGGCTCTGCCCTGTTACACAAGACCTGCTGTTCTCTGTTTTCACAAAAAATAAGATGAGAGCTGTGTGATTGAAGTAGTGTGCTGAGATTAGAGATAATCGCTAAAAAGAGTTTTACAGTAACTATCTTGTTCTAAATCTATTCCATTGAAAGATGGTTTTAAGAACACCACTGACTTGCTTTTAAAACAGACAAAGCAACTAAACAAAGACTTAGACAGTCGATGTGGTAAAGACAAGGGACAAGCAGACAATAGAAGCAACAGAGGACCTGTTTACAGCTCCCACTGGGGTGAACACCTTTCTGTTCTTAAAGCTTTTTGCTGCTCTCTTGATTTCTAATAAGTTTTTATTTCTCTCGTGTTGGTTTAGTCATCCTATTTAATTGTAGTAGTACCAGCACGGCATGCTTAGTTTCATACTGTTGTGAAAGTATAAGGCCCCTCACCTCCACCCATGCTTTAATACTCTTCCAATTCCAGTTTCCTTTGCAAAGGAGGAGTAAAACAAAGGGCAAGAGACTGATTATATTTGGTTGGCATGCATGTCAACTACTCTGTTAAATAACTTTTGACTGATTCCTCAGAAAGGTCATTTGTTTATTAGTCAGAGACAAAAGAAATGTTCATCTTTTTTTATTTTTATTCCGAACATTCTTTTACAGCAGGCATTGCATATGAAGTAGTCTTTGATTGTATTCTGGCTGTTCGATGTAGTCGTTTTATTTGATAAGCAAGTCCTTAATGCAGACCTTAGGGCATGCTACTTGCACCCTCAGAATGGAAAGTAATGAGAACATCTCCTGTCGGTTGTACTAACGAGATCAAAGTAATAAAGTTGAGAGCAGGAACACGTTTAAAATGTGGAACTCCCTGTCTGCAGCTTGGTGGTGTTTACATTACTGTCTGCACATTACACATTGTATCCTAAGTATTTAAATTGTTGGAAAACCTCAATTGGAAAAGGCAATTCTCCTACCCCCCCCTTTATCCTGTTTCAGTTTACTATATGTTATATCACCCAGTGCAGGTATGTATTTATTGGAAGCAAAAGAAAGGATTGCAACATGCTGTAGCACAGTAAACCTGAAGAGGCTTTTACTGATCATGAAGCACATGGTCTTGTCTTACAGTCTACGAATAAGCCTTTCTTGATGAAGTTCCTCCATTTATAAAAAAAAAAAAAACTAAAAAAAAAACATTCAATCAAGCTCTGTTTTGAATCTAATCCTGCTGTGAAGCAAGATCGGAACAGGATCTGAAACTGAGCTCAGAATCAGCACTGATCCTTCTCGTACAACCCAACGCATCACAGGATCAAGATCAGAAGAGGATCTGAAACTGAGCTCAGAATCAGCGTTGATCCTTCTAGTACAACCCAACACTTCACAGGATCAAGATCGGAACAGGATCTAAAACTGAGCTCAGAATCAGCACTGATCCTTCTAGTACAACCCAACACGTCACAGGATCAAGATCGGAACAGGATCTAAAACTAAGCTCAGAATCAGCACTGATCCTTCTATTACAACCCAACACGTCACAGGATCAAGATCGGAACAGGATCTAAAACTAAGCTCAGAATCAGCACTGATCCTTCTATTACAACCCAACACGTCACAGGATCAAGATCGGAAGAGGATCTGAAACTGAGCTCAGAATCAGCACTGATCCTTTTAGTATAGCCCAACACGTCACAGGATCAAGATCGGAAGAGGATCTGAAACTGAGCTCAGAATCAGCACTGATCCTTTTAGTATAGCCGAACACGTCACAGGATCAAGATCGGAAGAGGATCTGAAACTGAGCTCAGAATCAGCACTGATCCTTTTAGTATAGCCGAACACGTCACAGGATCAAGATCGGAAGAGGATCTGAAACTGAGCTCAGAATCGGCACTGATCCTTTTAGTATAGCCGAACACGTCACAGGATCAAGATCGGAAGAGGATCTGAAACTGAGCTCAGAATCGGCACTGATCCTTTTAGTATAGCCGAACACGTCACAGGATCAAGATCGGAACAGGATCTGAAACTGAGCTCAGAATCGGCACTGATCCTTCTAGTACAACCCAACACGTCACAAGATCAAGATCGGATCCCTAGTACAACCGGACCCTGAATATGCAAACGTACTCGTTTGATTTGTTTAGATTTTTTTTTTTTCACACCCCTGCTATTACTGTCAAATGATTCTTGAAGGGAAAGTCAAATTATATTTTAAAGCATACCCTACTAATGGTACAGCTGTAATAACATATCATGAGCCTGTTTGGGATGTTTTAAATAGATAGACTTCATGTTCTTCAAGTTTTTTCATGTGTCATCATTGTGATTATGAGTCGCACTTACTGCTCTTTCTACACACATGAACAAACAACAGATGGAAGACGATAACCACAGACTTGTGACTAAATATAATGGACTGAAGGTTAAAGGGAAGGCAGAAAGCCAGATAAGAAAGTGAGAGGCATAAATTTGCAATATTGCAAGAACAGGACAGAGCCTGATAAGAAAACTTTGCAGAAAGCTGGAAAGGCTATTGTGGCTGCTGTTACTTTCATTTGCATTGCATTGGAAGCATGATCCAGTAAGTGTCTCATTGGCCTTCTAGTCACAAAAATATCAGTAGTTTAACTGTTTGTATATTATACAAATACTTAAGCATTAGCACTGTACAAACATTCACAAAATATGTAATAATCTGCACAGGTTATTTGAAAACGTAAAATAACCCACCTGTTAAATAATTGTTTATAATGGCCTTTTAGGATGTTGTATCTGTGTTTGAGAACTACAGAAGCAATGGTTCTCTGGGTGGTTGGAGATAGTGGAATGCACAGTATACTCATAGTGTCTGGGTTATGGGATGCCATGCCTGTTTGCTTTTGATAGAAAATCACTATTGAAATATAATTTCAATAAAAATATCGCTGTTCTCTGTTCCGTGAGGATTGTTCCAGACCACTTGTTTGAATCCCTGGAGATTAGGGCTCTTCAATCACTGTGCTCCTTGCTGTTTTAACTTTTTTTTCATTTCTGCCTTTTAGAATCAATTAACTTGCTATTTTTCATTCGAGCAGTTTTATGGCTTAGCTAATGGAACATTTTAGAAATTAGGTTATGAATATTTTTGAGCACAGATCATGTGATTTATAACACCTGAGAAATGTATATTTAAAATCACAGGGCAACATTAAAATTAGCTTTGTTCCAAGAGCATTTCAATTTACACAGTTCTTCACACTTACTATGTGTGATCCACAGGCCAAAATAGAACATTGTACACCCCTTCTTCTAGCAGCACAGTCTATGGCAGATTCAGTAGACTCTGCAGACATTCTGCCTTCTCATTTGCAGCAGACACGGGTGACAATAATGGTGTCCCAGTACAGAACTCTGGATTATTGATACTTTTCAGTTAGTTTACTGTCTCACAAAATGTATCGAATTGTAATGCATATTGTATAGTGAAGACCTTGCTGTTGCCACAGGTGTAAGTTTGTTTTTGTTCACATTAATATTTAGTTTAATTGTACAAAGGCCGTGTTCCAAGTCATTTTATATGTAATATATATACACACACTTTTTTGGGGGAAACAGTCTATTGTGTTTTTGCAATATATTGAAAGTATGTGTTGCTGTAATAGCAATAAATAGCTTTATTTAACTGGCTAAGCACTAGGGATGTGCTTTTGGTACATTTTATGAACGTTTTAATGCTATGAAGGTGTCGGCGTTTAAACTATATCTACATACACACACACACTCTTTATATTTAGGCTTGCTATTATTCAATTTTTATTTTTTTGCCAAATTGATGATTAATATCGATGTTTATTTTTTGAAGAATTTACCGCAGTGTTTTTTTTTTTTCAATCTTTGTTTTTCAATTGTAGCAGAGAATGGGTGAAATCGTCTCATTTAGCGAAACCCCTTTATCATATTCAACATGCAACAAAACCATGGTTACCAACATTCTAATTGAAATAATGTTTGATCACCTTGTATAGATAAAAATCCTACACAAATTTTAAAAATGGTCTCAAATAAGCCATAGAAAACACAATATAAAAGTGTATTACACAGACTTTTGTCGCATAGAAGTACAAATAATATGCACAGAACAAAACATTAGATAGCTGAACAGAACTAACTCCCAGTCCCTGTGCATGTTTTGTATTTTATATTATTATTATTTAAAATGCAGGTGGATGAAAAGATGTCCGCCATTGCTGTTGTTATTTGTATTTTTGTACTTTACTCGTGAGACTACGTGACTCTCAGCTAGTAATTATTTACTTAGCTGACAGTCACGCAGATTTATTAAACTCATGCAAACTATGGCCGAGGGGTAATAAGATAATTAACAGCCAGTTAATCCCTCGGCCATAATGTAAAAGACCTGCAGCTTTGGCTGCACAGGAGGAGTGTGCAGGCGGAACGAAAAGTGTGCTGTGAATATTACTACAGGATATAACAATTGCTACGTACGTTGGTTTTGCAACTAGCATACTACTTGTTGAGTGTTTTGTTTTGTTAAATCTTTTATTTGTAAATTAAACTCGCGCATCAGCGCTTTCATTACCCCAGTCTGTTGTCTGTGTCCACTGTCTTCCGGGTCTGACATCATCACCCAAGCCATCCTGCCACAAGCATACAGTAGTATTGTTTTAGTATACAAGCCCCATCCTCACTTCCTTCCTAGCCCACACAGGAGTATGCATTTCAATGGAATGTGGGGGGTGGTGTTGTCTGGCTGTAATTCAATGAAACTGAGGCTGTGTTTTACATGACAGCTCCTGGATGTAAACAAACCTGGGATTCAGTTTTTTTATATATAGACAATGTCACGGAAGCGTTTTTGCCAAATCTTGAGATGTTTGCATTTTGATTTGAGAGAAATTGGAAGCATTTGCTTTGGCAACGAGGGCAACAAGGATTTGCCCACAACAATGGAGGTGCTGCTGTTTCTTACTAATAAGCAATATTATTATTATTATTATTATTATTATTATTATTATTATGATGCCCCTCCATAACATTCATGCTGCTGTCGGTCATTGCAATCAGTAAATATGGGCACTTACTATAAATTATAGATCGGTTCATATGTTTGCTCATGTATTAGTCAACCCCCCAACTTCAGGATTGTGTCTTGGGTTTAAATTTCTCGACTTTTACTCAAGCAAATACGGTAAATACCATACCACGCCTACTACAGCATGAACACAGAGTGCACCAATGAAGAGCCAGATCGACCGAGAATAAAACCTGCCCCAGTGTTATATCTTTCTGTTGCACCAATTAAAAAAACTACTTGGAGACAATCGCCAAACCCCTTCCTTTTTATAATATCCACCCTTACTGTGGCACCACAGCAGTTGGATATGCAACAAACTACTTGAAATTAATGCATTAAAAATGTGCGTGTTGGTGAAATTTGTCATGTGACCGGTTATACGTCTAGCATATTATTCAGCGTTTAACCACTTCTTTAGAGAATACTTTTTAAACATTGAAAATGTACTTTTTGTGTGCAAAAAGTACATTTTACTGTAGTGCCTGTAGTCATGTTGGGTATTGCAGTGTAAGGTTAGATTTCTTCTTAAAAATAATAAGCCAGTCCTCAGGTGGTTTAAATGAAAAGAGCTTTATTCCACAAATCAAAGGTAATACAACAGTAATCGCAGGCACAGGCCTCAGCTGATGGTATTCTGAGCTGCCCTGGTACATTGATGGTATGTCTCAGCTCTCAAGGCATCAGAGAGGTTGGTTTACTGAGCCACATGACACAGAGATATTAGTTTCTGAGCTGGCATCAGTGTAGAAAAATGACTCTGTACAGCACAGATATAAAGCTTGCTTACGTAATTTCCTTGACCAAATTTGGTCTTATTTCCCTAGCAAGATGCTCGGATATATTTGTGAGAAGTGTTGAATTTAAATCAAGGGAAGTAATGTTAAAACTTTACAATGCATTAGTAAGACCTCACCTAGAATATTGTGTTCAGTTCTGGTCACCTCGTTACAAAAAGGATATTGCTGCTCTAGAAAGAGTGCAAAGAAGAGCAACCAGAATTATCCCGGGTTTAAAAGGCATGTCGTATGCAGACAGGCTAAAAGAATTGAATCTATTCAGTCTTGAACAAAGAAGACTACGCTGCGATCTGATTCAAACATTCAAAATCCTAAAAGGTATAGACAATGTCGACCCAGGGGACTTTTTTGACCTGAAAAAAGAAACAAGGACCAGGGGTCACAAATGGAGATTAGATAAAGGGGCATTCAGAACAGAAAATAGGAGGCACTTTTTTACACAGAGAATTGTGAGGGTCTGGAACCAACTCCCCAGTAATTTTGTTGAAACTGACACCCTGGGATCCTTCAAGAAGCTGCTTGATGAGATTCTGGGATCAATAAGCTACTAACAACCAAACGAGCAAGATGTGCTGAATGGGGTCCTCTCGTTTGTAAACTTTCTTATGTTCTTCTTATGTTCTCATCTTGTTCAGCCAATCGCAGCACTTAATTTATCCAAGCCATTATATAAAATCAGGTACATTTCAGTGTAATCCATGTTTCAAGCAGTTGAATCCAATGTACACAATATTAACAAGACTCTTGCTTTAATAAAGTTAACAGACTTGGGTTGTTTTTGTAAAGACAAAGACAAAAAGTGTATCCTTCCACAGTTTTGTAAAATGAGAAAAAGGAAATTCCTGGACAGAGATCAAAAGTCACTCTTTCTGTGCCACTTTTGAATGACACTTGAACAGAGTGTCAGTGTTCCTGCTGTGCCATGAATTTGACATTGTTCAATGAAAGTCGTTGTCAGGTTGATACAGAAAGGAATACATGTACGGTATGTTAAAACATGTTCCATTGAGACTTAAAACAGAAATTACTGTAGTGAAATTGTGTCTGTAGTTTATTGAAAGATGTAAAACAGTTTATTTTCAACAGAGCATGAGAATTATTTGATAAACATTTATTAACCTATTATATGAATACTGTACTTTGGAAAGTAAGATATGTAATGGAAATACAACACATTTTCTACTTTAAGTAATTGTAGCAAAGAAAATAATTTCATACATTTTGCACTTCCATTAGGTACTTACTTTTATAGCAAATACATGTTTTCATTTTAAAATAGACATCTGGTGTTACTAAAAGCATGGCTTGCCAATAGAGATGTCAATAACCTTGTGTAACACCAGACATCATATTGCAGGGGTGTGCAATTATCTGCCTGCCCCCTCACCATCCCAAAAAACACACACACAAATAGAATATCACTTTTAGGATTTTGCTTTTATTAAACAATGAACACAATCAATTAGTGATCAATAATAATTTTTGCTTCATGAAATCAAATAAAGAAAACGTAATTCAGTCCAGACATACTTGACAAAACTGAGCCCATCTAATTTTTGTGCATGACACATGGCAAAACAAAAATAATAATGAAACTAAAAAGATTCAAACCAAGTCAGACTTCACGCACCACACCAACAGAGATACCTTTTATTATGAGGTACAGCATTTCAGAATCTTGCGTTTTTGGTTTTGCTTACCATATATAGCGGGATTTTAAAGTGCAGCATTATTGGAGAGTATACTAAATTGCTTTACATAACCAAGAATGCTTACCAACCCAAAAGAAAATATATTTTGTTTACATGTTGATGAGTTGACAGATCTATCTGATGGCAAACTACTTCAGATTATGCACCCGTTAAACAATTTGGTGTAAAATGAAAAACAGACACAAAATTCTTTCTGATCCTACTAAGGCCATGTGACTTTTGTTGACGGCAACAAGAGGAACACATGTGTTTGCATGTTGCCTTGCATTTTGAGGTGGTCACACGAGAGACATGCATGCGGTCAATAAGCTGGCAACACACAGGTAACAACATAATGCAAACCAATCATAATGCACGTTTGTCACGAGACGTAGACATGCTGCAAAGGAAGGCCACTGACGCAGCTTTAATAGCAATAGCAACGAGGAAGAGGAGAGTAGAAAAAAATATTATTGTATCACAAACCTTATTTTTCTTTCTAAAATATGGTGCACAAGTAGTCATTTTTTGTGAACTGTTACAAAAATGCCACCATTACAACCTTTTTATTTTTTTTAAAAGGTGATAAACCCACATTAATGCTGTAGGACAGTGGTTTTCAAACTTTTTAGGCCCCGTACCCCTTTCCAAATAATTTAGTCTACCGCGTACCCCCATTTGAGATGGGGTCATAACATACCTATGAAAACAGGAAAACATATGGTCTTTTCTAATTACTAGATTAAGTACTGTAAATGGAAAATTGCTGTTAAAAACGAAAAAATAAAATACAATTAGTTAACATCGGTGCAAATACACCAACTAAAAATGCCGTGAAAAATGATTTCAAAATACAGACTCCAATAAGTATGCCAAAAAGTGCTGTCTGTGTGTACATCTCTTCCGGGTCTGATGTCACCACCAGCCAGCCTGGTCACATATGGTTTTAGAAGTGGGATACAATGCTTCCACAAACTCAGGTCAGGAACAGTACTGTGGATACACAGTTTGAAGAGGATTTTTTTTTGAAGAAGAAGAAGAATGGAGGAGGTGGATAAATATATGGAGAGGTGGCATGCAAGATCCAGCGCCCACGAGGGAGGAGACGGAGCGTCCAGCGTGCACGAGGGGGGCGCATGAGCAGCCAACGCCCTCAGAGGAGATTTGGGACTGACTGCTGAACCCTAAGGTGGACCTCATGGAGGGCCTTCCAATGGCGATCAACCTGATGTGGGCCAGAGATGTGGAGCGATGGGAAGCCTGGGAGCACCAACATTGCCCAGCATCCCTCTCAGCCATCGCAGCCATGGTGTACAACTACCAGGCAGCAGATATGGGAATGCATGTCAAGGTCTCAGGTCATTGGTACAGACAGCATGTCAAGGTCTGTGGTCATTGGTATAGACAGCATGTCAAGATCTCTGGTCATTGGTACAGACAGTATGTCAAGGTCTCTGGTCATTGGTACAGATAGCATATCAAGGTCTCTGGTCATTGGTACAGTTGAAGACGCAAAGAAATGCTGCTCTCATCACGGCTACTGATGGGTGTAATACATGAAAAAACAGAACATTTTTCAGTATTTGAACTAAACTTCATTCAGTAGCAACTTTAACAGGCTTATTAAATCGACTTGAGGTGCGTGGGCGTGTGGGTTGATTTGTATTTAACCAAATAGTAACCCATTTATGTTTCCAGTTGTTAATTAAACATTGTTTATTCACTGGTTTTTTTTTCCCCCTAAGGGACAGTTGTATAATTTGTATTAATTATTTGTTTTAGGGGGTAAAGTCTCATTTGTTTACTTGGTATAATTTGTATTGCAGCCTTTGGTGACCCTGCAGCGCACCTAGGGAGTCTCATATACAGCATTTTAAACTGGCGTTCTTTATAAAAGTATTTGTAATATCAGTGTGCAGCAACTTCATTTTCAATCTGTATATCTGCAAATGGAAATGTATCCAGGTGGCAGCAGAAGGCTGTAGATTGCACTGTTTACGATGAAGCACATGAAATTCATTACACAGATACAAATCTAATAATGTGTTTTACTGTGGTGTATCCATGTTGCTGTCTTACTCTCTTGAACTGTAAAATATTGGTAGCACTGTACTATACACCCAACAAGTATTATATTTTCAAAAGAACAATCTTAAAAGCTACAGAAAATGCTGTTCATTGAGCAAACTTGGTTGATACTGCTTTTATAGAATACTTGTTATACTTGTAGTCTTGTGTTCTGTACAGTTGTTTTTGTGGAATGGGATATGTTTGTAAGCAACTACTCAAACATAATACATTCTGGATTGATTTTCAAGGTATAACACACATGACATACACCAACAGCGCTGCTCTCTTCAGAACCAGCAAAACAGAGAGTTGGTCTTTTTTATTATTATTATTATTATTATTTTTTTTTTTTTTTAACAAAAAACAATGGACAGGTCACCCTAAAAACCTGTGGACTAGCCATCTGGCTTCTTCATCTTCCTGTGTACTTCTGATGATTTAAAGAAATACAGCACTATTTTTTATAGATTTTTCTTATGTTATGTCCAGCTTTCCATCTCATCTCAGTGAGTTTTTAATGAACTAAATATTATAAATAGGGGTCCCCATTTGGAGTGGCTTGTGGATTTGTGGATATTCAGTCCTCCCGATTTGGTAAGTGGAGAATATTAAATTGTGTCGGAAACAGTGATACAAAATGGATACAAAAAAAAATCATTTTCATGTGGTTCTCTTGCACCCGGTGTGTTCTGTTTTTCATATTTAAGCCACATTTCAAGATTCTTGAGCTCTGAGGTCATCTGCTTTAAGATGCTACATCAGTTGAGACTATCCGTGAGGTTTTTATTGATCAGTAATCGACTGCCTGATCACTGTTTGATACCCAACTGCTAATAGCTACAGTAGATGGATGACTGATCCGTACAATACAATATACTGTGAAAATGCACTGACCTGTCAAGAAGGTAAGTGTGAGATCGCCATGCCAAGAGAAATGGCAAGCTCCTGATCCTTCTTGATCAATAGATGCGGGCATTGAAATCTTAGTACTAACCACTACAATCTGGAAGGTGTGGCCAAATGCTGAATATCATTTAGATATTTTATTTAACATTATGTAATCAAAGAAACTACAAAACTATATCGCAAAAGCCATAATAATAGTACAGCATGTCAAGTTAGATTTCGAAATGTCATATTTTTCAATGTATGGAAAACTACAAAGCGGCATGCAATTCAATATGTTAACGTAACATTATTCAGCAGGTTTCATTCGACGTTATGAAGCAAAATTAGTTAAATATATAGGTTGCTGCAAAACTTTTGGCCATAGCTGTATGTAAGGCTGCTGTATACATTTTTTTTTTATTCCACATTGCTGATGTGATGGTACTATAAATGTCTTTAGCTATAATAACTTCTGCAATGCCCTTCATTGATAGCTGGTCATTTAATTGACCCACTTGATAAATATTAAAATGACACAACAAACACTCCACCCTTAACTGTTCAGTACCAAACTGATAAAGATACTAGCTTCCAATCTCAAGTTTCAAAATGGTAATTGAGACGGTTGTTATCCTGGTTTGATCACAGACGGGGGCCTTCTGCCAGTTCTGTTGTCAATTCAATGCTTGTCTTCTTTCTATTCCTTAAGGATATTATCTTCAAGTATTGCTCATCTTTGTTGGACTGTTTTTTTGGGTCTTCCAGTCCTGGGTTTGTCAA